>NW_024429190.1:80425236-81005236 GCF_017639785.1 Mesocricetus auratus
ATGGAAGTCGGGCTTGCCGCCTGATTTCCCACTCCTTGTTCTATCAATCAAGAAAGAACAAATCAAATGGGTTGCTGAGAGAAATGATGACCAAGAAAAGCTTGGAACTGAGATAGCTTGGAGCACAGCAGTACTGGAGAGGTCTTTTTTAGGTGGGAGCATGAACTGTGCAAGAAATCATCCAAAGAACCTGCAAGCAAGGTTGTAGATCTGATCTGAGAGCCCCTCAGGAAACACTGCCATGGTTGTGGTATCTGCCGAGAAGTCCGGAGCTTGCAGAAAAGCTGATGTGTGGCTTCGGGAAGCTATCAGGATGCACAGTAGCAAGAAGGGAGATGTGCAGAGACACAGTCCCAGTACCCTGGGTCCTCTTGGGCAGAGAGCAGAAGATGGCTTTCATAGGGAAAAGCCTGCCAGGAGAGAGAGCAGGGAGCTGTGTGCATGTTAAGCAGCTCATAAAGCTCATTTTGATTAAAATATATAGTGAAGTCAAGGTAGTAACTTACTACATAGTTGCTTTCGTGTTCTGTGACAAAACACCCAATATAAGCAATGTGAAGGAAGGATTTTGCTTTGGTCTAGAGTTCATCATGATAGGGTGAGTGTCATTGGAGACAGCAGCTCACACTGAGACTTAGAGAGTAGAGAAAAATGGATACAGACAGGGGGCAGAGAAAGACTGAGCCACTAAGAACAGACCCCCAGGGGCCACTTCCTCTAGTGAGATCCAACCTACTACCTTTCCTGCATTCCAATAATGTCATCATGGTATGAACCCTTGATGAACCCATAGCTTAGTTCTGGAACTCATGATTTAACTCTCTGGACAGAACCTCAAAGATGTACCCAGAAGTATGCTTTAGTAGTTGAAGCATTTCTCAGCTCAATCAAGTTGGCAATCAAGACTAACAAAAACATAAAAACAATTCTAGAGAAGAAGGAAAAAGGAAAGGGGAGGGAAAAGGAAGCAGGAGAGGATAGAGCTGTGCCTTTAAGATTGGTTTTGTAGGAAGAAGGTAGTTTACTAAAGTGTAACTGATGCTAACTAAGTCTACTATTTTCAGTGCAAAGCCTCTTAAAAGTAGGCCTGAACTTCCTTACTTGCTTGACATTTACATGATGCCTTACCTAGTTACTAGGCAGGTCTTCACTTTATCAACCTCTTCCTCTTCCTTGGGGGAAGCTATTTCACTAACAAGCAAGCTGTAATCTCCTAGTTTCAAAGACCAGATACCATATTCCCATGATACCTAGTGTATCTGACTTCTATCAAAGGTCTTTGACTTCCTGAGGGACCTCAGCTGTTTACTGGTCATGAAGCACATTAGCTGCACATGCCTAGAAGACACCACTGTAGGCCTACATTTATCAAAGTGTGTTCCCATGACACTCCTGCTGCTAAGTGTTAAAATGCATTCTCAACAGAAGGGTTTATGTAAAAGGAATTCCGGTGATGCTGGAGTTAAAGGTACATGTTGATCATTATTTCTCAGAGCCTTTAAGATGCCAAAATAACTGTGAATGCGTAGAAACGAAGCCCAGGATGCAGTATGTCCCAAATGTTCTGGAATATTTCTTAATCCTCTAAATTTGCTAAGTATCTTTACTGGATTTTGCTGAATGGAAACAGAGCATTGCTCAGGCACATGAAGTGATGGAGTTCTATTCTTTGCACTGTTCACACTCTATTTTCTGCTTAGTTCTTCCTAATGTCTATGAACCACAACCACAACCAGAATGAAAGTCTTCTGCCTATAAATGTGACATGATCACCTTTCTGTTCGTATCTGTTCTTTACTCAAAACTATCTAAGGATACTTTTCTGTTGCAATCTTAGTCTATTATTCAAATTTACAGTGTGTGTGTGTGTGTGTGTGTGTGTGTGTGTGTCTGTGTTGGAAGATAACTTTGTAGAGTTGGTTTTGTACTTCAGCCTTTATGTGGGTTCTAGGTTTTGAACTGAGGTCACCAGACTAGAGCACCAAACACCTTCACCTTTCTAATATCTCTTGAGCCCTGTCTTGGCTTCCCTCAGTGATGGCCAATAACCTGTAAATGAAATGAACCTCTTCTGTCATGGTGTTTATCACAGCAACAGAAAGAAAACCAGGACAACCATGACTTTCAAGAAAGGCTTGATTTGTTCAAATTGCCCCTTCATAGCCCCATTGTTTGTAGACTTCAGTTTGTACCACATAGGAAGGAAAATACCAATATCTCATTTGCCTTAAGGCTTGAGTTTCAGTCCACTCTCAGCCCTGTTTTGCTCCCTCTAAAACACTTACTTTTCTCCTCAGTGAAAGGCGCTGGTTAAATAAATATTAAGTTAATGGGAACAGTTACTGTGTTTTCAATAATTTGGATCCATTACCAACTACTTTATGCTTTATTTGTGTACTTGGGGACATTAAATGTTAAGTCCACCTCAGGCCACTTCCCTCACCAGGAAATTCCCAGTGCCTAGAAAGTGACTCACATCAGCAATACAACTTTGTTGTTTATATTAGTATTCCCAAACCACTGTTCAGAATTAAGGCTGAGAAAATGTACAGCATGCTTGATACTGCAGATATGACTCAAATGATGTGAAATATACCTATAAAAGAGACTGTTGGAGTTAGCCGGCCTTGAGAATTTTAGCTGTCCCAGTCTTGGATAAAAAGCATTTTCAGTGACAGTCCTTGAATGAGTGTATCTTCCTTCAGGAAAATAATTTGCTTTCTTCCCCAACCCAGAATGTGCCTATTGTTTTTGATGGACATTAAACATTTCTTAACTGTCTAGAAGAAGTCTCTTATCCCTCTATCCAACTACAATCCTCAACTAATACCACCATTCACTGCCACTTGGCCAAGTTTACCTCTGGGAGGGCCAAAAGAATGGTGCTTATGAACAGATGGTTTTTCAAGGAGAGCTAGTTACATTTAAATGCTGATAAATGTACTGTAAATAATGGTTTTAAAAGAATGTAGGTCTTTAAGGGGAAAATATGAGAGCACAAAATACTATTCTTTAATTACATGAGATTTTTTCCCCTTCCCTTGAAGAAAAACCAGTTCCTAATGAAGCATAATGCATCGTAAAGAGCCACTACTCTCATTCCAACAGATGTTTATTGACTGCTGTTGACTGCATACAAACAACCAGCGCAGCTCACTGCTGTCAGTAAGCAGTGGGAAGCTTGCAGCTCCCCCGAGTTATTTTACCTTCAAAGACAAGCTGACAAATTTATTTTGTCATGAGCAGCTGTGTTCTGATTTTTAAAGGGTTGGCTTACAACTAAGAAAGCAAGTCGAGGGAACAGCCTGTTGGTGTCCAATGTGTTATCTGGCAAGGACGGATTGTTTTAGGGTGCAATGAAGAGGATTTTTAATGAAACTCCCTTTCGAATGAGCAGCATATGCTTGATTTTCCCCTTCTGCTGCCCATCCTGCCATTCGTTAATTTTGCTTATTGTTGTTATCCTGGACTCCTAAATTTTCACACAAGCTGTCACATCCAGCACTCACCCAGCTGGGGGTGGATTGTCATTTGAGATGCAACTGCCTGCACATCTTACCACAGCCTTTGATTTCTTCCTTTCTTCCAGTTGTCTACAGACAGCCAGAGTTCACTGGTGAGCCAGCTGACTGAACAACTAGAGAAGAAAAAAGAATTCCAATCCAATCCAATCTCTGTCTGTGTGAAGCCTCAGAACCCAGAGCCTGACAGGGCGGTTTCACAGTGTGGGCAGCTTGTCAGCAGCTGGGTCGGGTACAATCATGGGGTTACAGCCCGGAACAGAGGTCTCGAGAAACTCTGAAATTGGGAATTAAGGGGAAATTTCTTTCCCTTTAACACAGTAATGCCACATATTAATTTAAATGACTCCCTCAGAATGATTCCGTGGCCTAGTTAAATAAAGTTCAAGGAAACGAATTTCCATCTTCAGCATTCTGAGTTATATTTGAAAGTGGGCAGTTTTACAAGCTTGAAAAATTACAGGGAATGGGAAATCCTTGGACAGCAGCTGCATTGATAAGTGTAATAACTACTTTTTGTAAAAAATGTGATCCTACATGAGAGCAAGGCAACACTGATGTTATTTTTCTAGGAGGTTTGTAGGATGAGGATTCCACTGTAGTTGGGGACTCTAATGAAGGAAGGGTCCTGCATCAGAAGAGGGATGGATTGCTCTATCAGCCATACTCGAATCTCCCTTAGCATTTGAATCCCGGACAACTCATCAGTTTCTGTGGATCTTAGAAATTGAGATGGAACCCCTGGTCAGTTTCAGATTCAGGCAACCTGTGAAGGCTATTCTTGGTTGTCAATTTGAATACATCTGGAATGAACTATAATCCAGAAAGGGAGAGCACAGCTTTGAGAGAATTTTTTGGTGTTTGAAGTGGGTGGATCCACTTCTAGTGCAGACCTTTGAGGTAGGAAGACGTACCTTTGATTCTAATCTTGAGGAGGGAAGACACATCTTTAATCTGGGCCACACCTTCTGCTGGGAGCCAGGAGGAAGCTCTTTGCCTGCTTGGTCTTGCCCTTGCAGCAAGTGCATTCCCTCAGTGGCATTAGAGCCAACTGCTTCAGGATCCCAGAGTATGCTGAAGACAATCTGAGGGATGCAGCCTCATGGACTGAGAAAATTCTAATTCTTGAATGTCCTGCTCACCCATTGCCAGCCATTATTGGATTAGTTAGACCATAGTCTATATATCACTCTAATAACTACCCCCCAACACACATGTTCTGCTATGCTGCTCTAACAACACAACCTTTGGTCCATATCTGTGTTGGCTACTTACAAGGCTTCAAGCAAGTTGTGTCACTACCTTCAAATTCACTTTGTTCCTCTCTAACATGGGTATGACTGTGGCCATTGTAAGAGTTACTGCACAGAGGAAATGAGATGTCACAGGGCTTCATATTTGCATCTTACATGGCAGCAAATACAATCAATTGTAGTACCAATGTCTTTCTCATTTCTACCATCCAGTCTGTCTCTAGGTCATGAGGCTGACCCCTTCACGTAGGCTCTGCTCAGATGTACCATGCTCTCTTAAAGCTGGCCTTGGATGGGCAATGTTGTCTATGGTTTGGTCTCTGTTATAAAACTGTCATGACATATGCTGTCACTGTGCTAAGAGTGCACCATATTTCAATAAAGATGGGTACTCAGAAATACCCATCTGTACGTTTAGCTAAGATACACATTTAAAGGAGAGAACTCTGATAAAAAGGTGGGTAGGCAAGGCAAGCTGCAAGTGATGCAGTAAAATAGACAGTGAGATAAGAGGACCTGACATCCTCCTCTGACCACCCCACGTATTCACACATGTGCGCATACCTGCACATGGGCGTGGACATATGCATGTATTACACACATGAACACAAAGGTATATTCATGTTCTGTGCATAATTGGCCTCATTTTATATAGGAAGCTGAGGAACTTTCTTTTCCAAAGGGAAAACTGGTGAACTTTGCCTTTTAAACCCTGTTGCTAAGTATGATGGATAGATGCTTCACTTTTGCAATTAAACACTTCAGTGCCAGGTGTTTATGTCCCCATGTCCAAGTCCCACTGACAATTCCAGGGCAGATAAAACACGTTTATCCAGCACGATAACCAAACAGCCTTTATTTTCTCCTTCGTCTACCTTGCATTTCCTCATGCATAATACCATCCTGTATTAAGCAGCACTAACAGGCTAAGAAGCCTGGTGAAGGATGAGCCTGCTTAAAAGCAACTGTGTTCACACACAGGGAATATCGACTTTACACATACCTAAGTGACTACAGCCTGCTGAGCAGCCAAGCCCAATAACCACTAAATCACAGAGCTCGCATCAAAATCCCTATGTGAGTGTAGGTGGGGGTGGGGTCCTATTTTTATGTTAAAGGCTAATATTCCAATGTTGAGGAGCCAGGTATAGAAGTAGAGTCAGTCCATGGACCAGAGAAAAGGACTATACTAACTCAGGACCCGCCGGAAGTCAGCATTAACTGAACGAGAAAAGCAGAATTCTTCTCTCACATGGCTATTTATAATTTTTAAATATTCCCTAGATAAACTCCCAGTGTCCTCTCATGCCTAACCTGCTTTACTTCCCCCACTGCCTGCATCACTGGAGAACACATGCAGGTTTTGTGTCTTGCTGCCCCACAACTGGGCAGCACTTTTTTTCCGTTTGTTTGTCTTTGATACAGAGCCTTGCTGTGGTGCCCATTCCAACTTCAAATTCATGATCCTCCTGTCTCTATCTCCTGAGTGCTGAGATTCCAGATGTGTGCCACCATGCTCAGCTTAGGACATACATTTTTAATCATAGGTTTTATTTGCTGCTGTGTCTCCAGAAGCTTGGACACAAAGACATACGGTTATTTGCTAAATAAATGAACGAGCATCTTCCCATTTGCTAGGCGCCATTTGTTCCTATTGCTTTCCGTAAATTAGAAGGCAGCACAGATGAATAGTGCAGAGTTAGAGACTGACGATCCATCACCGAGTTCTAAACCTTGCTGAATTGTTATCGTGAAAACCTCTGAACCGTCCCGTGATCCTTGTGACCATGTCTTTCGTGAGAGATGATGAGGAGTCAGTGTGACCAGTAGTGAGTGGAACTGTACACTGTGCACAGGGCAGGGGCATGCAGTAAGTATGTGAAACATGTCTGCATTTTTCTCACATGTTTGCTATTATTCTAATTTTTTATCAATAATCACTATTTGCCAAGCAACCCTCAAGTGTAGACACTACTTTTATTCTCTTTCTATAACTGACAGTGAGATGCAATGTTTTTGTGTAACATTGTTAAATGGTTAACCATTAATAAACGTTAGGGAGAAAAGGAGGGCAGAGGGATAAAATAGACATAGGTGTCATCAGAAGACAAAATTCAGAAACATTAACCTAAAAGTAGAGGGTGGATCCTTGAGTATTCAGTGAGGAAGCATTCAGTGAGCATGTGGGTACCAGGCAGAGTCAGGAAATATGTCTTTCATAAAAGAACTGCTGGTGAACTCAGTACCCTAAATAGTAAGGTAACAAGCTGAGTTAGGGACCCAGTTATATGATTTTTGAACCCTGGTTCCATGGCATTATTTCCATTATTTTGAGCTCCATCTTCTTCCCCTGTCCTCAGATGACCCGCCAACTCCCACTGGATCTTGGGGAAATAAGCTCTCCATGCAGACAAAGAGTTCACACACAGCACCAGCACTTGTAAGATGAGTGTTCTCATTCAATTTAACTCCACTCATCCTCAATTTCTTCACTTAGAAATAGAGGTACTGACTATCAAACTGTTTTCCAAGGAGATAAAGTGAGATGTGTCCTGGATGCAGCATGAGCTACTTTCCCAAATAAAATAGTGTCAACAGAAGCAGCATTCAACTGGCCAAATAAATGTTTCTGGTAGCATCAAACTGGTTTATAATTCTATCCCAATTTCCCAGGCTAGAAATACAAGGCACTGACAAATCTGAAACCAACCCCAAAGCATCTTAACAATTAGCAGCCACCATTCTTCATCACCTTTACATATAAAAGAAGCAATCGTTAGATAAAGAAGTTTACAAAACCAAGCTGACAGAGATTTTAGAAAGTTTGTGCTAAGACTCATAGAAACATGAACATAGTATAAATTCTAGAGTGCTTATATGAAAGAGAATTGAGGGAGGTGAAGAGGGAACAGGAGGTCAGGAAATCCCACTATCCATGCATTCTCACTGAGCCACAATTTACCAATACATCTAACTCCATCACATACTGATTTGTCTTAGAACATTTCCAGTAATTCATTTACTGCCTAAACGTAGAGATACGTTTGAGGGAGGTCCAAATTCACTTGACACCGAGTTTTATCATTTCAAAATGCCAAGTAGAATAACAGCTCTGCCTTTGCTGTGCTGGTATATTGGACAACAAAGAGGCCATGACCCTGACAGGTTAGCCAGTTAAGATCTGGTCAGGATAGTTGTGGTTAGACATGGCTTCAGTGCTTCCTACAGCCATGGGTGTACAACCAAAGGGTGTTGAAGTGAATGTGCCATGTGGGAGGACCCATGGGAGCATGGTAAAAAATTCCTGGGAATGAAATTTGTCTTACATACTGGGGTATAGTTTCCACCAATAATACGTTTTACCATCTAGGCACACCTTGGCCCCACCCCTTAGTGAACCTATCAGAATGTGTCACCCCTGCATGCATGGCAAGCAGTATCCTGGCTCTGTACAAAGCTGCAAAAGTCTCTTTAAGAGACAAGCTCCACCCATCCCCACTTTCTCTTTTCCACTCTTCCTCTGAAGATGCAGGCAGGTCTTTGCCTCTCTCTCTTTCTATCTTTCTCCCTCCCTTCTCTCTTGTCTTTCTCCCTCCCTCCCTTCTCTCTTTCCTTTCTCCATTCCCCTCCCTTCTCCCAATAGAACTTCCCACATAAGTCTGCCTGCATGGCATATTTGTTTCTCATGGGTCATGGGATCCACCAAGCTTCCCCTGGTGCCACATATCACAAACATAGGACCTACAATGTATTTCTAATGCTCTTGTTTAAAGGACACCATTTCTGAGTTCTAGATAAAGTAAGAGATTCTTTCTCCACACCATGTATCTGATGATAGTCCACATTTGCCTACTAGAACACTGCCTCCTTGAACTCCAGTCAGCTGTTTCCAGTTTCTTTTCTCAGGGACTTCTGTCAAGCCATATGCTAGGGCAAAGGGCTCTACTTGCCAAGATGATGACAATTTATGCTCCTTTCCAATACTTGACCACTTTTATTGAAAACATAGGCACTTCAGAAGCACCTAAAAAAAAATGTCACTTTTCTGCACCACCATGTATAACCCTAGAGGAACAAGCCACAATAGGCCACAACAATAGAAAATAACAATGAAACATATTTCAGCCTCCCTCTAGTTTGCTTTCTGATACTGTAATAGTGATAATAATAATAATAATAACAATTATAATATGCATGTAATCCAAATCAACATGGTCAGAACCCATCCATCACTGAAGGAAGACAAAGTAGGAAGCTGAGGCAGCAACTGAAACAAAGACCATGGAATAATGCTGCTTATGAGGCTTGCTTCTCTGGCTTGCACATAACCAGGTTTTGTGTATAACCTAGGGACACCCGCTGAAGGGAATCACCTTCCTCAGTGGGCTGAACCCTCCTACATCAATTTGCAATCAAGAAAATTCCCCCACAGACAAGCCTGTAGGGAAGTCTGTGAGGCATCCTGTTCCCAGGCGATTCTAGTTTGCCTCAAGTTGAAAGACAGCACGCAAGCTAGCCTGCACCCTGAAAGAGATTATTATATACAATGACAGCATATCATTCTCTTTTGTGAGCAACCAAAGCAGATTTCACTTCATACCTTACCAGTACCATCAGAGATACAACTGCATTAGTTAGTGTTCTCTCTCTCTCTCTCTCTCTGTCTCTCTCTCTCTGCCTCTCTCTCTCTCCCCCCCCCCGTGTGTGTGTGTGTGTGTGTGTGTGTGTGTGTGTGTAGTTCAAAGGGCAAGGGTGTCTTGTCTCTTTGGGAAAACTATCCATGGCCCTAGCCACTCATTAGTTTTGCAGTTCACCAATGAGACTATATTAGCAACAGTAAACCCCAAAGACCTGTATCTCCCAAGCAAGTCCATGTCTGGCATTTCTAGTCTAGCAAGTAAGACATAGAATATGATTATGTTCCCTCACATAATCCTGCTTGGCACATCTAAAGCAAAGTGACTCTCTCATGGCATTTTTGCGTGTGCCATAAACATTTATCATCAGCCCCAAGATATAACAATGATTTTAACAAGTCAGAAAATCAAGGGAAAATTTTTAGGTCAGGTTCTGATAGTTCTAGTCCTCACTTACCAATTGATAGGGAAATAAGATCAAATGAAAGACAATGATCTTTGGAATATTTGGAAGTGGATAGTACATGTTCTGTCCTTAGAGATAAGACAGCCATGGAAGTATGAATTCAAACTACCACCCACAAAGCACACAATACAATTACATATATGTAGTTAACCTTTGCTGTGTGGCATGAACTGCTCTGTGTGAGTTTTCACATATGATCTCAGTGAATCCTTATGATTACCATTAATCCCAGTTGATAGTAGCAGAAACTGAGGCCTCCAAACAGGCTAAATGACTTCTCTAGTTATATGGCTAATAACTCTCAGTCTGGATTTAATTTCTAAAACCTGCATGCTTTTATAAACTGTGCATCTGGTGTAGACTAGGAATATTGATGAAACCCTGTAATTAATGCTCTGCTGACAGGACTCCTAATGTGCCAACTAGGACATTGTTTAAAGTGCAGAGTACCTAACACACACACACACACACACACACACACACACACACACACACACACACACACACACTACGTGTGGATAATAATTAGCTACACCCATGATCTGAATATTCAGAACACTTTTAAAAGCCTTACTAACAACATTATGGATAGCAGCATTTGGGTGGGTTAGTCAACTAGCATTCCTCCATCCATCTTTTGGCATTTCTACTGGTTATCTGAGAAAACTGAGCTACCATCTAAATGGAAGCTTGGAATCCGTACGTATATGCACTGGCTTTGCTGTGGGGAGAAGACTGGGGAAGACAGAGATTTTGTACCTTCTGAAATCCTGAAATAGGATCAGATAGACATCTGTACATTCCTTTCAGGAGAAGGTCCAAAGAACCTGACATAAAGAAAGCTGAACCTCGGGGAGCGGCCTGGACGTGTGTAAGATTGCTTTAGCCCAGCAACTGGAGATACAGTTGCTAGAGCTTTGCTGTCCAGATGGAAACCAGTCATTTCCCAATTAAGAGGGGAGGGGTAGTGAGACTAGAACAGAACTCTAACCAACAGTTACCTGAATATTCCTTTCTGCTGCTGGAAAGCAGGGCTCAGAAGACAGGTGTATCCAAGCCACATTGGAAAATGGTTCCTGTAGTGCTCTTTCTGACAATACTTTGCTTTCTCCCTGGAACATGGAGCAACTGTTTTGATGCGTATGACTAAAATGATCAATCATATGGATCCTGAGATGCCTCAAGCCCAGGACCCTCCGAGACCTCTAAGTCACATCTATGAAAATTAAGAAAAACCTTGAACTTGAGCTGCAGACACGAAAAATTCAGGTTCATTTTAGAACATCTTAGATTCATCATTGAGTTTGACTTTCCATCAATTCATAATGAAATTGATGGAAAGCTAGAGACACTTCTTATAGGATAGCATTTCCCCCATCTCATTTGAATTAAATATTTGGCATGTACTTCTGTGTCTAAGATTTGAGGCATACAATATGTTTAGTGGGAAATATTTATGCTGTCGATCATATAAATTACATGATAGGTGTGGGAAAGAAGAAAGCATTTTGTAAAGTATCTGCTACTGCTATGGGAATAAAAGAATTTTTTTAGACTCCTCTGAGATCTTTTTATTTTTTATGAATACCAAAGTCCTCTGTAAAGAGTAAACTTTCAGGCAGTATCTTGTACACGCTCATGGACATGGAGTCTTCTAGGTTAGTGAGCCACGCTGAGCACTAGCTGTGGTAGATGTGTTGTGGGCTGCTATAAAGGACAACCAAGAAACAAGCTGGCTATGCCTCACCCAATCTACTGTGAATGAGCACACGAGACATGAGTATGAAGTCTCAACAAGAAAGAAACCAGGGAAATGATCACTTCCTTTTTCCCACGCTGAGAGTAGCAACACAAAACTATAGGGCTAAGGAAACTCTGAGAGATGACATGGCAGCTCTTCTGAACCCTTCCCGACATATTAAGGCTGTCTGACAACATTGTTCCACTGAGAAGACTTAATGCCTCTGGCAGAAGGCAAATACGCTGTGTTGACTCTTCTCCCAATTTAACGAAACTGAGTCTTTTATCAGTTTTGTCTCAGGTGGAAAAAGACTTTAATACACACTTATGCTCACATTCTCTCACCTCTCTTGCTCTCGCATTGTTTGACATACTCTAAAGGAACCAAATCCAGCTCACTGCAGTAACTCATCATTTCTGCTCTATCAGTGATCATCCCGAATGCAGACGGTCCTGAGGGTCAACACCCCAATTACTCTGTGAGCATCCTTTCTCTAGGTAAAGGAAGTTAACTGAATGACTGACAAGAGATCTTTCAACTCCTGGAAATACCACACAAGAGTAGGTATGTGGGGCCAAGCAGAGCTTGCTGCCATAGGAGCTTGCCATTCCTTCCCATCACTTCCTAGTGGCCCAGCATGTGATAATAAAGTGAGAAGTGTCATACACCAGGCAGTGAAGCCTCAGATGATGGATACCATCACTGCATTGATCTTGCAATCCTTACCCTTCAGAATTATGAGCAATACGTCTGTTATTTATAAACTACCCATTTTTTTGCATTATGTTATGTTACAGTGACTGAGTAGATAAAGTCTACTTTCCTGAATTTCCAATTTACACTAAAATTGAGTATGCTATAATGAACGTGAGATTCTGCCAAACTTGCAAATAACAATATTTTCTCTTGCAAATCTTAGTAGTTATATTACCTAAGAATATTTTTAGACAACTCTGAAGAATTTCAATTGTTCTATATAAGCAACTGCGTGGGGAAAAAATCCCATCATCACCACTACCAGAAACAATAATTTCATGGAGAAATGAAATAGAAATTGTTTAGTTATGTAAAATAAAATAAAAATTACTGTAACTGAATAAAATTCTCAGAAAAACTCACAGGAATGTTAGGAGAATACTATTATTTAGACTTTATTCCTAAATCCAAATGAATTTATTTTAAAATTTACTCTCCAGGGATTAAACTTTTATGCATGAACAAAGTACCACTGTATCTGAGACAAGAGAACTTAACATGTCTCATGCTACATATTCTTCTTAGTTGCTAGGTCATCCTGGTTTCTAGCTGATTACCTGCTTAAGTCAACAGAAGGCAAATGGTCTCATGAAAATAGGCCACCTACATTCTGACAGATTTAATATCCAAATTCTATTGCTGTCCTTGAACTGTGCTCTCTGATTCTGTGCTACAAATAAGTAGGCCATCGGTGGGGACTTGAAAAATCTTTTATTACACCTAGACTCCCACAGTGGCAGTGCCCAGCTAAATTACCTAACCTATAGATAACACACCAGCACCTGACACATGGCCCACATTTTTCAGTTCCAGGGTAAAGAACAAACCGAAATATCTACACATTATGGCAAAGAGATGTCCTAGATAATTAATTGTTCTTATGGAGTTTCTGGTGTGATAAATGGCTGAATAATGACATTAAACAACAAAGTATTTAATGTGAAATGGCCCAAATATATGAAATTAACTTTATATGAACCCAAAAGACCTTCAGCTCTGGAATGAACATTAATCACTTTCTAGAACTCAGGAAACAGCCTGATGTGGTTAATTTTAAATTATATTTTATGATTAGGAGCAATAAAATCTCACAGGATTCAAGGTATCTATTAGTTTCCATTCTTGCCAGGGTCAGCAAAAAGCCCAATATTGATTTGGGATTAAAACACAGTTGACCTCACTTCCTTCTGGGAAGGTATTCTATGACTGCTGAGGATCACTGGGACTTGCTTCTCTCTGGTGCCAACATGGCAAGATAAATGGACTATTCAAACAAAGCTCTTTCTTTACATTGTATTAGCTGAATAAATAGTGCAGTCTGGGCCTCTTTTCTCAGGTACTGACTTAACTTGTAGAGCAGAGAGCACAGGAGATGCGACATAAATCCTAATAGAATGTTTAAGCAAACACTAAATAACCTCCGTCAATATCACAGTTCTAAAGGAAGGAGGAAAAAAACACATGAACATTTTGACTTTTCATTGTACATTTTGGGACCAAGAAAATGGCCAATCATATATATATTTGAGGTTTAGGTATTGGTTAGGATTACAGAAAAAAAATGCTATTTTCTGTTCCCTGAGCATATACAGAGGAAACATTGGTACGCAAAAGAATTAGGACAAACCAACTTAGCCAAAGTTAAGGGCATGCCAATAGATCACCTACCTGCCTTACACATTGTTTCAAATAAATGCTTGTCCTTTACTGTCTGCTTCTGGCATTCTGTGTTTCTCTTCCAGAGTAGATGAGCTCTTAAAGCGTGGGAAGGACTATGATGAAAGCCTGTGGTTAATATTACAACCAGGCTGCTGACATGGCTCACAAAAGTCAGACACCTGAATAATGCCACCACTACAATCCTGTAGAGGTGAAAGAAATGGACCAACTTCATAAGGCTGCCTTCTGGATACCATGTGTGTGTTCCCCACAGACACATCATACCCATATCAATAACACATTTTAAAATTTAAAATATCATATGAATCGTGCTTCAAATGGTTTCAGTGCCACTCCACACAGGGACATCAGTCATGGTCCCTGTCTCTCATGAGTGACTTTAACAAAACACCTCAGTGACTTCTGGATATGTTTCACTTCCAATCCCCAAATTTCCTATTGATAAATTACAGGATATAACAAAGAAGAATTATAGGTGAACTTATGGACACAGTATATTAATTTACACCTTCCTAACAGAGAAAAGTCTACATTTATTGTTTCACATAAACACAGTCCAGGAAAGATTAACTGAGCATACCATCTCCCGGGGCACTGGTTTAGTTCTCCCAAACTAAAGATAGCAATCTGCCTGGGAAAGGTAGTCTCAGAATGTTTCCAACCTAATCATCACTAATGGTGGAGGAGAACCAAAGAAGAATCATTTGGACCAGAAGAGCCCTCCCCCAAGCAAAGATAAAAGACTTGGCAGTATCACCTCGGCAGCGAAAGATGACTGACCTACTATAGCAACGATGGTCATCTAGCAAGGAAAGGAAGTTGAGCAGAGTAGAATTAACAGGGCTACCACATGCTGAGATATAAAGGCAAAGACTAAGTTTATGTCCTGTGCTCAATAGAATCTGTACTGTATGAAAATTCCCAGAAGATCTGTACTGCTTGATTTTTAGTATTTAAATAGTTCTTTCTTCCTTACCAAGTAGCCTGTTCTTAATTATTATGAGAAGGGGGTCTGTATGTTTCTGGGTGGTGCAGGAAAATTAATCTAGGGCCTCAAGAATGCTAAGCAAACAATCTACCAGTGAACCACATACTCAGTCCATATAACAAGACCCCATTCATTGACAGCTGGACACACCACAAGAAATTGATTTTCCATTTGTAGCTGCAGAAATACCAAACACTCTTGTTCCTTCTGACTTTATTATTAATGTCTTTTAGACTGGGCTCCCCCACAGTAGATCCCAAGATGTGAGTATGAATACAAGTGGATTTTCTGAGAAATTATTCCAGAGAGTATCATTAGTAGGACAAGAGAAATAATACAGGAGAGAAAAAAGACTGCTGTGAGGTGTCTTTGCAAACAGGTCACTGCTTTTTGTAGTAGCTAAAGGTCCCACTGAGGGCCTCTGAGACACCATATAGAACACATTTCAGATTTTCCTCACTAAGAGGAAGAAAGCTTGGGGAATTCATCTCCAAATTCCATGAGTCATTGTCTGAAGGCTGCTTTTAGAGTGAATAATTCCCTAGCACTTTAGGTTGGCTTGCTACACCAGTGAGAGAATGCCCTACTGGGAAGAAGAGAAGACCCCGGTTAGATAGCAGCCTCAATTCAGGAGCATGAACCCCAGGGGGATATGGCCAAGGCACACAGCCTTGTGTGATATCATTAACTGTCATTTACCAAAGCATACATTCATCTGTTATTCAAATGTTTACCTAGCTCCTATTATATGTATTTTTCCTAGGTGCTAGGAGCACATTGAGGAATGGAACTAAAAATGTGATCTTAATTAATACACAACACAACTGGGCTAGGTTGAAGCAGATTGTTGAGGATGCCACATCATAACCTACTTCACACCAACAGTTTCAAACAAATCCCTTTATTTTAAGTTAGAGCAGAGTTATCAACAGTGAAGTCTGACCCAAACACTAGTCATGAAAAGAACAACCAGATGTGTACTGGAAGACAGAAGGTTCTCTCCAGGAAGAGCAGGATGAATTTCACTTACAGTACTCTTTGGGAACATCTTCCATGTGGTTGTTGTCTCTAGAGATACTGCAGAGTTACTTGTTCTAACTCTGACAGCTGAGTCTTGTGTAAAGCTACAAGACATGAAAAGGACTACATTAATTCGCCCACATGGGGATTGAACTGGTATCAGTGATTTCAAATGCACCTAGCAAAGACCAGCGGCTCTCCATTTCAAAATGAGAGTTTTATGCCTTCCAAATGGGATAGAGTTACATGTTATCTACACTGGTCATTTTGGTGCTTCCCAAAGATGTGGACAAAGAAGATGATTTGTAAAATCTCAGAGTATCATCATGTGTTGTTTTAAATAAGCTATTATATTCATATAGAAAATAGTTAACCATGTAACTTGAGAAAAGGAATAGGCATAACTATTTTTAAAATACCAATTGTAAGCAGAGAAAGCAAATCTGCCTCTTATTTGAATACCTATCTACTCTGGTTGTATCTGCCAATGCCATTTCCCATCTCAGGACACAATGGTCATTAAGCTGTGAGATCTCCATTTAAATTAGAACTTAAATATGCAGAAAATAAAATGTCTTTGAAATTGGGAGGACTGTTGTAAAACAATATATGTAGTGTATATCCTTAAAAGGCATTAGCAACTGACCCCAGCTTACTATATTGCAAAGTCTAGAGTCTAGACTTAGAACGTATCATCTCTCGGTTCTCTGGACAGTTGGGACTGAAGCGTCAAAATCAAGTGCATTTGATATCTATCCTAACTTCAGGAAATCTTTATGCACCATTAATATCACACCAATCTAGGAGAGATAGACTGGGATGAAGAGGAGAGGAGAGGATGGAGGAGGGATGGAGCTGAAGTGAGGAGAAGTTAGAGGAAGGGAAAGAAATTGAAGTGCGCATTTCCCTTTGTTCCCTGCATGTTGCAGGAATAAAAGGCACACTTCACTTTAAGCCTAAGGTGATGCTAATGAAAATATGGCAAATTAAGGATTTGATTTATGGTCACCCACTCTACAATTTTACCACCTAATATTATCAGGAAAACTCAGAACCAGCTTTTCCATAAAACTAATTGATGGTGCATGCCCAGACCAAACAGTCTACCTAGGGAGACTTTGCCTCAAAATGAAAGTTGGGGAGAGAGAGACATACAGAGAAAGAGAGAAAAGAGGGCTGAAGTAGAGGGAACTAAGATAACTGGGAAATTTCCAGGAGGAAACAACTGTCCCATTCAAATTCCTGAACACCCTATGTATGAAAGGATGACTTAAAACCACTTGCTCTACAAGGAAAGATTACAATTCCGGCACCACCTTCTCCTGATTCTCTTCTTTTGTTTCCCTTCTACAACTCAAACCTGAGATGAAGAATTATCCCCCGTTGTAGCACCTACATGGCAGTGACTGGATCTCCCTCAGAGGCCAGGAGACCCTGAACACAAGAAGGTACTCCAGGAGATGCTGTTTTTCTACAATTTTGTAACGTTTCATCCTGCCAGCTGCTTCTTGTGGTGGCCTGGATCATCACTCACCTGGTATAAACAAGCTCGGCCATGAAGAAGGTGAGGAATCCAAGCCAGGGATGATGTATTAGCCCATATTGTTTGTTTCGTGGGACATCAGCAAAACTGATCCCCGAGTTTTCTCGAATGATTTTCCAAAACTTGGAATCACAGTCCATATCTTCTTGCTCTCCTGCCATCTGAGGGTGCCCAGCCCCCTAATTAGCTGTTGTAACATTTTCGAGAGGGCAACAATGCTGAACAAATGGAGACAGCATCCACATGCATCAGAGTCCAGCTTTATTCTGCCAGCTCATCTCCAAGCATTATTTGTTTTCATAAACTTGGGCTGGGATGACTCCTCTCTGCCTTTAATTAATCAGGAAAGCTTAATATGCACTTTTTTGTTTCATCAATCTGGCACTAAAAATGCTGAATTGCTTTTGTAATCATTTGAAAGAAGAGTTTGGGGCTATTAGAAGAAATTCACATCAGGCAATTCTCTCCATGGCCTACTTACAGTCTTCAAAGTATAGGGATGTTTCAAGGAAAATGCAAAAGTTGGGGTGCTAGAGACGTCTGGGACATCTCAAGTTCTATTTTTTTCCCAATTTTCTACACAAAGACACCTCATGGTGCATTTTAATAATGCAACTTGAAATATTTTGAAAGGGAGAAAAGTCATAATCTGACCATCACAGAACAATGTTTCACACAGATCCCTGAGTGGGCACTGGCCACAGGGGTCCTCCTCTTTTGTCTCCTGGGTAATTATTTCACATATCTGGGAGGTTTAGAGGTAATGCATATGCGTTTTTCAAGTAAAGTCTGTGAGGATCTGAGTCCTAGAGATCTGGAAGGAACAGAGAATAAGAATTTAGCAGCTGGCCTCCCTCATGAGAGATCCTGCAGGCCCCCTTCCAGGCTGAATATTCCAAGAGTTATCTTCGTTAAAAATGCAGAAACAGTTTGAGAACATATCTGACTTTACCTTTTAAAAGGAGGATTAAAAATTTAAGAAGCTGCATGAATTACTCTCCTGCCTACCTATCCTTTGATATTTTTTAATCCCTTAAGCTTTAAAAGAATCCTTTGTTGATTCATGTATAACATGATCAAATAAAGCAAGAATATGAAAATGTGATTTTAAAAAATAAACCTACACACACACATACACACACACACACACTTATTTAGCTAGGTATTTTTTGTTTTGTTTTATAGCATACTCAATGTACCAGATACCCTTTAATAAGCAGTATAAATACACACAACCTACTGGGGGAAGATTAATTTTCATGTACATAAGTATGTATGATGCATGTGTATGCCCATGTTCATGTCTTTGCATGTGGAGGTCAGGAAATAGCAGTAGGTTCCTTACCTTCCACCTTGTTGGAGACAGGGTCTATTTGTTCCTGGCTGCTGAGAACCCCAAAGCCTAAAAACTTCTGGAGAATCTCCTTCCTGCATCTCCCATTACACACCGAGAACACTGGGGTGACAGGCAGGCTACCAGTCTCAGCTTTACATGGCAGCTGGGGATTCAGACTCAGGTCCTCATGCTTGCATAGCATGAGCTCTACATATCGGGCCATCTTCCCTGCCCAGAAGATTAATTTTGAACAAGTGACCACAAATGAACAGGAGGATTCCAAACAAAGGAGAGAAAAGGGGGCCTCGGAGTTTCTCAGGTGAAGAATAGCTAAGTGAACAGAAGGAAGGATGTCCTTTCAAAATGGCAGAATGGAATGTGCTGTTTAGACCCTACTGTGGAAGGGAACAGGATCAAAGTCCTAAGAGCAAAGGACAAGGGGGTATTAGAAATGAAACTTTGAAAGATACTAATCCCTCCTAGCCTGGCAGTATATATAACTTCAAGTTGCTAAACATGAATATTGTTGTAAACTCATTTAGATCACTCCCATTTTTAGGAATTTCAGATGGGTATAATGGAGAAGATTTTTGCCTTAGGCCAGGTGATATATATATATATTCATTTTATATACCAACCACAGTTTCTACTCCATCACCTCCTTCCCCTCCCCACTCCCTGTCCCCAACACACCCCCATCCACTCCTCAGAAAGGGTAATCATGGGAAATTAACAAAACCTGACACATTCAGTTGAGGCAGGACCAACTCCAACTCTCCTCTTCCCCCCAACCCCAACTCCCCCACCCCAATCAAGGTTGAGCAAGGCAACCAACCATATGGAAATAGGCTTCAAAAAGCCAGCTCATGCACCAGGAATAATAGTTTCACTGACAGGGGGTCCACAAACAAAGCAGGCTACAGAACTGTCACCCAATGCAGAGGACCTAGTTGGGTCCCATGCAGGCTCTAGACTGACAGCTAGGGAGGCCTGTTGGAATTTGAGATGCTGAAAGATGGTATGATTTTCTAAAGCAGAAGCACTGTTACGAGTTGTAGATAACAGTGAGGCCCTGTCTCAAACAAAGATAGGGAGCCTTCTATTTTATTGAACAACTAGTCATATTTCAAAGCCAATAACTGCATCAAAGTGAAGGTTGGTTTGGTTCATTCAACCAGAAAAGTGGATCTGCACCAAATATCTGTTCATAGGGCATCCTACCTGAGGACATGGTGCCTCTGACGGTCATGCTTGCCTCCCACCCCCTCGTAGTTTTCACACAGGTTCATTTTCAACAATTGTGTCCAGATTCTCACATACTCAATAGCATCCTCCTCACAAAAATACCAGAGGTAGACAGATGCATACAAATAACAGAAGCCTCTCCCCATTAATAAATAGGCTTTTCCCTCATAGGAAACTTGTTTGCCTCTGAATCAGTGTGGAAGAGTAGGCGTGGAAACGGAAGAGGAAGAAAGCCTTAGCACAGGCTTGATTTATACCACAGATCCTCTTTTAACCCTTTATGAGAAGCAGCTGGCACTCTCACTTTATATGAAGGGTTTTTCTGTTTGGATGGTAATTTTCTAAATGCCATCAGCAAACATCTAAATTTAATCATAGGTAATTTTTAATTTTCTGAACTGGTTTTCTGTATTTTCCATATATCTTTGGTGAACAAGGCCATCTTTGGAGCCAAAAGGAAAAGAATAAAGCTTCCCAAATGAGATCCCTGTCTGTCTGCTATCAGGAAATGTGTGCGTGTGTACCTGTGTGTGTGTGTGTGTGTGTGTGAGAGAGAGAGAGAGAGAGAGAGAGAGACAGACAGACAGACAGACAGACAGACAGAGGACACACACATACACAGAGAGAGAGACAGAAACATACAGACAGACAGAAAGAGGATAACCACAGTGGATTACAATTTTCTTCCCTGTAGAATTTACACAAGTTCATAGTTCATTGAAGTCTGCAATTAAGAAATAAGTATGAGATCTTCTAATGCATTTAGAGGAAGTACATTCAAAAGCACTCAGTGTTTCAAATTACATGTAAGCATATGAGGAGGTCTCAACCCACTCTAAAACTGCTTACCCTCAACTTTCCTCCCTAATTAGAGCATTTTAATTTGTGGTTCCATATCGTTATTGCATCATGATAACTTTGGCTAATACTCTGTGAAGTGATAATTAATAGTAATCACACCAGCTGAAGCAAACATAGTGATATGATCAAAGACCTAAGCTGATGTTATCAATGGTCACTTGAAAGAAAACAATGGAGGGGGTTTTATTGACCACAGTGGCTTCACACTTATCATAGAGGTGATCTAGCAGCTTCCTAACATAGCAGAAAAACAGCTCACTTATTAAGTGCCCTCTTAAGATATCTCTTATGGAGCTTTGACTATGAATCCAGAGCAAAGAGTTATGGGAAATAATTCTTTATAAAAGTTTAAAAACTGTTGTAGAATATTATTTTCAGGTGTGTTACATTTGTTTATCATGTGGAACATTTGCTTAACAATGTACAGATGTGTTGCTTTTGTTTATGTTGTGGTTGTTTAAATCTGTGAAGCTGTGACTCTTTGCCTATCTAAAACACTGGGTGGTCTAATAAAGCACTGAATGGCCAATAGTGAGTCAAGAAAAAAGATAAATGGGGCTGGCAGGCAGAGTGAATAATTAGGAGAATCTAAAAGCAAGGGGAAGGATCAAGAAAGGAGAGGAGGATGACAGGTGCCTGATGGGGAAGTCCTGTGTATATGTCAATAAAGCACTGTTGGCCAATAGGGAAGCAAGAGAGGTGGGACTAGGAGTCCAGGAGGACTCTTAGTAGGAGAAACACGGGGAGTCACGATGTAGCCCGCCAGAGAAGTAAGATGTCCAGAACTTTTCTCCGGTCAGAGAAATACTTGGATTAACACTTGTGGGATAAATATTTAAGTCAGAGCTAGCCAGTAAGAAACAAGCAAGGCCAACAGCTTCATAATTAATACAGCGTCTTGTGTGTTATTTGGGGACTACAACGCGGCAGAGCCCAGACGACTGGTGGGGAAAAACCAAAGCAGCTGGCAAGGAAAAGGCTTCTCTCTACAGGTGCCATTCACCTGGCCACTCAGTCCGGCATAAGAGTCAAAGGTATACAGAAATTAGAAAAAGATAAAGGCCCAGAGACAAAAGGTAGTTGGCATAATTTAGGAAAGCTGACTAGAAACAAGACAAGCTAAGGGCAGACATTTGTACGTAAGGATTAAGCCTTCTTGTGTGATTTATTTGGGAGCTGGATGGTGGATCCCACAAAAGAGAAAAAGCAAAGGGCGAAGAGTAAGACAAGAAACGACAAAAAACACATGGTGAAGTTAAACAAGTTTGGGATTAAATAGGTTCTATTAATTACATTTTCCAGTTGTGTTTCCCAGAAATAATCCTATGGGCTCAAAATGGTAGCCCTGAAGGTAAACAGATATGGGCAGGCTTTCAGCTCATGGATTAAGGACATATTTGTTTGACATAACAATGTGTAGGTAAAACTGGGTTGTGTGGTAGTAGGTATTTATAGTAGTTTTATTTATAGTAGTTAATACTCAGTGAGAGGAGGAGGATATTTATAGTACTATCTAATTTTGCAAATAGAAAATAATAGTCTTGAGCTGAGGAGACATCTTAGTAAAGTTTGTACTGAATAAGCATGACGATTTAAGTTACAGCCACAGAACTAATGTAAAAACAGGGAAGCATGACACTTCATGCTTGAAAACTTTGTGCTGAGGAGGTGGAGACAGGTGGATGGCTTGGACTCAGTAGCTGCAAGTCTAGCCTACTTGGAAAGTTCCAGGCCATTCAGAGACCCTGCATCACAAAGTAAGGCAGACAAGCCCTGAGTAGTAGCACCCAACATTTCCCTATGACCTCTACATATACACACGATCAGTCTTTCTGACTTTAAACTCACGAGTTGAAATTCAAAATCATATGTATTTATAATGTTTTCAAATTTAGCAAAAAAGATCCTAAGAACTTCTCCAGGTAGAAAGAGATTATATCCAATAATTGGCTTTGGGATCTGATTTGTTCTGCCACATAGGCAATCTCAATAACTACCTAAATTCTCAGTTTTTGCAGCAAATCTTTAGCAAATGGGCTCTTATATTTAACTCAGAATTATCACTTCCTTAAAATTTCCCCTGAATTGTATTCTATCTTAAGAACATAGATAGAATGGTAGATGTGGTCATCAATTTTCTATTTCAGAAACAAGAGATAATGAACTTTAAAAGGAAAAAGATTTATTCAAGTGCACACTTCTGGAGGTTT
The DNA here is from genome assembly GCF_017639785.1 of Mesocricetus auratus. Classification (NCBI taxonomy): domain Eukaryota; kingdom Metazoa; phylum Chordata; class Mammalia; order Rodentia; family Cricetidae; genus Mesocricetus; species Mesocricetus auratus. The sequence goes on from NW_024429190.1 coordinate 80,448,494, forward strand.
CAACCTCCAACTTCTTGAGCTACTGAATCCTTGCGTATGGATTTCAGGTGAGGAGGACTCAATGGATCCAAGTTACTAACTTATGAACAAGAGGTGAGAGGCATTGAAGGGGTCCCACAATCATCTCCAAGGGCATTCATTCCTCCAATGCCCTGAAAATGCCCAACGCATTAACACCAACTCCATGCCTGAGTTCAAGCCTGTTCTTTGGCTGGGAAAGATGAATACAAGGCAGAAAGGGGGATGCTGTGTCCTGAGTTCCTTGATCAAGATACATCCGAGGTCAGGTTGTTTCCTTGAACTCTTTAATTAGGTGTTCCAATACATTTCCATTTATTTAGCCAGTCTGAGTTTTCAGTTACATGTAATTGAAAGACTCTTGATAGATGTAAGGAAGAGGAAATGAGGGAGAAGAAAATGCAACTACAGCAAAAGCAAAACAAAGTTGCCCTGATTTGCCCTGAGTTATATTTCATCTTCCTGGTATTGTTACTTTAAGAATTTCTTTCACATTTGAGCTTTTCAAATGAATAGGAGCACCAAATTTAGAGATATTCTAGTGCTAAAATTAAGTTGTAGCTCAGCTGAATTGGATCTATGGAGAAGGATAGTCCACACTGCACGAGTCATTTCCCTACTAGTGCTTTTTAGAGGAAAACATCAACACACCATGAGGACTTTCGGGATCTGCCTCAAAGCAATTTTCCCAGAAATTGGTCCAAACAACTAGTTTTTCATATATGAGATGAAAATGTTATCCTCAAACTCAGAGTACTTAATTCCTTTTAAATACAGATGGATTTTCCAATAGAACAGTGCTTCTCAACCTGTGGCTGTTGACTACTTTGTCAAATCTCCAAAAAAATATTTACATTACAATGCATAACACTATCAAAATTACAATTATTATATAGCAGCAAAAATCATTTTACGGCTGGGGGTCACCACAACATGAGTAACTGTATTAAAGAGTTGAAGCATTAGGCAGGTCAGGAACTGGTGGGGGATGTCCTCTGTATGTGTTTCTTTTATTGGTTGATGAGTAAAACATTGAGTGTCCAGTAGCCAGTCAGGAAGTATAGGCAGGGCTATGAGATGAGGAGAATTCCAGGGAGAGGACACAGAGCGTGGTAGCGAGAGAGATACCACGTAGTTGCTGAAGGAGTAACAGGTCTCTGGTAAGATAAGGCTATGTAGAAAAACATAGATTAATAGTTATGGGTTAGTAATTAAGAGAGAGCTAGCCATCAAGAAGCCTGAGCCATTGGCCAAACAGTTTATAATTAAGGGCAGTCCCAGGCGGGAAAGAAACTCCATCTACAAAGAACCACTGCCATAGAGGATGCTGTTTTCTGCTCTCTCTGTCTGTCTGTCTGTCTGTCTGTCTGTCTGTCTCTCTCTCTGTCTCTCTGTCTCTCTGTCTCTCTCTGTCTCTGTCTCTGTGTGTGTGTGTGTGTGGTATGTTTCTTTTCTTTTTTCTTCTTTCATACATTATATGCCAAGAACAGTTTCCCCTCCCTCTATACCTATTAGTCCCTCTCCCTACCACTTCTCTCTCCCAGATCTACTCTGCCTCCATTTTGCACCAAAAAAGAGCAGGTCTCCCAGAGATATCCACCACACATGGCCTTACAAGTTACAGTAAGACTAGGCACAAACCCCCATATCAGGGCAGAATGAAGAAACCCAGCAGGAGGAAAAAGGCCCCCCAAATAGGCAAAAGAGTCAGAGGCATTCTGATTCCCATGGTTGAGAGTCCCACAGGAACACAAAGCTACACACCCATAAGATATATATATATATATATATATATATATATATATATATATCATACATATATATATGTGAGCCGGGCGGTGGTGGTGCATGCCTTTAATCCCAGCACTCAGGAGGCAGAGGCAGGTGGATCTCTGTGAGTTCAAGGCTGGGCTGGACCAACAGCCTCCAAAACAATATAGAGAAACCCTGTCTCGTATATATATGTAAAGCTCCTAGCTCAGACCCATGTAGGGTCAATGTTTGTCACTTCAGTCTCTGTGAGCCTCTGTGAGCTCTGCTTAGTTGATTCTATGGTTCATGTTCTCCTGGAGTCCTCTACCCCTCTGGATCCTACAATCTTTCCTTCCCTTCTTCTGCATGGTTCCCTTGGCTTCACCTAGTATTTGGCTGTGGGTCTTGGTTTCTGTTCCCATTGGATGCTGGATGACACATTTCTAATTACAATTGGACAAGGCTGAATCTATGAGTACAGCACAATATCATTAGGAAGTATTTCATTGACTTATTATTTGCCATTAGTATTTTGTTCTATCCTGGGTCTCTGGGATATCTTTCCTCTAGTTCCCAGTCATTCAGACAGTGTCAGACATAGGCTCCCTCTCATGAAGTGGGCCTCAAGTTGGACCAGTCATAGGTTGTCCACTCCCATAAGAAGTGTGCCATCATTGCCCCAGCATATCTTGCAGGCAGGACAGATTGTAAGTCAAATGTTTTGTAGCTGGGTAGATGTCCCAGTCCCATTGCTAGGAGCTTTGCCTGATTATAGAAGATGGCCAGTTTGGGCTCTGCATCACCCATTACTAGGAGACTTCACTAGGGTCATTCATAGATTTCAGGGTGTTTCCATTGCACTAGGTTTCTACATTGCCCCCAAATGTCCCCCAATTCTAGTCATCTCTCCCAGTACTCTCTCCTTCCCTACTTTCCACTCCCCACCTGATATCTCCTCTTCCCAATCCCAGCCAGACTCTCCCAGTCTATTCTATTTAACCTTCCAATAGAGATCTATTCTTCTAAACCGAAGACACAGACATAAATTCACACACATATAAGACACCTGATTTTTGATAAAGGAGTCACAAATACACAACAGGAAAAAATGGTGCTGGTCTAACTGGTTTTCAGCATGTAGAAGAATGCAAATTGATCCAAATGTACTACCCTGCACAAAACTCAAGTCCAAGTCACATGAATCTAATAGAAGAGAAAGCAGGGAATAGCATTGAGTGCATTGTCACAGGAGAAGGCTTCCTGAACAGAACACTGATAGCACAGGCACCAGGAAAACAATCAAGAAATGGAACCTCATGAAACTGAGAAGCTTCTGTAAGGCAAAGGACAATATCAATAGGACAAAATAGCAGCCTTCAGAAGAGGAAAAGATCTTCACCAACTCCACATCTGGCAGATGGCTAATATTCAAAATAAATGAAGAACTCAATAAACAACAAAAAACCAAATAGTCCAATTAAAAATGAGGTACAGATCTAAACAGAGAATTATCAACAGAGGAAATCTCTGGCTGGGTTCTTGGGCATATACCCAAAGAATGTTCTATTCTACCACAAGAACACTTGCTCAGCCATGTTCATTGCGATTTTATTCACAATAGCCAGAAACTAGAAACAACCTGGATGTCCCTCAACTGAAGAATGGTTAAAGAAAATGTGGTACATTTGCACAATGGAGTTCTATTCAGCTGGCATCATTATATTTGAAGCCGAATGGATGGAACTAGAAAAGATCGTCCTGATTGAGGTAACATGATATGTACTCATTTATAAGGGAACATTAGCTGTCAAGTAAAGGGTAATCATGCTACAATCCACAGATCCAGAGAAGATAAGTGACAAAGAGGGCTTCCTCTTTTCTAACTTCTTGGACTCCTGATGCTTTCTTAAGGAGGGAGGCTCAGGGGAAGCAAGAGTCATCTACACCAGTACAACCTGTTGTCCTCACTTTATGATAGTGGCAGCAAAAAGATTCAGGCTACAAGCAGGATGATAGGACTGTCAACATTTCTGGACACCCTGATGACCAGCAGGCAGCCCTCACCAACTATAGTCAAGGCAATGGTCTACCTTATCAAAGGCTGGATTTAATGATGCCACCTATGAAAGGTCCCTCTTGATAATGAGGTAGTTTGTGAAGCACTGAAAACAGCAGTGGGTCCTGCTCTGATGTTTTCCTCAGGACCTTATTTTCCCCTTTTCTTGGGTAACAACTTCTCTGGGGGAGAAAGTTTTCTGATAAACCAGGAAACTCTTTAACCACTCAGGTTCACACCACTTCCTTTTCACCTTCAGCCTGTGGTTGGTATTAGGACATGTTCCCTCATGTTTCTGCTTTTCCCTTCAATTTTCATCTGCCCCACAAAACTGCAAACTCCTTAAAAAGAGGACTGAAAATTACCCAGCTTCCTCAGCTGGGTCTAATAACACTAACTGACAAATTAAATACTCAGTAATGCTTGTTGATATCAGCTCACATAGACCAATAATTCATAATTTTTTAAATATGAAAATAATTATTTGTGGATATATTAAGGCAGTGGTAGAAATATTCTGGGAAAAAGAAATGTGACAATGAACCTTTAAAAACAATTATAGTTGATTTCTTAGCGTGAAAATAAAGAAATATATGATACTTCCAATAGTTTTTCCTTTTACTTCTGCAACCATAAAACTCCTAGAAGACATGCCTTCTCTCTAAAGAGCATATTAAGGTTCCACAGAAGGTAAATGTCACGGCTTAAATGTTGTTGCTGGAAACTGAGCTTATCAGCCACATGTTAATGAGGCTGGAGATGCTAAAACCACCCTGAGAAAGTCAGTTGGATTTCATCAACTTTTCCTTGAGTGAGATATCACAGGTCTACTTTTCTGTTTAGCTCTGACTCTGATGAAATTCTAGTTAATGAGCAAATCATGATTCCCTTTGGAACGTCAGTTGCCTAACTTTAAACTTTTAAAAGAAGAGTTGAGATATATCTTGGGGGGGGGGAGGCACCTCTCTGGCATGCATAAATTCCTGTGTTTTATCCAGAATACAGCATAAGTAGGGAATGATGGCATGTATCCATAATGGGAAGGTAAGCAAGAGGGTGGGCAGTTAAATTTCATCCTCAACTATATAGAAAGCTTGAGGCCTCCCTTGATGACATATGGCCCTGTCTCAAAAATAAAATAAAATAATAAAATAGATAAATGCCCTAGTGCCACACCCACTTGTGCTGATTATGTTCATAGTTAACTGACAAAATGATTCCTTAAAGTATACCATATGTCAATCATCATGCTAAGTTCTAAACATCCTTGAGTTTTATTATCCTTGTAAAGACTCTAGAATCAGGCACTATCATCATCTTCATTGAATGGATGAGGAAACTGAAGTGAAGTCAAGCAACTTGTGTACACATCCAGCAAAGGGGAAAGGCAAGCCTGGAATCTTGAGGGTTTTTTATTTTCTTTGAACCCTGACTTCCTGTGTCCTTCTGCACCACAGCAGTCAGTTCAACATGGATGCTGGAGCTTGGTGAACCGTAAAGTATTGAGTGGTTGTGACATGGATACAAAGAACCAGCCATTGTGTTCCTTAGAAGGTTGAATTACCAACAGCCCTTCACTGAAAACTCATGCACAAACACATCGCACAGCAATATAGTAGCTCCTCCTGACTTGCAGGTTTATACTCTGTGGTCTCAGTTACTGATAGTTAATGAGATCTAAAAATATTAAATGGAAAATTAGTTCATCAATTGTAAATGGCAATTTTGATATACTTATGCCTCTTCTAGTTTACTATTCCTATTGTTAAATCTCTTATACTGTACAATATAAAATCCTCACAGGTCTGTATGTGTAGGAAATGACATTCTATAAATTGGCATTGATACTGTACGTGGTGCCAGGTGTCCATCTGGGGTCTTGGAGCATGTTGTATAAGATCAGGAGGGATTATAATACTGATAACATAGCAGTTGAGAAACAATTACATTTGCATTCCATTATCACAGTACCATTTGCAACAAGGAATACATTCTTCTCTGGAGGTAAATCATGACTCTCCCTGCTGTTCCGGTCATTTAACACCTGTGCTAGACCATGGGTGACAATGTGCATCTGCCATGGTAGCTGGCCCAGGGATGTGTATGGTGACTGAAAACTAGCAGCATGTCCAGAAGAGTCCTAAGAATTCATGCCACAGAACCTATTTCCATCAGCCCCATAGCCCATGAGTCCCTCTGTAAAAGAGCTAGCATAAACCTAGAACCTAAACTGGTTACCAAGTTCTGGATGCTGCTAAGACATGGCACTGTGGGTCTAGGCATCAGAGGCCAAGGAAGAAAAGGGACTGGAACATGACACATTATTTTCCCATCCCTGTTTTCCACTTGTCTACTCACTAAGTTGCTTTGACACCACACCTGTTTTCTGTTGTGTTCTGGACGCCTCGGCTGCACAACAGATGGCAGAGTGTTTGCCTAACAAATGCTCTCATGGGCCAGGCTAAGGAGGTGGCAGTGGGGACTGCTGCAGCTGGAAAGGAGGGAGGTGTGGGAGCACTCTTCTGGTGGCAGAGAGCAACCACGAATCTCCAACTTCACTGTAAAATCTGCTACCCAGCCAAGGCCGGGAAACTGCTCAGCTCTGGATACTCCAATTACTGATCTCACATTCTGACAGTCACACCCATGATAGCTGGAGTCAACAGCTGCCACCAGAAGCTACAGGTGATCTGATGGGCATGGGGAGGGGCAGCAGGGGCTCTGTCAAAACTGGAAACCCTAAACTTAATCCTAATGAAATCTAAATGTAGCTCTCTTGAGACTAATGCAAACTAAACTCTTTACTGGACATATGTCAACTCTCAGATCCTAAGCCTTAACTTTAGAACTTTACGAGTCTTAGTTGTAACTTAAATTTGGCATTTTAAAAAGACAAAGGTCTAGAAAAAGCACTGACTAGTGAACAGTCATAAATTCCTGGGAATCATGAACCAGCTTTATAATGGAACCTGCTCTTCATAGGGTAAGAAAGCCACTACTTTCTGGAATGAAAACTTAACCTCAGACTCATGCTTTGTCTACACTGGAGTATGGGAGAAATGGTTTCTTAAAATCACTTTTTAAAGAATATATTTTGTAAGTTCATAATAAAATATCTTCAATGAAGCCAAACACTCACCTGAAGGTCACAGTTTTACAGACAACCTATGATCAGCAGAGAACACCCCCACATCTACCCCATGTCTCACATAGCATCTTGTAACTGTTTGTGATATCAAATCAGTTCTACATATTCCCTTCTATCTGATTAACTGCTTTGTTTCCTTGGGACCAACCAGCTTACTATTAAGAATTTTGCTCCATGAAGAAGAGCCTGAAAACAAACTAAATCCACCTTCATTCCTCTCCAGTGTTTCTTCTACTCATTACTATGATCATAGAAACTGGAATAGAAACTAGCATGCAATGGGTTCTCCACAAATAATTGGATAATAAAGCATAATATGCCAAACATTATAAAAAGACCTACCAATTCATAATCTCATTTACTACCAAGTTCTCATTTGGAAAGTGTAATGTTATTCCAGTTATACAGACAGGGAAACAAAGGAAAAGTGAAAGTCATTTATTTACAGCCACACAGATATAAATACACAGGGTCAGATTTTGAATCTTTTTTTTTTTTTTGGTTTTTCGAGACAAGGTTTCTCTGTGGCTTTGAAGGCTGTCCTGGAACTCGCGCTGTAGACCAGGCTGGCCTCGAACTCACAGAGATCCGCCTGCCTCTGCCTCCCGAGTGCTGGGATTAAAGGCATGCCCCACCAACGCCCGGCTCAGATTTTGAATCTTAAGAATACTGCAATAACTATGAGTAAAGGAAATGTTTGTAAAACCAAATCTCTCATATGGGTAGAACATGGTTCCCTTTAGCCTTGGGAAAATGCTCTTTCCCTGACTACTACAGTAAAAGGTACTAAATCAGGTAAGCTGAGTCTAATAATCCATGGCTGCCTAGGCCTGAGTGATCCTGAAACCTCTAAAATTAGATGTGGAATGATTAAATATAGGTGATTTTCCCATGGAAAAACTATATAACTTTAAAATATTTTAAGCATGTTAAAAAATTCTTCCAGTGCACAAAGATCTATGAGTCAGTCATTCTTAATTGAATTTATGCTTATAATTGTCATCATCAAAGAGTTCAAGGGGCACCAGATGGCTTGTACATGCAAATTGGAAGGGAAATGACGAGATGGATGCTTTGAAGGTACAAGAACTGAGAAAGCTGTGCAATGGAAGCCCTTAGTTATGGAAATCACCACTGCAGAAGAAGCACCAACGAGTAAGAATCTTAGCTCAGAATCCATTATGCTGCTAGAATGTGTACACAGTGAACTTAAGGAGCCAGTTTATCACCTATCTATGCAGTCCTGATGATGGTGACAACACATAATTTTAATACCTGTACCCAGATTCAATGATCCTCAGAGTACAAAAAGAATCCTCTGTGTAAAGTCCAAACCATCACAGAGCTGCAAATGAAGCCTTTCCAATCATTCTATATTCTACAAAAATAATCAGTGCTAAAGCCCAATAGTCATTTATTGAAAGGCATCTGTGGCTTTCTTCTGTGCCATTTTAATGTTCCATATGGTTGCAGGCAGGTTACATTAGAGGAGTATACACAGAGAAAACACTAGATATAGGAGCAGTTAGTGAAAGAGTAAAATCATCCCATGGGCATAGTAAGCCCCTGACAAATCTTGTTGTCATGGGTTGAGGGGATATGTCATCTTCCAAAGTCAACAGAGCCCCTACGGATGAAGGGGAAGAGAGACTGAATCAAGTTTGCCCAAAATGTTTGAAAGAAGAAGAAAGGAAGTATAGTCCAGGGGTATGGCAAAAGGAGAGAGGGAAGGGAGGAGGGAAGAAGGGAGGGAGGAAGTAAAAGAAGGAAGGGGGAGGAAAAGGGGGGGGGGTAAAAGCAGGGTCCATGAACATCCTGTGGCCTCGTGGAGGCAGCTGCTAGAAACTGAAAAGGAGGCAGGGAAAAAGAAGGAAATATCTCTCTAATCCCTGGAGAGATCAGACTTCCCAACTTAAAACAGAAATAGAAATGAGGGAAGTGACCTTTGTTCCATGATGTTATGTAATGATTCCATCCACTCGTAAATAAGCCTTTTATTTTATCAATCAAATTGGGTAGTTGTCTTTGTAAAGATATCGAAGTATTGCATAGGTGAGGACAGGGCATGGGGGAAGATAACTTTCTGAATTAGGATTGATTCTATCATGGAATGAATAAGTGGTCAAAAGTAATCTACTGCAGGGAAAATTGGACATAGGTTGGTACACTGGATGCATTAACATTAAGACTAAGAAGCATAACAGAATATGAGGTAATACAAGAGCATCAGGCTAAAATACAAATAAATGGATTTCATAACTTTTCAATCTTTTAAAGATAGTGTGTTGCTTATGCTGTTTACAGGAGAAAGGAATGCCACCAATCACATACTTTCCACGTCTATTAATGTAATGACCATGGGGGGAATGACTCATAGTCTTCTTTAACCTAATGAGCATGCTGAGAACAATCACTTAGGTAGCAATTAAAATTACAATTTATCTATTGAATTCCCTCACCATTCACCACCTCTTTACAAGGCTCAGGAGACTCGGGGAATAAACACAGGACTTCTGTGCTGGCTGCCCTTCTACTTTTAAAATAATTTCTGTTATTCATAATGTATGCAATTTTAAAATCTTCCCTATTTGTAAGTTTCAGCAAAATTTCATCAGGTTTCAACCGAGCGCTGGGATAATTAGGACAGTTAGCAGTAATTTATCATTTCTCAGCTGGGTTTTCAAGCTATCACTGACTGCAAGAAGAAATCCGTTAGCTAGTTCTACATAGATCATTATGAAATCTCCTTTATCTTTCTGCAAATTGTTCTTCCTGTTGTCTTGACATAAGATGAATGATGAACAGATTCATTCCTAAAACTCCAGCCACTGGTATGAGTGTGTATGTCATCAGAGGGCAGCAGAAGTCAGACTGCAGGTGAACTTCCACAGGCCCTGGCCAGGAAGACAGTGCAATGAGCGACTTTCTTCCAAGCTTCTGTGGTTAGCAATTTAAAGCCAGGAGCCAGGCTTCCATTTAGAGCTTCAGAAAATATGCAGAGCACTCTATGGGCATGCCACTGTGCGTTTCACAGAACAGATATTGCCTCGGAGTCCAGTAAAGATGAGAAGCCTGACGAAGACGCAGACAATAGTTCTGTACCACCTCTGCCAAAGAGAGGATTTGATTAAGGTTGAGCTGAAATGGGAGGCTCTCCTGTACTCTACAAAGACTCATTTACTAGATGGTGAAAAATGAATGCTGTGGGTAATTTCATTTCCAATTGATTTGTTTCTGTGTGGGGGAGGGGTGACACGGTGAAGAAAGCAAAAAGCAAGAGTCAGGGAAGAGGCAGCTGGTCTCAGGTATCATCCAATTATGTGAACACAGACGATAAGAATACAGAAGGAAGTGGGCTGAAGGTCACATAAGACCGTTATTCCTCACAATGAATACCTTCCTGCCCACCACCCAAAAGATCCAAAATCCAGAAACTGACCCACATTTCCAGTTTTTTTCAGACACCTGAAGCTAGTCAAGTTTTAGAAATGCAGTAGTTACTCTCAATTAGACTACCCAGCAAATTAAACCATAAATTTCTCCAAGCCCTAGTTGTTTCATTCCTAAAATATAACTTTCCTCCCTCTGGCACTTTATTTAAATCTCTGAGGCCAGCCTCCAGAGAAAATTATGGATTTGATAATTTGCTAATGTGACCATGATAATTGTTTTGAGTCATATTTATGATTTTATTGTATCTTGCAACAATCAATAATAATCTACTGATGTCCCTGACTCTGGGGTTTTCTCAGAATCGACAAATGGCATAGGAAATTCATTTTTAATGCACTCATTTAGGACTCCCAGGGAAGGATAGTCCTGCATATATTAATAAAGGCCAAGAAATGAATGGCATAGCTGCACATACTTTATCCTGAAGAGTTAGCTGTAGGAGAAGATTTAATGCCAAAAACAAAGAGGGGAATAGACTAACAGGGTCCATTTTGTGCAGCAATGCCATCATTAAAGTTAATGGAATTACTGTATGGTCATGCACCAGAGGCAACCTATTGGAAGTTAAGTTCTTCTAGGGCCATTGATTTGCAGACTTTCATTCAAAGATTGCCATTGGCATCTGATGAGCACTGCAGATGTGCACAAACACTTAGAAATTGTTTATGCAAACTGCCAGTTAAGCATATTAATAACTAACAATAACTGGATATTTTAGAGCAAAGGGTCCAGTTGCGCATGTCTTCTCTTGACAGTGGCAAAAGACAACTCTGCCTAGCTTTAATAACAGAGAACTTGGTGGAATCACCTAACTGAACATGCTTCCAGGTAGGGCAGACTTCAGGACTGGTTAACATATGGACCAGATGATATTACCAAGAATGGAGCTTTCTTCTAGTTCAGCCATTTCAGATCCCCATCTGCATGCTGCCCTAAATACCGTACAATGACTGCCAGTTGCTGTTAGAATGAGTTCTTTTTTGTTGTTGTTGATAAATAGTCATGAGGAGACCATCCACTCCTACAGCTAATGCCTAGAAGCCTCTGTGGTGACTAGAACATGGTTCCTCAAATCTGGTAAGCCTATACTTGAAGGGCATCAGTGAAGATTAATTTCTTAAGATCATGGCATAAAGAATTGGGTGACATATTATAGGTTCTAGGCCAAATTTAGACTACTACCTCCATTATAAATAAAGCTTTATTCCAACACAGCCATGTCCACTTGTGAAAATTCATTTTCATACATTCTGTGATGACTTTAACATTACAAAATCAAAATTGTATTATTGTGACAGAGTACATCTTGCATTCAGAGGCTTAAATGTTTACTGTTTGGCATTCAATAAAAGACAATTGTCACCCCTCATACTGTACAAAATGAAGTGTGCACCTAGTGCTATAGAAAATGTTCAACCCATTTTAACTCCTTATACCCTAAATAATCATAAGGCCACTGGTGATACCCATCAAGACCATAATAGACATGGGACACTAACAATTCAAATTTTAGAACAATATACTTAGACACTTAAATATAAGTCTAGTTAAGGGAATCCACTGTAGGTGGAAATATCTTTTGTCCTTAGAATATTTGAACCATCAAAAACACGCTGACAGGAATTAACACTCCTTCCTTCCAACAATGTGCAAGGCCTGGCATAAGTTCTCCTTTCTAACTCTTCAACTGACCTCTTGCCTCCATGCTGTTCTTCCCAATTTCTTGCATCGTCTTCATCTTCATTTCCTAAAATGTGATAATTTCACTCCCACTGCTATTTTATTTCTCCAGAATGTTCTTCACCAACAGGGTGGGGTTCTGTCATTCTCCAGTCCACAGTTCTCACAATATCTCATTTCTTTAATAGCCCTTTTTTGTCTCCACAAATAAAGTATCCGTACTCCTCCTACTTTTCTCCCTCTGTATTCTTTCATTTAACGCTTTGATCCAGCTTTCCTAACACTACTCAAGTCTGTGATGGTTTGTTTGTTCACTTGGTTGTTGGAATAAATGCAAAGTTAAGAGTATTTCTTGGCTGCCTTCCTTGCACTCTAGGCAGAGCCTAACAACATCCGACATAAAGTAGGTACTCCATAAATACTGATTGGGAGAACTCATTGCGAACTACAGAGTTTCTACACCTCCTCAGCATCCCACTATTGATACATTTATTTTTAAAGTCTGTCCCTAAAGGATGAATGCTAAGTAGGCAGACAAGAAAAGCAGGATGATCCTTTCCCATAGAGGCAGAAACGGGGTATCTGATGTAGTGAGCCATTGTCAGCATCAACTACAAATGAGAGCTGTGCAGACCTGGAGGAAGCTCCTTCACAGTGCCCTAGTGTGTGTGTGCGTGCTGGGAGAGGGAAGCTGTAGAGTAACAGATAAGAACTGATTTCCCAGGTCACCAGGACATTCAGAATTCTCTGATGGCCTATGCTTAGAGTCTCTTCCTCAAGAGTGAGATTCATCTATGTCCATTTGATGGTGGATTTGAGCTTAAAATCACATTTATTCTTTTTCATGGCTGAACAGTTTCATCAAAATTATACTGCTAGGACATGATTGCATCTGGGAATTTATAGCATTTACAACCAACAGATGATTTGAAACACAAATAAATGCCCCTCTTGGGTTGTTTTTCAGGGCAGTAGGATAGGAAACAAAGAAGCCATCTCTTTTTTCAGGGAATAGGTACTGATCTATAGACCCCAGAGTGAGAGATTTGAATGTGAACATTAGGATAAATGGATTTCATCATGAAGTAAAAGAGTATTTGGCAGTTTACTTTGTTCATTCAATGTTGTTTATTTTTCTTAACCACTTAATGTAAGGTCAACTTCTTAAACAACTTCATGTTTACCTTTCCTATAACATCAGGAGAGAGAAAAGCAGTTTGGAAAAAATACCAGAGACAGGAAATGGCAGTGTCCATATCGGAATCTAAGCACATTATCTCTACATTGATGGAACACATGATTTCAAATCACTGTTTGCCTTTTGCCTCTGAAGTTGGAATGTTATCTTGTTGAAAATCCTTCATAATTGCATGTCTCTATTTTTCTGATGATGCTGAACAAAAGTCTTCTCCAGAGAAAGAATGTGTCATTAAAGTATAGATGCAGGATTGATGTCTCCTGACATGAGGGTTAAATTTCAAAATTAGCCTGTCCCATCACTAACATGATTCACAAAGTTGGGGGGGGGGCTCAATGTATTTGGCTTGAGGGCCATCAGAGTATCACCAACCTAGAATTTTTTTGACTCAGATGTCATTAGGCAGGTCATCACTCTAATTTCTACATGCCTGTGGCTTAGCAGGTTTTCATGTCTATAATTCATTACTCCTGTTCCCACCCGAGCCAGGCTCAGCCATTCAATCCTTAAATTTTCCAGTTCCTTTTTGAGTCTTGAGAATTACTTTATTAATGGGTTTGGCATAAAGAGCAAAGAGGAATCCCCAGAAGGAACTGAATAATTCAAAATGAATATGGGGCTAAGAGTCAAATCAGGTCATTTAGGGCAAGATTCAAAGATGTATTTATATAAATAAATGAAAGAGCAGATCATAAATCTGGGTAACATCTAACTGTGGCTTTGCAAAACTCTACCACAATCCCTCTCCTAAGAGGTTTGGATTCAAAGGTATGAAGGGCACATATATTCTGGAGACAATAAAGCAAACAGAATACTTTAATAATCATGTCTTGGTGAAAAATCCTTCAGATAGGGCCCTTGTAAAATAAGGTCACCATATATATTTTTCCTTTATATTTAATAAACCATAAAATATGAATATTTTAAATATTGAGTATTATTATTAGCAACTGAAGATGCATTACTCAATTTGGAGATGAAAAGCTACAGATTTAGGCCACCCAAGGAGCCATTACCTCCTTCAATATGTTCCTTCAACTGTTTCTACCCAGAGGCAATTTTTAAGCAATATATACTTTTAAAACTTAGATAGGTAGCTCAGGGCAACCTGCTCTTATATTTTATTATTTTTAGCTATTAGTAACACTTGAAATGAAATCTCATAACATCTGGACTTATTTCTACTGAATGCCCAATTTCTACCACAGCACAAATTATTTCTGGGCTCTCATTGAACACTGTGCATTCACAGAAGTGTCATAGCAACAAAGGGCTCACCTGTGAAAGCTGAAATGGACCCATGCACTACTTCAGTAATAGCATTGAATATTTTTCATGTGACTAACTGGGCACAGTTATTTTAGCTGGTTCCACAGCTCTGCCAAGCCCATTGTTTAGATACGGCAGGCTTAAAGATCTGATGTTGGAAGGAGCTGATTACATGGGGTTAGACAATTTAAAACAAAATTGTCTAGGCCTGAACTATAGCAAATGGTGAGAATCAACACTTTCATGGTCATTATTATTTTGTGCAAATGTGTGTACCACTGAGTATTCATGGGTATATAGGTTTATGTGCATGTACATATTTGCATGATGCTAGAGAACATTCTTGGAGTGTGGGGTGGGTGTTGTATCAGGTACTCTTGCCCTTTATTTTTGATAACAGGTTCTCTCTCTTTTACTAGCCTGGAGTTCTCACATAGGCTAGGCTGGCTGGCCCCTGACTCTCAGTACACCTGTCTCAGCATCTCTAGCACAGGGATTACAAACATGTGCCACCATGTTACATTTAATATTTTCTCAACACAGTTTCTTGGGGATGAACACTGGTCCTCATGTGTTTTAGGAAAATACTTTACCAACTTCAAAGCCCCTTCAATTATTGTTTTTGGAGCACTAACAATCTATCAAAAATGGAAAGTGAGTGGCTGGCTTCTTTACTGTATGAACAGAGATGAAAAGCTGAATAATATTTCACAGTTATTTGGGAACTTAGGGTCTACTGAGCATCTCTCTTTGCAAAGTGATTATACAGAAATCCCCAAATCTAAGCTTCAGATGGAAGTCTACAGAATGCTAAAAACCCAACAGCAGATCATATCTGTCATGTTTTCAACATTTCTGCATTACAGATCTCAAAATAAAATTAAATCACTAAATACCAACTCTGCTGTATGTCAGGGCCTCCAATTGCTGCTGGGATTTGTTGGTAACACTAATGAAAAATCAAACACCTAAAACATATAATTCTACTATAAATGGACATACTGCAATAAAGCAATGTTTTGATTTGTTAATCTTCACCTGTATAATCTAGTTAACAATGAGAGTCCTCAGGGTATTTTTGGGTAGAAGCCAACATTACTCTAAGCCAAGCAAAAGGATACGGAATCAATCGGGGTTGCAGTAAATCGAATATTTATACAACCTCTCCCTCTTCTGGACCAACTTTGGTTGTGTTGATAGAGGGGCTGTTGTTTTTAAGGGACAGACAGAACACAGACCACATGACACAAGGAAGATGTAGGTCTTTTATCTGCCTTGGGTTTGACTTCCTAATTCTACTACCTGTTAGGTGAACATTTCAATAAGTAACTTTTCTCTGTAAACCTCAGTGCCTCATGTGTAAAATATTAATGTGGATATTTGGAGACTGCAGAGAGATTCAAGCAGAAATAATAAAAGCTCATGACAAATGTACTTTGAGATGTCACTATATGCAAGTCACAGTTTTAAAGGCCTGGCATGTAGTCATTCATGTGGTTGGTACAATGTCCCTAGAAGGTCCTGAAAGACAGGGGAGATCCTCATTTTCTGTATGTGTAGAGGAATACTGGGTTTCAGCAAACTTGACTTACAGAGCATAAAAATGCTCGGCAGGTGAAACATCTGTGTTTGAAACTGGGCAGTCTGGTTCTGGAGTCCTCTAACCTTTATACTAATGTAATCTTTTAACTGCCTTGCATTTCTTAGCAACTGGGTCCACCCCCATCCTTTCTGGATTACTTGCCAAATGTTGCAGAATATAGGCCATAAAACTACCATTTAAAAAGTTAAAACATGAAAATATCATGGAACTTGGTTAAGGTTTCATTTGCTCTGACCCAGCAGGAACCATGCAAATGAAAAATTCTGCTTCCTCTCCCTTCTCTGGATAATGAAGCCCATGTAGAAAGAATCACTGCTCTGGCCCTGACAAGATCCAATGGAAATATCTGGGCAAGGTCTGTGTGGCAGGAAAGGCCCCCAAAGCTCAGACAGTGAACCCAGAGAAAATTAGCTACCTGGGTCTTAGGGTCTCAGAGCCTTCCTTGATTTTTACTTCCTCCTCCAGGTGCAAGCAGCACCTCCCTTCGTTAGAACCATCCTTTGTACTGTTTGAGGCTTTCTCACCAGCCCTGCTTTGCAAGAGGAAGAATAGAAGGCCTCCCGTAACTCTCCTTTCCCTCCTTTTCCCCTCTTCATTGTCAGTCATTCCTACTCTGTTTTAGACTGCTTGATTGTCAATCTCTATCACATCCTAAGCCTGTTTTGAATGTCGTCTCCTTTCTTACTGCTGGAAGGAAACAGATCCTCAAAAAGCTCTTCCTTTAACTGCCCCTTTTGAGGATATAGGGAAGGACAGAAATTGTGAGGGGGAGGCAACAGCCACATTAATAAATAAAAACCACCATGCTGAACTGAAAATAAAAAGAAATGGAGAAATGTACTGTTTTGATGGCTACTTATGAGAAAGCTTGAAGGTTTAAGAAGAGAGAAAGGGTTCCATTCTAAGGAGGACTGGGAGGCTTCCAGTGCCTTCTTTGGCCAGGAGAGCTAGAGACCAAGGATTCTGTCCCCAAAGCATCAGAAGGAGGTCAACATGGCATGGGGCCTGGAGCTTCAACTCTTCCCCAAGCAACCAGTCCCAGCAAGTACACTCAAAGCTGTCCACCGAGTGGACTGTTTTTGGTTTATTGAACTCAGTTAAATTAGATTTATTCTGGGAACAGATGCAAATTATAAGGCAATTCTACAAGATAAAAGCTACTGCATCCTGAAGATACTAATTCTTCCGGCAGTAAATACATGCATTAGGTATAAACAGAGACAAGGCAGTGTTCACGGTGGCTTTCATCAGGGGATGAAAGTCCTGTGGCGAATTGCAGCTCTCTGGAAATTTCATTGCAAATGAAAATAATAAATAACAGACCCACATCTTTTTCATTATCAACTACAGGTTCCTCCATGTCGTGCACACCACATCTTCCTTTGCAGCAAGTCTGAGAGGAAAAAGGAGAGTGTGTGGAGAGTCTTCCATGCCTGGTTCTCACTACCCTTTCATAGGCTTGGCACTAGGACGCAGGATGGCTCAGAATCATCGTGGGATCTCTGAAAACAAACTTCTGGGTCCACACTGACTGAATGACAGGTTTTTGCAATGAAACCCACTTTAGACAATTTTTCCAGTCACTGTTGAGTCATTCACAGGAATTATGCAGAAGCACCCAAGTTCAGAGTAGACAAACAATATCAGGATAAACACAGAAGTATTCTTCAATAAATTTTCAAGGAATATTTTAAAACATATGCACATGTATGATGTGTGTGTGTGTGTGTGTAAGGATGGCGAAATGGGTAAAGTCTTCCTTGTAGTCCAATTCAGTCTTGAACTTGCTTCTCCTTTGTCTCTGCCTCCCAAATGATGGATTTATTATATGTCACCATATCCACTTCAAGTGGTCATTTTCATAACAGGTTTAAAGCCTTAAAAAGAAGAACCCAAGGCATATGAACAGATCAATTTTTTTTAAATGTAAGCTACTTGGTAGTAATTATGCAGTGTCTATTAGTAAAGTGAACTCAGGGCCACTATTTCAATGCCAGGCACACATCATGAAGGACCATTCTTATTCTAATTTAAAGTTAAGAAAATAGAAATAAAATTATTCTTATGAAAAACAAACCAGGTGTGGCAGTGCACACCTTTAATCAACAGGCAGACGAGCCAGATTTCTATCGGTTCAAATCTAGACTGTTCTATACAGTGAGTTCCAGGATAGCCAGTACTACATAGAGAGGTACTGTCTCAAAAAAACAAAGGACAAATGAACAACTAAAATTAAAAAAGAAGAAAACAAGAGAAAAATAAAACATAGAGTCGGTGTACTGGTACTGGGGAGACGGCTCAGTGATGAAAATTCTTGTGACACAGCATGATGATCTGAGTTTCAATATTTATAAATTATGTAAAATATGTGTATCAGGAGTATCAGTTACCTCAATACTCTTACAGGGAGATGGGAGATAGAGACAGAAAAATCTCCAGAAGCTGATAGGCCACCTATCATATGTAGTTGAAAAACAAGAAAGAGACCCTGCCTCAAAGTGGATGGTTATGACTGACACTAAAAAGTTTACTCTGGTCCCTATACGTGCTCTGAGGCTTGTGTGTACTTGCATTAACACACGCAGATATCTATACACAGACACAAATAGGCATACACAAATACACACATATGAAAGAAAAATAGAAGTAGTAAGATAGCTTAACCAGTATAGTTCTTGCTGTGCAAGCATGAGAATCTGGTTCTATGCCTACAGCACACATGTAAAAAATATGTGTGCTTTTAAACCCAGCACTGAAATAACAGAGACAAATGATCATTGGGGCTTGCTAGCCATCTACCCTATTTGACTTCTTGAGCTCCAGGTCAAGACCCTGTCTCAATAAAACTCAAGGTGGAAAAACACTGAAAAATAATGCCTAAAGTCTTCTCTAGCATCCATAGAAAAGCACACACAGAGACACAGACATACACACACACACACACACACACACCACACACACACACACACACACACACACACACACATACACACACACACACCAGCGACAGCATTTGTCAAAAAGGCTGGGGTTTGAAGTGCCATATAGGTCCAACTCCTATAAATGTGTCTCAATTCTACCTAATATCTTATATACTCCTTACATGTCCATGTCAGCCTCTTCCCATCACCATCCAATCCAATAGGTTTTACTTTTGGAAAAATAAGAAAGCAAGGCTCACAGTTATGAGGCTGCCCCAGAGTGGCAAAGTTAGTGAGTTAAATTATAGTGCTCACCTTCCTATGGCATCTCTGACAGATGCCAAGACGCATTAACTCTTAGACTTTACTGGCAACCAAGTGTCCTTTTTGTACCCTAAACTGCAAGATGGCCAGATCTCATATCATGTAAAAACCTCCTGATCCATGAAACTAAAAAAAGCCACAGGGAAGAGGAGATAATTTTTAATAACATTTAAAGAACTCCCCTTTTTCTGCAATCTAGAAAGTTATTATTAATATTTCAGCAGTTATGAAGATATGCTTCCTACTGCATTAAAGGCATAAAATCAAACCTTTCAGTCCAGCATCCAAGCACCACAATCATGGAAGAATGTGTGCAAACCTGATCTATAAACAGACTATGAGATGACTGACTGGGAATAAATATCTCCCCTTAACATACCCAAAGCATCCTCTACCTAGTGATGCCCATGTAACAGTCTCAGAGAAAATGATTCACACTAATCTTTTTAGAACACATTCCTTTAAAGGAATGAGTACACCTTAATTACACTTAGGATTAGGATTTAATGTTGTGGTATATTTTGTTCACACAATAACACTCCCGAAACTGCTAATAAAGTTTACTTTGAATCAGAGGACATAGCTAGCTACTAGGTGACCAAAATTAGCCATAGAGGTTTTGGAGAACTGCCGATATGCAGAGAGACATAGGAGGTGGTAGGGAAGGGCTTGGAGAGATTCTAGGCCTTTTGGGTTGAGGAAGGAGAAAGAGAGGAGGCCACCAGTTGTTCCTCCTCTGCTTCTCTGATCAATTAGGTTCTTACCCCAATATCTGACTTCCAAATTTTATTGATAAAAGACTAATTAGATAAACCCTTCAGTTTAGGAACATAATTTATAAGAAATTTACTCTGATGCCTACAATATAGGGAATATTTCATAGAAATTTTCAGAAACTTAGAAAGCCTGGCTGTACAATGGAAAACAGATAAATATCAAATGTTACTTCTTGATGACTAATAATAGAAACTTAGGGGTAGATAATTGTCTCAGCACAAAACACACCGTGTCTCCATTTGACACACATCAAAGAAAATGAAGATCCACAGACAAAGGATGGGAGAAAAGTATCCCTCCCCTCCCCTTCCCTCCTATTTCCTAGTTCCTATTTCCTTTGCTGTTGGTTGGGGTGACGATCACTGCAACAGCATTTAGATTAACAGAAAAACAGAAGCAGAGTCATTTGATGTAAGCTTTCTGTGCTGAGGGAAGCTTTAGGCACAAAGACGGAAAGAAACAGGCGAAGTGTTTGTGTGGCCAGGAGATGGGAAAAAAAGCAGCATTGTGATGGAACAGGGAAAAGCCTGCTTGTTCAGAGTTTCACAGGTTACCAGAAAACAGGAGGGCCCTCTTGAGGAAGTGACTTGTGTCTACCTTGGGGTAGGCAGGCCAGATAATTCTTTTATGGCCTACTTCAAGGTAGGATGGTGGATCAAGACTAAGGAGTAGGCCTTCCTCCTGCCACAGTTTGCTTAGTTTCCTTCAATTTAAACTCTTTCAGGGGCCAAGGGCCCATCTTCCTGGGCAACACGTTCTAAGCACCATCAGTAGTGACAGAATCATATATACATATATTCCCTACAGTCTAAAGAAACAACATAAATATGAACATACGAAAACAAACAAATGTGTGAGAGACCACGAAGAATTTCTTGACAGGAATCCAGCTAGATGACAGGACAAGGAGCATGTCCTTCACCAGGGCAACTTGGGTGGGTTCAGGGAGGGGTTGAGTAGCTGAGAGAGGAGACAAAGATAACTCCTTCAACCTGCAGGGTATTCCCGATCACTGTGCTGATCATCTGGTGCCTGACAGTGTTCTACTTTTAAACTTGAGAAGGAAACCGAATAATCAATTGTGAAATAAGAGGTCACTCTTTACTTCAATATTTCATTTTCCTTGTTACATGGGTCTTACTGAGTAAGCCAGGCCACCCCTTGTGTTGCTAGGCAAAATCCAATGCCTCAGGAAAAAAAAAATTCTCAAGTGCCATCATGTTCAAGAGGCTAACTCAGTGGTGTAGCCTCATTAACAATAATAACACTTGCTTCAGGAGAGAATACCATTAGTGACTTATTGCTATTACTACCTGGCATGAGACGTAAGTGGCTTAGGACTCAGATATCAGACACAGCACTGAGAATCTCATGGACAGGCAAAAAAAAAAAAAATGGGTAGGCCCCATGCTTTAGATGGTAAGCTGTCAAACCTCCCTTCAAAATGTGCATCTGTGTCAATTTCAAACCATGAAATGCTCCCAGCCTTAACCTAGAACTTCCAGTGGTACAATAGGATTCTGAAGGTGCCACTATGCCCCCTGGGGAAGCTGCCAGTGTTGCTGGGCTGGGTTCTATGATTCCTGGTTACCTGAACGCCATTACTGAGTTATTTGTCACCACAAGGTAACACAGCTGGGAAATAGCCATCTTCTGAAAAGGTCGGACTGTGCATAATAATGAAGGCTTCCACCTTCTCTATAGCATTTGAGTTAGGAGGGTTAATGAAAACAACAGCTGAGATTCTTTGTGGTGGTGGCTGTGTTGTTTAGCTGACACCCAAGTAAACTGTCATGTAATGTAGTATAAATATCACAGTTTGATAATCACAGAATATACACTTCTATATAGAAGGACTTGGCGTAGCAGAATAGTTAACAAAAGCTCAGTATCTACCAAAGGTGGAGTGTATCTGGTGTGGGGGGGGGTGTGTGGTGTGTGTAATGATTTTTGCCCTTACATATATAGTCCACAAAGGATGTGAGTTGACTTCACAATTTAGACTGGGGAAATACTGTGACCAGGTTAGAAACACCAAAACAATTTTCAAAACGTGACATGTTTAGTTTAAAGGCAAAAAAAAGATACAATTGTTTACAGAAATCAGCTTAAGCTAAACAATGCTGGTTATGGTATATGCATTCAATAATTCATACATAGTGCTTTATATTATAAGTGAGTCCATCATCAGCACCATTAAAACTAAGAAAACAGTACACCCAGTTCAGGTGAGTGGGGTGATACGAAGGTTGGAATCTGTGACTCCATTGCCATGGTCTTCAGCCCTGCTGGACTTAATGCTTATTTTCCTTCTTTAAAGAATTACATTTAAAGAAAGTATCTCTATTTCCCAAATGCTGCAACATCTCTACCAACCACAAGAGAGAGCCATTAGCAGTCACCCCCACATCATCCTTCTCCTGGTCCCTAGGAACTTCTAAGCTACTTTTTCCCCTATTCAAGTCCATTTGTATAACAAATAAGTCAAATGCCCTCTTTAGAACTGTGAATTAAATCTTGAGAGCACATAATCTGCCTGTTCACATAAAGTCCAGATATGTTTATCAGACCATGCGTTCTACCATACAGCTGTGTGTTCTTCCATGCCATAGCTGTCTTTAGTACCTTCAGTGGTTTCTGAAACTGCATCCAACATTAAACTAGTGCATGCTAACTTTACATTTGAATTCTAAATCTTCAAACTCTAGTAGCCATGCTTCAATATCTGTGCAATGTATTTCAACGATCAATTTCAAAGTAAAAACTGTGATATTGCATCATCTAGCATCTGCATACTTGGATACTTAACATGGCAGGGGACAGGGGAACGGATGGGAGTGGAATGTCCCTCAGCTGTGTTTTCCGTGTCATGTGCTTAGAGAAACTGGGGTCACTCTTTTGGTCATTAGGAATTTGCTGGCTTTCCCTTTGAGACAGTCACTCCCCACTAAACTTCCCAGATATCCTATTTCTAAAGTGCCACTGTAGCATGTTATTCACTGGATCCACATACAAACCAAAATCAGAAAGGAGTCATGCTCACTTGGTCTGACTTAGTGCCAAGCTACCCTGCCTGTCAGGGCAAGCCCTAACACACAAGAGCTTTATTTCAGCTTGTGTTGCATCAGCAGCATCAGTGGTATAGTGTGACTTATTTCTGATTCCCACTACCACAAACCCAGGCTTCTCTGTCATTTAATGATTAGACCCAACCACACAGAAATTCACATTTGAGAGACAGAAGCTGGATGCTTGATTCATAACCAGCAGGATGTTGTAGTTCTGTCCTTTTGCTGTGACTAAAGGCTGACATAATAAATACCCCCTTCCTCTCTAGCACACTTCAAAATCATTTTTGAACCCCATTGATCCCATTAAGTTTCAACTTTGGTATTTAGTCGTTAGAGAGAAGAGAAATGTGTCAGCATGAAGAGAAAACAGGCTGAGGGGCTGAGGGAACAGGAAGTAAGGGAGGCAACCTGACACAAAACACATGTCCCTCCACTGAAGAAGGAGTAAGTGAAATTAAATTGTGTGCACAACTAAAGTTATAGCAGGTGCTCCGGTCTATACAGGAACCATAAAATCCATAGGAAGTTGATGTACACTGCCTGTTCTGTTTTAGGACTCCACAGTTTAGTTTCTGTCTTAGCATTTGCACAGTAATAACTTTACTACAAAGGGTAAATGTCTTGTAAACTAATGGGAAACATACTGTTTGGCACAGTTTATAATGTCAGGATTTATGGCTCTTACACTGAGGGTCTCACTGACCTCGAAGATAACATAATGAAACAGCAATGTGCTGCAAATGGCTCGTTGTGACTTTTTATTAGTTCCCATAATCGCCCCTTATTAATTTGTGTGCACATAATAAGCACTCACCTTCACAGTCTGTCCAGCCTCGGGACCATCCTAGAAGAAGGAGAAAGAAAGAAAAAGCATTGGGGTGAGAACTGACTGATGATATTGCCTGCTTATTCAGAAATATTGTTCATTAATAATTTAGAGCCAATTCATTGTGTGCTAATTTGTAGTAATCTCATGGGGACCATTCATTTTGAATGTGTGGGACCAGACAGGTCTCCATTTCCTTCTGAGTGAGGCGTTTTGTATAAGGTGATATGAATTATCCAGCAAGGCACTCCTTTCTGCTTTTCATGCTCTTTGCTTTCAGCTGTGGTTTTAATTACATTAAAGGTAAGGTTGAAAATGTTTGGGGAAGCAAAGTACCACAGTTTGGTTATCTTTAAATCAGAAATCATTTCATTATTATCTGACTAAATTTCTCTTCTAGAAAGTAAGAAGATGAGGCATTTAGATGGACACAGTCCTTTCAAGCTCTTGTGACCTTGAGGCAAAAAGTAGAAGTGATTATTGTGGGTGGACCTTTATCCATGTACCTACTTCTCTCTCCCAGGTTTTCAGACAGCAGGACCATTGCCTATTGTCATCAGCACAGTGGAAAATGAGCACACGGACCCAGTCTCCATGCACAGTACCAAGGGAAAGTAGGTACTCCAGGGAGAAGATGACAAACTTCTCTGTAATAAAAATTTTCAACGTAGAATTACCCATCTACAGATTTGGCTAAATATATCTCTCTGTGAACTTGACAAGTGGGAATGATTCATGCCCCAATAGCACAAGTCTGACATGCATATTAAACCTGAGCCATAACCCATTAGTGGCTTATGAAGGCAACCCATTGTTACCAAGCAATACTCAAGAAGAAAACATTACAGGAGAAAAGCTGTTAGAATGTGGATATGGGTTAAGGTTACTTGGTGAAATTCTAGCTCTATATTCATAGGTGCATATATATGTGATGTAGGTGTATACAGGATTGTCACACACACATATGTTCTTGTGAAGTATAGTTTTAAAACAGTTTCACAACACTCTTTATGCAAATTGCTCTGATTTTACACATAGTCAGTGACCATACTTATAGAACTATGCTTTGATAACCAATACTGGTATCTCCTGGCAGATGTTCTCATCCACATTGTTTACCTGATTAACTTGCAGTTTACAACACAGGTTTGATAAAGCCACTCTAAGTTGAACTACTATCTGAAGGTGACTCAAATTATATTTCTAGGGATGCTCAGCTACTCAATACAGAGAAACCAGGATTTGTGTTTTGAGAAAGAAATGAACATTTTTGGTCAAAGACATCAATATGTTGGCTTTTATACCTAGTCTCTTTATATCTATGAAAAAAGCTAAAAATAGGTAGCAGCACTTCATGGGATAGTGCCCTGAACTAAATGAAAAGAAGAAAGTAAGGGAACTGAGCACCAATATTCTTCCTTCTGGGCTTCACTGTGGCTACAATGTGACCAGCTGCCTTGTATTCCTCCTACTATGTCCCTAATCTCCAACTGTGAGTCAAAATGAACCTTTGCTTCCTTAATTTAGGTCTGTTGGGGTACTGTGTTACAGCAATGAGACTAACTGAAGGGAACTGTTCTGGCTAACTTGAAGAGCTGGAGATGCAGTCTCCATATATGGGACAAGGCAGTCAACACATTTCTAAGCCCAAGGGCCCTTACACATGCACTGTTGTCTCTACCCAATCCATAGGGATTTGAAGAGGTTCATGGACAGTTACTGCTCATTTACTCAACTCCCAACTGATGACAGACATATCATGGACATCCTCTTCTGAACCTGAAGACTACTATGTCAAGTGCTGCCTGTAGATCTCTATCAATTGAAAGATGTTTTCTTCATTTTGTATTGGGCCATATTTAATAATCCCATTGCATAAGCCTGTGACTTGTATCTGCAGTCTGTGTTAAGTTTAGAGAAAAGTAAGAGAATAGAAGGCTACAATTAGCTGTCTGGTCTTTGCTCTCCTTGGAATCACAGCAGGGCTGAGCTCATGTGTACTTAAAACATATACGCCACAGAGCAAAAAGGCTTTCCCAACTCTAGCTCTCATGTACAATCCCATGCTGGCTAGCTTTTTCAACTTGACACAAAGTAGAAACAACTGGGAAGAGAAAAGCTAGGCTGAGGAATTTCTGTCTTCAGGTTTGTCTGTGGACATGTCTGTAGGGGCATCTTCTAGATTGCGAATTGTTTGGGCATGGTCTGACTTACTGTAACAGTGTGAACCTTGGGCAGGTGGCCATGATTGTCTATGAAAGGTGAGCTTGGAAGCAAGCCAGCACTGCCCTTGGTCTCTGCTTCCATTCCTGCCTCCATATTGCTAACTTTTAGACTTTTGTCCTAGCTTCCCTCAATGATTCCTTTAGTGTAGAGACATAAGCCAAACAAAGCTTTTCTTCCTCCAAGTTGTCTTTAGTTTGTATCTTATCACAACTGAAAAGCAACTAATTCAATCCCCTTAGCTCTTGTCTATGACTTGCACTTGCTTTATAAACAGTGTACCAGACATTTGCTCTGATGCCATTCCACAGTCCACCCTGGGGAGAAGGGACAGCAAAGCTGTCTTGGATTAGTGACATATGTTTCTGCTGTTATGTACATGTGGACAACTAAAACTGCTTCTCTGCTAAAATGGCTGGGATACAGAGCCCCACATAGGTTTGAGAAGAAAGGAAAGAAACACATCTAACAATCTGTACACTCACTTGCATAGAGAAGGTGATGGAGGTCCCCTGGAAATGCTTCTCCACGACTGTCCCCACTCTCTGGGTCACCTGGAACAAATCAGCCACTTCATCAGGACGTAGGTCACGGAAGCGCTCCACTGGCCTCAGGGGGCACACAAGGACATCTGTTGTAAGGTGGGTTAAGGAAAGTTTGGCTTGCTTGGGTAGCATCCTTAGGAAGTAATTATACACAGCACTGAGACCCTTTGACTCAGGGCCTGAACTCTTGAAGACTAAGAAATGAACAAAGAAATACTTAGCAACTAAGAGTTTTAAAAGATGATTAGTTTACTTCAAGGGAGACGACTTGGCACAAAGAATTTAAGAAAAGACATGGTAATGCGCACAATAATACCATTACTCTCTGAGATAACTACAGAAGAAGGCAAGATCTATTCTGGGCCATTATCACCTGACCCCCATTCTGAGACAGCTAAAGACATCAGCAGAAGAGCAACTGGAATATCCTGGTGTTTTTGCTAGTTGGAATATCATGATTACACTGTCAACTTTCCTTTTGGAGAAAAGATAGAAACCTAGGAAATGTCTGAGAGCAGACTATTTTAAAGGGCTGCAGAAACTCAGAAAAGGCACAGTGAGCACCTGTAACTAACAGATGTTCCACAGTGGCCAGATATGTCACATGAGTAAGCAACTTATAACACGGGTTCCTTGAATTGGTTTCTCATAGTCCAAGATGTTTCCAGTCAAATATTTAAAGAAAAGAGTCATCTCTTGTATACAAGAAGCTGATGTAATGAATTCTACAAGTCAGACAGGACAACACATTTACATTTCTGGTCTGAGAAAAATGATGAAAGTTCATCATTTATTGGTAATAAACTTACAGTTATAATTACATTCATATTTCACATATTTTCTGCTTGAATCTATGGTGTATGCATGTGTACACACATATGTATGAGATATACAGATGTACCCTTGTGTGGTGTATACATAAGTTCTTCTTGACTTGTGAAGGAGGCATATCTCAATAAGTAAGTTAAAACTATCTTTTCACAAATTCATGTAACACAGATAACCTAAGGAGCATCATGATTTAGCCTAGCCTTCCATACATTATCCTACAAATGGGAAAAATTTTCTAACTTACAAAGTTCATTTTCAAATAACATGCTGAAAATAATACGCAATTGATTGAAGGCTATAATATAAGTGAAAGTGGCTATATTGATATGCTTTCCCACTATTGTAAGTGAGAAATCAGTGTCAATCCATTATGCATGGTGATTGTCTATGTGCATATACATACAGCATTTATTATTTGTTTAGTTTCCAGATACTTGCTAGTGAAAACAAAACTGTTAATTTTTCTTTAAATTTACCACCCCTCCTTCCTCTTCTTTTAAGAAGGCATACTTCTGCCTGGAGCCATGCAGCAAGGGATCTAATAAAACCACAATCCAGCAATTGCAAGTCTCACCAGAATACAAAGCACTTTAACCCATCACACTGTTGGACTCAAGGCCTAGGGGAAGAGCACAAAGCTCAGTTTGGCCCTATTTTTATATGAGATAAGGGAGAAAGAGGTAAACAAATGAATTTGGCTTATAGTCTGGGAATTCATATTAACAATAAACTAGGAAATGAGGTATTTGTTTAATCTGAGCTCATTTTTCAAGAGAAGGGTGGCCCCATCCACAGAGCATCTGATATTAACAAAGATAATTACCCTTTTCTGGCAAGGCTGTTTGATTATCATGGGTCAATGAAACACTTAAAAATGAAGAATTTGCTTTATTTTTCTCTTAGCAGATTGTCAGCCTCTGTGGGAACACTAGACCTTGAGCAGAGACCCACTTCCCCTTCTGCCTGGGAGTAGGCAGCTGTAAGACAATGTTTACTAAAACATGTTTACTAAAAACAATACAATGCCTGGGGGCATTAAGTTCCTGGGAAAGGCCTGCCCACAGAAACCACCCTGACCTCGACCTTGTCCAAAGACTAACCACCTCTTCTGCCACGCCCAGATCAGTTTTCTGGGGTCAGAGCGGAACCAGCCAGGGGAGAGGAGAGAGCAGAAGCTTCTCTGGTGGGAGCCTTTCTTAGGAAGTTTTCTTGAACCTTTTTGGGGCCTGCTTAAAGTCTTTACACCGTTGAACAAGTCTCTGTGTTGTCAATCCCCGACACCCTCCGCACGTTCTCGGACACAGGCCGCGCAGCAGACGCGACAAGCCTCTACTCTCACAGGGCTGTTTTCTTTTTGGAAAGAGGGACCATCTTCTACCTCCCTACTTTTTTTCCGACATATTATTTTTATTGATTATTTGGAGATTTCAAGAAATATGCCCTTAATCACACTTCTGTCCCATTCCTCCCAAGTTCTCACCTCAAAAAACAAGCTACACTAAGTGCAATTTGTGTTGTCCATACACTCATTGGAGCAAGGTCAAATCCCAGTGACTAGCCTCTTAAATACAATGACATCCTTTTCCACTCCCCTGTCAGAAGCCACTCATTAATAGTGAAGTGCTATGTGTTAACACTTTATCACAAGTTTAAGGACCCTCTTCAAAGCTTCCTGGCTAGGCTGTTCCTTTGTCAGTGGGTGAATGGGGAGGTTATTGCAGAATCTTTCCATGTCTCTCATTTTCAACTATAAGTCTAGAGTCATCAAAACCTCTACAACAGAAGCTTCCCTGCACATAACAGCCAGCAGCAGCACGGATCACAGCTCGCATGGGTTCACAAGCCTGCAGGGACAATGGACATCCACAGGTTATTCAGAGGCATCTAGGATCATGGACTTCACCATGGTTTCTGCAAGCAGCACAGATCATAGACATCAACATGGCCCCAGCATGGATACCAACACGGTCTCCTGTAGCTGTACAGCCTTTAGATAGCCCCATGTCCTCTAGTGGTAGTATGAACAGTGAACATCAACATGTTCTCAGGCAGCATAAAGCAGGGACACCAACATGGCCTCCAGTGGCAACAAGAACCACAGTCATCAACAAGGCCTCACATGGTAGCTTGGACCACTGACAACAACAAGGTTTCTGGTGGCATCTCAGACTATAGACACAAATAAGGCCTCAGGAGGCAGCAGAGACCACATACATCAATATTGTCTCCTGAGGTAGCACTGACCATGGACACTCATCTGTCTCTGGACCATGCACACCAGCATGGACTCGGCTGCAGCATGGCAGAAGCTCAGACTATGGAGATTTTTTTTTGTGGAGGCCCAATCCAGAAAATGAACCATTCTCCATCTTGGATATCTTGCCATTGCTTAGAGCGAGGGCAATCTCCAGGTTTTACAAAGACAAGAGTTTTATAATTCTTCAAATCACATCCATGTACACCCAGATATTCCCACTCCTCTTGGGAGAAAGTTCAGTGTCACATTCGAGATTATCAACAGACCATGAGATGAATTTACCAGAGAATCAACCATTCTTCTTGATGCTTTTCTGTGAGTTTCTGCCTCAGGAACAAAGACTGGAACTCTTCAAGATCTGTTCAAACTGACTCTTCTTTCTTTACCATTTAGAGTTCTTTGTTCTTCTCCACAGGTGAGCAGCTCCAGCTGAGCACTGTGAGATCTGAGAGATTCCAGAGCCATTGGGCTGCAGTTCCTGCCACTGCACGACTGACTGGCAACTTTCCCAGGCTCCTCTGAGCAGCAACTGTGACTTGGGGAAATTTGCATGTCCCCCAATACCTGGCCAGGTTTTTCCACACCCAGTTCTGGATGACAAGGCTCCCAAAAGCCAACAGGGACTCCTCCTCCCTATTTTAATTTATATGTTCATAATCCTGTTCATGAAACAATTCAAGATGACAACCACACAGCTTCTGGCAATTGCTGTGGTAGGTCATGTTGGCCTTGAGCATCTGGCTATGGAGGGACTGGGATTTCAAAGAAGCAACTACTCACTGTGGAAATTGGGATGGAGCAGTAATATCAGTAGCATACAAAAGGTTTTCCTTGTTGATGCCACAAAAACAAAACAAAAGACAGTATTTATCAAATTTGATTCTTAGGTGGTCACAGATAACTTAAGTCCATGTTTAATAGTGAAAATATGGAGGGAATTAAATCAAACTGACTCACAAACTTTGTCTTCTGTTTACCCAACTTCAGGCCATGTACACATACACACAGTACTTTCAGACTATTAAAAGTAGTAACAATGTCATGAAGAAGTTAGGCTGACTTAATGCAGTCTCATTGGGATGAAGACCCTTTGCTCCAGCTGTGCAACATTGTTGTACATTTGTGTGTGTGTGTGTGTGTGTGTGTGTGAGTGTGTATGTAGGACTGTGTATGTATAGTCCCTGTCACCAATCATGTGACCATTATCTTGGTTGGAAGGCAAAAGACTGATCATACAGGCAAGCTCAGAGCTTTCTTCAAGGAGTCATGCTGTATAGTGTTTCAGAAGCTCTAGATCTGCCAGATATCATGTAAATGTCTGAGCTGACCAGTGACAAAGATACCATCCAATTCTCTCCCTATGCCATTTGGTGAGCTATCCAAGGTTCAAAGAACAAGAGTTGGTCCCTTGCTCCATTTTCAGGCCTAGAGCCCAACTGTGGGTGCATATAACTCGTATTCCTGTTTCTTAAAGTAGTAAACAAACTCCCTCTGCTCCCTGAGAACATTAATGGACAGGAATGAATTTCCAGGTGTCTTTATCACAGGCTGCCCTGGGTGATAGAACATCCCTTTCCTGGTCCTTCCTTAAATACTATGGACACCCATCTTTCTTTTGATCCTCAAACATACTAAGCTCCTTCCCAATTTTGGGGAGCTATTCTCCAACTATTTTCTGTCTAAATTTTAGTTCCCCATCATCCTCATGATTGCTTCCTTCTCGTCATTCAACTTTCAATTCCACAGTCATTTACTCAAAGAATTCTATGACAAACATTTTATATTACTGTCATACTGTTCTATATAAATGCTTCTTATAGCTCTGGTCACCAGCTGTTCTGGTCTTGACTGGTAACCACTTATCCAAATGAGTAAGTCTCACAGGAAGAATGCCTTGGTCTTGATTATTGTTCATTGGTGCCTAGAACTTCCAGAGACATTCAGTAATGTTGGAATGAATAGATAAATGAAAACCATGCACTCCTGTCAGTCACCTATGAGTTCTAAGAGCTTGACTAACTAGAGGCAATATTAATGCAATATCTATGTTTAGATATAAAACAGGAATAATATATTGACTTTTCCCTTTAAATCAAGGTTAATTGTTTTTTAACATGAATCATTGTTATAACTGATGTTTAGTACTAATTCAGAAATGTAAACTTATTTTTTTATGTAAACTAGCATTATATGAGCCCAAAGGAAATATAGTCATGGCAATAAGATTATTTTAAGAACAAAAATGTTTTCCAGAAGTGGTTTGTTTCTATTTGGAATCTCAGAAAATCTGTATCTGTATAAATGCTGATTTAGACAGTGATTAAGAAATGTCATTCCACTGGGCTGTGAGGGAGCTCAGGGGTTTATCTCTTTCCTAAAGTGTTTGAGACCTATGATTCCATCATTAACACTTGAAAAAAATTAATGTAGTTTCTATGTTCATGTAATTAACATTGTGTCCCAGTTACACATGTGTACTACCAAGCTCTAGACATAACATAAAAGCATATGAAATTGCTGTTGCCTTTGCTCTAGCCCAGAAGACAGGACAGGAACAGAACACCTCAGTAAAGAAGGAAGCACAGATATAAGCATAGAGTGGTTCAGAACAATAGAGCAGAACCCCATTGCACACAGCAAGAGCTCCAAGTAGTCTAGCATCTCTCCTGCATAATGAGAGTATCTCATGACTAGCTGCAAAAGCAAGCAGGCCCATAAAGGACTTAAAGCAAAATGGCAGCCTAACTCTGTAAAGGATCAGATTACAAATCTTCTAGGCTTGATAGTTCATATGCTGAAGACACCATAACGAATAAAAAACTAGTAGGTGTGGCACCATTCCAGTAAATATTGTTTATAGAAAGAGGAGGCAAGCCATTTTTAGCATATTGGCTGTAGAGTGTCAACCCCTGGTTCAGAAAGATGACATCTACAAGAAGTAATTAAAAGAAATCGTAAAGAACTAGGAGCCTATCCTTTGTTTTCCAGGATTGAAGGCCAAAACAACAACAAACTGTATTATAATAGTCCAGTAGAAAAATCACTGTAATGTCTTCAAGTTTCACTGTCTAGGAAAATTATCTAAGTTTCCTGCTTGCAAGGGCATTGTTTAACACTTCCAAGTTAGCTAGAATTATGATCAGAAAATGTGTTATAGGTCATGTAGATAGATCATGGTCATTTCTTTCCAATATAACAGAGGAGTTTGTGGACTTTCTGCTTAGACAGAAAAAGCATTTGATCTGTGTGCATATCCAGCTACAAATTAGTCTACAAGTCAGACCATGATCCTTGAAAGAAAGCACAATATTGCCTGATGATGGCAGGTATCATTTCTACAGGTTTCTCCCAGGATGCAACTCTGTGAAAGTAAATCAAGGTTGAAGAGCAATAGACACCTCTTGTGATTCTGATGACAGCTATATGCCAGTTATTTTAAGATAACATCTCAGATGCAGAATGATACCATTTAGGGTCTTGCTAACCTGTGGACTATATTCCATACATTGTCTAAAGTGGCACCACCTGTCTTCTGGGTTCTGTTTGCTTTGTGTTGATATCACATTGTAGATTCTTAGCCAGCAGGCATGCAACTTTTTCCAAGTCCAAACTTAAATGAATTATGCATGATTATCCTGTACTCATCACACATGAAAAATGGAAGCAAAATTTGTGGGATGAGACTTGTGCTCTCCCTATAAATTGGAGTAGAAAGGTTCATTTAGTAATATCGTGTTTCAGGGAAGGAAGAATGATTACACCTCAGGTCACCTTGGATCTTCTAGTTGGTCAACATTCCTCACAAACAAGAAAAATCACAGGAATACTTCTTAGGGCATATGAGAATTCAGCTGGACTTCACAATCAAGGAGTACTTCTTAATAGGGAATGAGTGTAAACCATTCATCCATCCTAAACCCACACTCGCTTCTTGATCTAGGGCTTGGCTAGAACTCTGCATGCCAAGATTGACAGGAGAGAAAGGTGGTTTTAAAGACTTTGCACTCTAGCATCCCAAAATGTCATAGGCTATGAGCAGATCATTGCAACCAAACACAAACACAATACTATGGAACCTAGCCCTGTTTGAACTGTTAGATAAACTTCTCTATTTATTATTCTCCATCAGCTTTCTAAGAATACTGCTCCTCCAAAATCATAGGAAAGTTGACTTTGAAAACAATCTAATAATTTAAATATAACTTCAAAGAGAGAGGCAGGACATTCCCGCTGAAGGCAGAATCACTGCCCTACTTCTTTATGTATTCCTATCTACTTAACGTTTCTAATGAACCCATAAAGTACTGTTATAACTCCCATTTTCAAGTGATAAAATTGTGGCTTACAGAAAAGAAGCTTGCTAAGACAGTACAACCAAAATAAGATTAAAATTAGAATTGATTCCCAATTCTGCCTAACTCTACAGACCATGCTTCATGTTTGGACCTGACCTTTATTAAAAATATGCCTTATATCCCCAGCGTCCCTCTGCTTATAGAAGAGGAAGAAATGATACAAGGGAGATATTGTGCACAACTCTTCAGACAAGCGGAGATAGCTAATTCCACATTGCAAAGGAACCTTCTTGCTGGTTAGTAACACCCTTGTCATAACAAATAACTACAATAGTCTAAGTACCATCTTGCAGCAGTGGTTGAATTGAAGGACATAACTTTGGGTTTTTTACACATGACTTTGGCTCTTCCTAAGGAAGATTAGATGCTACAGTCAATATCAGTGAGTAGGGTTATCTCACAATGAATGTCTTTGCTTATTGGACATCTCATTATTGATAATCAATGGCTTTTCACATCATTTACATCCCAAGAGACCACCAGAAACCTTGTCTTACCTCTTATTATTTTCCATGCCTAGCACCAGTCCTAAAATGACTTCCTTCACATTGAATCACTGTGACCACATGACAAGCCCTATATTAAATTCATGCATATTTGCAGCAGATTCAGAACACACACACACACACACACACATACACACAAAGAGAGAGAGATAGAAAGAGAAAGAGAGATTGAATGGAATCGTTCTACTAGTCCAGTACTTAAAGTTGGTGTAGCTAACTATTTGCTAATGTCAAAGTCAGAATCTCATACTACGTAGGTATCTTTTTCCAGTGTTACTCTGGCTGTCTTCACATCTGATGTTAAAATTAATATCCTCTCTAGAATCTCCCCCTGCCCTAAGATGTGAGAAACTGTCATCATGTGACTTCTGGGTTAAATATGAAGGAATTCTGACAGTAATGATTTTTACCCTTTGTGGTAGGTTGAGACCAACATTCTATTAACAAACTCAGCTAATTTACTACATAATAATAGGGAACATGGCACCTCAGTTGACAAATGACACCAATTATCAGGACCTATCAGTCTTTCTAGCCCCAAGATAGCCATGAAGTGACTTTAAATTCCCACACCAATTTTCAATTACTGCATAACAGACCACCCGTAAAGTGCTTAGTGTCAAATCACACCCATGTATTTGGCATCATGACTCTATGTGGGTTTTGTTTTAAGTCTATCTTGAACTCATTGATGTAGCTATTTCACTTGAAGATAGGCTGATATTGGAACAAAGAGAGGCTTTTCATTTCCCTTGATACTTCATCCCAATATAGACTTATAATTTTTAATGATTTTTAGGGTTAAATTATTTCACATTCTATTGGAAAAGGAAACTACAAGCCAAACAGGTTCAATGCACAGAAATAAAATCAGTCTTCTTCAAGAAATGGAAATATCACACTGAAGTTGAGCATGGGCTTAAGAAAACATGTTGCATTTGGGGTCATTATTATAATAATCTACCTCAGCCAGTGTCACTGAAAATAATTGGTTGTCCTATGTCTAGAATTTCTTAGTAAAAATAAACAGTCAAGACAAGACAATATGAAACATTATTTATCATAATATCTGTATTGTTAGATCACAACATCAGGTTAGATACAGTGGTTAGAGGTGACTTACTAGGTAAAGCATGATCCAGTCAAGCATGGAGACCTGCTGCAGATTCACACATCCTACATAGAGTTTGATAAGGTTATATAGGTCTGTAATTCCAGCACTCCAATAGAGAGGCAGGAGGCAGAGACAGGAGAATTCCTGGAACTTCAAAGGCCACCTATCAAGATGTACATACTGGTGAACAGCAAGAGGTTGAGTCTCAAATAAGGCAGAAGGTAATGTCCAACACCTGCACACACACACACACACACACACACACACACACACACACACACAGAGAGAGAGAGAGAGAGAGAGAGAGAGAGAGAGAGAGAGAGAGAGAGAGAGAGAGAGAGAGAGAGATGAAGATTAAAAAACCAAGTTAATTGACTGGTTCAAAGTCACAAGGTCAGTTAGTTAGAAGCATGACCTCTGTTGAAATTCAGGATGTTCAGCCTCCCAAATCAAAGCTATTTCCATTAAATAAGAGGGAGAAAAATGCTGCAATTCTGTAACCCCTCTCTGATGCTAAGCCTTGGCAGACATCAAGAACCAGCACCAGAGTTGTCTTCTCAAATCAGAGCTTCAGAATCTTATCACCAGCATCCTCTAGCCATTACTATCAATTATTGTAGACAGCAATATGAAAACTCCCAGGCCATTTCTGACACCTCTTCCTTAACCTCAAAAAAAAAAAAAAATCACAGACGTCTGTTTGGATCCAGAGCAAAAGGAAAGACTGCAAAGGTAAGATTCTTGGCCTAGGGGCATCAAATGTTCATTATGTTATATTTGTATCAAGAACAAATTTATTGTTTAAAATTTGTTCACTAAGGATAGTAATTGATAGATTAAGAAAACTTTTCCAATGCATTTCCATGACATATATTTAAATACAAAACAATGGTAGAGAAATGGAAATGTATTTAATTGAAGTAATTAAACAGGACAGCAGAAACGCAATTTCTGAATTGTTTATGTCCAGCTCCATTTGCTTTGTTTTGTTTTTGCTTTTTAATTTGATCTATTTTAGAGATTAAATTTTAAAAGTCAACAAATAAATTACCAAAATGCCACTCGCGTTGGTGAGGCTTATTAGCATGTATACAGATGAATTTGTAGCAAGGAGATACTAAATAAAATGTTAAATAATTATTCCTTGGAACCAATGAAAGAGTTTGTAATCATTATGTCACAGTACTACATATAGCTAAATAATAAAGAAGATATTTTCTTCCTGTATAGTTCATTACTTATTCCAGTCTTTGCATTGTCTTTCCTTCTATCTCTGTATGTTCTCCCTTTTTTTCTTTCTTCTCTCTTTCTCTCCCTTCATTCCACCCCATACCTACTCCTTCCTTCCTTCCTTGATTCCTTCCTTTCTTTCTTCCATCCATTTTCCTTGCTGAGATAATGGTGGATATGAAAACCCAG
Source organism: Mesocricetus auratus (assembly GCF_017639785.1). Classification (NCBI taxonomy): domain Eukaryota; kingdom Metazoa; phylum Chordata; class Mammalia; order Rodentia; family Cricetidae; genus Mesocricetus; species Mesocricetus auratus. The sequence goes on from NW_024429190.1 coordinate 80,485,840, forward strand.
TTAATGCACTTTACCCCTGACCCCCATCTCTAGCCCTTTCATAGTTTTTTTTTTTTGATAAGAACTTGCTAAGCTACTTAAATTGGTTTCAAAACGTGTGATTCTCCTGCCTCAGTTTCCTGAGTAACTGTGATTACATTTGTGTACCATTATGCAGAGTTTCTTATAGATGCTTTAAGTTATCATTAATGTCACTTGAAAAAACATCATGCCTTTTAAAAGAGAAGAATTAACACATTTAGTTTAAATAGCACACTCACAGAACTTTGAAATGAAGTAGATAATATGCTCTTGGCCATGAAGGCACTTCAGTGAATTTTCATATTGTTAAGTAGAAGTATTAACTTCAAATTTAATAAATATAGTTACATGTGTACAAAGAAAGCAGTGTGATCAAGACCCCCTGAATGTGGGTGTCAGTGAGGAGGCCTAGGTAATCTATTGAGCCTTGGGCAGTAGATCAGTACTCATTCCGAGTATACACATGGACTTTGGACTCCCATCCAACAATGTGAGATGCACTCTTATCCTGAACTCTTGGGGGGAGGGTCTAGGCCCTGCCCTGATGAAATGACAGACTATGGATATCCCCATGGAGGGCCTCACCCTCCCTGGGGAAATGAGGGGATAATGGGGGGATTGGGGGAAGGGTAAGGGAGGAGGGAAGGGAAAGGGAGAGGGACCTGGAACTGACTTGTGAAGCAACCTTGTTTCTAATCTAAATTTAAACTTAAAAATAAATAATAATAAAAAAATAAAAAAAGAAAGCAGCATGGTGATGGTTTGGACTATACCTTTCTTCATTGAATACTATCACAAGCATTGCACTAACTCAATGAAAAATTAATGGTACACTCAACAGGCATTGACACAAATGATAGACATGCAACTTAAAGCAAATGGGATTCTAGAATGTGATCAATTGAGAAGGGTGTGATGAAGGTCATGATATGGCTCCATACACATTTTAGTAATTCTCTCACAAGTATCTATTATCTCATCTTTTTTCGTCCCAGGAAATCCTCTGGGTCAAAGACAAAGTAAGGCCATGGTCATATGGACAATGTTGAGATAACCTTATCTAAATAGTGTGATCTGAGTCATCCTCAACACTTCCATGTGGCTCACAATGCTCAAATGTTAGAATTACATCCATAGAGAAAACCTGGGCTACATGAAAATGAATCAGTTTAAAAGAGAAACAGAGTTCACACCTTTAATCCCAGCACTAGGGAGGTAGAGGCAAGAATGATATGGCTGAGCAGAGAGACTAATATAAGGCAGAAGGAGTCTGAGGTTTGGTGGAGAGCATTGCAGTCTGAGGATTTGTGGAGACAGGATCACCTTTTCAGTCTGGGGAAGAGGTAAGAGATAGTGGCTGGCTACTTTGCTTTTCTGATCTTCAGCTTTGATCCCAATATCTGCCTCTGGGCTTTTATTATTTGTGCTACAGCCACCATGGTGGAACATGGCAGCTTGCAGGCTGATGTGGTGCTGGAGAAGTAGCTGAGAGTCTTACATCTTTCAGGCAACAAGATATAGACTGAGGTACTGGGTGTAGCTTAGGCATATATGAGACCTCAAAGCTCAACGCCACAGTGGCCACTTCCTCCAACGAAGTCTTACCTATTCCAACAAAGCCACACCTACTAATACTGCCATTCCCTATGAGCTTATGGAGAACAATTGCATTCAAGCTATCACATTCTACTCCGTGGCCCCCATAAGCTTGTAACAATATCATAATGCAAATTGTATTTAGTACAACTTCAAAAGTCCCCAAAGTATATCACAATTTTAACAATGTTTTAAAATCCGAAGTTCAAAGTCTCTTCTGAGATGAATGCAATCTCTTAACTGTAATCCCCTATAATACTAAAACCAAAAAGCTGATCAAATGTTTTGAACAGGATATACACTACCATTCCAAAACACAGGGAAGGGAGCATAGTTAGGCTACACTGCACCAAAGAAAGCCCTACAACTATTTGGACAAACTCCAAATTGCATATACATGTCTGCTGTCAAAACACACTTCAGATCTCCAACTCCCTTCAGTTTTGTTGACTGTAACACAGTTCTTTCTCTTGGGCTGGTTACACTCCCTGTTAGCAGCTTTCCTTAGCGGTTACCCCATGACTGTGAAATCTCTAATTTCTTGGGGTCTCCAAGGCAGTCCAGGTTTCAACTTCACATATAGTCCTCTTGAGGCCTCTATTCAGGGACACATGCCTGGCCTCAGCAGCTTTCCTTAGTCTCAGGGGCAAATACCATACCTATTTCTGCTATCCTTAACTGCAGAACCGTGTGTCTGACTCTGCCAAGTTCTGCTTCTTACTGGGGCAGGAACATGGCCCCTTGTTCCATTACATCTTCTCCTGCTTTCTGTTTTAGATGGTTTCCTTCACTGCCTATGCTTGGCTGTCCTGAAACTGGATCTCTAGACCAAGCTGACCTCACACTAAGAGATCTGCCAGCCCTTGCTTTCCAAGTGCTGGGATTAAAGGCATGCATCACCATATCTGGCTCTGAGATTCTCTTTAACTCACTTTCAAAAATTAGAAAATTGGTTGGGTGGGACCTTTCCCTGAGGTTACCACTCCCTTTATTCTATTTCTTAATCTGTCTATCTCCTTGAACATAGGATTCAGCACTATTTTACTTCCTGGTGACCCATTTAATCTATAAAGTTTGTATTTTTATGTGCTCAGCTAGATCCTTTTAATCACAAATGTTCATCAGAATGAACACTAATAACCACACAACAGAGTCTATACTAGGGTTTTTTGTGGTTTCCTCTGCCAATGGAATTAATCCAAAACTCCCCACTTTAGCCTCAGGCAGACTTTCAGTCACATTCTTCATCAAAATATCACAAGACCAGTCTCTAGGCCACATGCTAACACTATTCTTCTCTGAAACCTCTTGATCTCTACAGTTCAAATCATTTTCAGCACCTGTGTCTTAAGCTCCCACTGAACAGTTAGTTGCTTCTGTCTGATGAGCTATCCGTCATTCTTAAACTTGTTTAATTAATTATATAAAGATCACTACATAAGACAAATGTTATAGAGGATAATCTTCAGGAGTCACAAACAGCATTATTTCAAAGAGAGATGTCTGAAGTTCGCTAGTTGAAAGCTGAGCATAACTCATAATCCCAGCACACAGAAGGTTGAGACAGGAGAATCACAATCGTCTGAGCTATATAGAAAGATCCTACCAGTCATCAATCAGTACATTTAGTATATATTGTATTGGTCATATAGATGAGAGAGAGAGAGAGAGAGAGAGAGAGAGAGAGAGAGAGAGAGAGAGAGAGAGAGAGAGAGAGAGAGAGAGAGAGAGAACATTCTGCCAAGAGGTAGAGTATTAAAGCCTATCACATGGGAGGTGATCATCATTAGGAATGTTGGCCAAACATTTTTGAGTTATGTATGTCTGCATACATAGTAGGATTCTGCCTTGGATCCTGGCAGTTGAGTAATACCCTAGGACTTTAAGTCTAAGTATCAACTCCCAATATGAAGACTATAGACCTTTCTACCTTCTTTCCCTCTTTGAGGCATACTGTACCATGGTGTGACTGACCTGGAAGTTTGGGGACTGGAGTACTGTTCAACAACAAACTTCTTGTCATAATGTCTAGTCAACATTTATTGCTAAAAATATTTTATCTCCTTTGCTAGCTCCTTCCAACTTGTAGTAGCTTCTTAGAGCATTGTAGTAAAGTTATTTCTGAGTGAGGCCCTGCTAGGGATCTGGAGGAAAGAACAGGGGATATATTAGTTTTGACTGCCACGAGGGAGGTAAAAATACTAGTGTGCATACTAAGGAGCTGCCATTCTTCAATGATAAAGCAATAAAAGTGCATTCTCAAGAACTCCCTTTCCTCCTTTCTTCATGATAAACAAGTCATTTCTGGGTCTCACCATGTCTCTGAGTAACCATTATGAAAATCTATTTTTATTGTTATTGTGCTAAAGATAGACAGAATTATCGGTGATTCAGATAATTCTAGTTAGGAGAGTACTGGGAAAGAAGATGAACTGTCACTCAAATGTGTCTGTCCATCATACATAAAGACAAGAATGGGACACACTAAATATGAAAATGTTATATAAAAATTCTCCCAGGAGCTACAAGTTGGAGGCATGTTGGGACTGAAGAAATATCATACACATAACAACTGAAAGTTTTAAGAATAATCCCTAATGAGAAAAAATTTAATAACCACAGTTAGTATTTAGTGTAAAAACCATATCCAAAATGCTATAAATGGTTTTTATGTCTAATATGGTTCAGAGAGTAATACTAAGAATTTATAATTTACTGGAATGCTCCTAAAAATAAAACATGTAATAAAAATAGGTTCCCAGTACTCTGACATGTGTACACAACTGTCAGCATCACATGAGCTAGGAGTGGCTCCATTCTAAGCTCATAGAATGTCAGAGCAAAGTTAGACCCTCAACTCCAGAACTCCCCAGAGTTCTTCCAGAGTGAGCTTTATTACATTAAGAGAAGTATATGGATTTGAACTTCAGGATTTTTTCATTCTGTTAAAGAGCCACTTTGCATTGGATCTTCAGTATAATTGTCTAAAGCAACCTAGAATCCACATTTCCCTGCTATCTAAAGACTATGAGCTGACAAATATTAGCATGGAAGGAGAAAAGGGAAAATGAGAGGGTCAAAGATAAGAGGTTGAAATTTTGGGACAGGGATGGTAGTCAGATTTCCTAGAACTGGAGACATACCTCAAATAAAGACATACTCAACTAGAATTCTAGGTTTCATACACTGAGCTAAATAAAGGGGTTCAATAATAATTTGTTGAAATAATAAATGTAGCCTGTTCATTGTTTACTATTGGGAAGAGAGACATTTTATGAGTATTTAAATTGTTTTGCTGTGTGGATGTGTATAATGTATGCATACAATGTATATGTGTATGTATATGTTGTATAAGTGCAGTTGTATACGTAGCATGACACAGGTGAAGCTCAGAGAGAAATTTCTGATGTTAATCCTCTCCTTACACTTTTTTTAGGGCAGGGTCTGATAGTCTCACTACCACGTAAATCAGGCTTGCTGGCCCAAGACCTTGGGGAAGTTTCCTGTCTCTGTCTTCCACATTGCTATCTGGATGCTGGAATTATAGATGTGAGGTATCATATCAAGCTTCACCCAGGTCCCAGGAATCTCAAGCCAGTGTGTCACACTTGTGTAGTAAGTCTTTTTTCCACTGAGCCATACCCTTTGTAAAGAATTATTTTTAAGAGCATGGAGTTTTTATGAGATCAACAAGAAGTCAAGACTCAACTTATTTAAATGTAAGTAATTAATTGTAAATACATTCAACTCAACAAAAGAAAAGACTAAAGATCTCAGTCTGTGTCCCTAACCTAAAGTAGACTAATGGACACAACCTGTCCCAGTTTTTCCTCACCAAAGGACAAAGATCCATGCCTTTCAAGTAAAAAACTTGTAAACTCTTAACTCTTATGAGCTTGGAAGACCCCAGTGTAATGCAATTCAAACCTTTGAGTGGCAGCAATAAAAATCTCTTTTGTGACCATTATTAATGCTAGTACAAATTTGCTTCCAAAAAATGAGAGCCATAATTATATTTTCTATCTCTTATAGAATTCAAATCAATGTCCATCCAATTCTCAATAATTTCAATCCCATACAACCTAAGGCAAATGATATGAGGATATTTCATACTGAGAGATTTTCAACAGGTAGTTTAAAACTGAATATTTAAATGAATTAATGAGTAAAAATTCTGTAGAAAAGGTTAAAGCCAAAACACTTTAGAGAATTTTGTGTTTTTCCTGTATTAATTCAATAATGAATAGGTACATATTAAGACAAAAACAGATATAAAGAAATTATTTATGCATATATTATATATTATATACTATAATACATACACACAGATATACATACATACATACATATATATATGTATATATATATATATATATATATATATATATATATATCCTCATGTCTCCAGTTCCAGATAACCTAGAAAAAGGCATGCAACATATTCAAATGAATTTCTTTCTTTCTTTCTTTCTTTCTTTCTTTCTTTCTTTCTTTCTTTCTTTCTTTCTTTCTTGTATTACTGAGGACTGAGCTTGAGGCCTTGTACACCCTGCCCAAATGTTCAGCTACAGTGCTATATGTCCAGTCTCTTGCTGTATTTTGAGAGAAGGTCTCACAGTTCAGGCTTTTCTACAGCTATGTAACTCACATAACCCTGCCTCTCTTCCTTGCAATGTTCCTCTAACAGCCTCTTAGTGTTGGGATTACTTGTATGTGTAACCTCACGACTATGGTTTTTGTTTTGTTCATGTTTGGGAAAATGGCGTGGGTTTACATTCATTGTTTTCCTGTGGTCTAATTTTTTTTTAAGTCATTGCCTCCTGATCCTATAAAAGGCTCATTGACTTAGATTAGGAACATCTATCCACATATTTGAAAGCAAATAAAAATAAAAACACTCAGATTTGGAGTATATCTCCGCGGTAAAGAATGTGAGGTCCTGCATCAATCTCTGTAATCCACTTGTTTCCAAATAGCAAAACTACTGGAAAAAACAATGCATCCTCCTAAACAGTTACAAATAGGCATCGACTTAGAATCTAATAGAGCTACTCATGAAAAATAAGGGGGAAAAAAAGGTTTGTTCTGAATGTGAGCCATGTGTTACCATCTACACAGATGCCATCTCCACAAAAGACAAGAAGGAGAGTTTAAATGGCCTAACACTAAAGTCATTTTAATCTGATTCATTAGTGAACAATTTAAAATATGTCTCCTCTAACAAAAGCCAGCTGGACACATAAAGATGACTGTGTGATCCATTCAAAACTGAAGAATAGACTACATCATTTACAACAACAAAATATAGAAAATTCTATCAGATGCAAACAAAATGAAAATTCTCAGCACTGAAATATTTCCAAATGTTTCCCAAACAGGAAGCAAAAGACATCTATGTGTCATTGTAGAAGATTCAAATACAGAAAATGTTAATCAGGCCTACTTTGAAAATAAAACAACAGCTCCTTGAAAAACAATCAACCAAGAACTGCACCATCAGAGTCAAGAAGGCCGGCTTGCTCCACAGTGACCTCTTTGCTAATTATGCTCCAAGCAAGGTCTTTACAAGGAAAAACAACAGCATTTTTCCTACACGCTTAAACTTCTCTCTTAATGAAGTCAACTGCCAATGACTCAACAACATTTTAAAAACAATAATAGAAAAGAAAAATTGCATTCAAAAAATCTAGGGCTCCAATCAAAAAACTCTCCCCTTCTAAACTGGGACTCCCTTTATCAAATCTCTTAAATTGTTGTCTTCCCAAAGCTGGAATGATATTTGTACCTTGTAGTGATATCTTTTTTTCACAAATAAAGCCTTTCTGGGGATCAGAGAATGGAGTTTGCCACTAGCTAACCATAGAGGTCTGGAGGTCTATACAGACAGGCAGAAACATGATGTAGCTCGGCAGTAACACTATATAAGCAAGGACTAACAGGAAAACACTCTCTTCTCTGTGGAAACTCCAAGGAAGTAAGGTATGCTGTGGCTTGCTCCTTCTCTCTGATCTCTCAGCATTTCCCTCTATATCTGACTCTGGCCTTTTATTATCTAGACCAATGAAGGACATCATTTTCAGTACCTGCTTCATTAGGGTATGGTTTCTGCACCCACCCCTTGCCAAAATAATAGAATATCTCATATCATAAAGTAAAGGCTGGAAAAAATGGCTGTTTTCTGTTTTTTTTAAGTCAATGGAAATGAATTCCACTATAGGCTTCTGTCTACCCTGTATAGTGGTCTTTGCAACCATTATGTGAGCTGGTGACTTTAATACTCTCTCATTAACACCAACCATATCGTTTATGAATACAGCTGCACTCAGTGTCCACTGGAAGCTTCTCATCTGTATTTCCATGTTCAGTCATCCATCCACCTTTATGTCATGCTTTGATCCCTTGTCTGCAATTTTTTGATCATCATAATCTAAGCTTCATTGGACTTTGAATGCTAATGATAGCTATATTTCTATAATAATTTGACCAATATCCAACACTGCCTATAGATCAATGCTGACTGACAGGCTTTTTGCCATAGTGAAGAGGTTCCACATTCAGTGCTGCTCTGTCCTGAAGCTGGTAACCATACCTAGCTACTGAGGCAGGAAGCAGCTGCTTAGCTGTTTGTTCTCAGGTGACCCAGAAGTTAAGTTGCTATTTGCAATTTTCTTGGAACTAACTTTTGACTACAGGAATCTCTCAAATCCCATGGCTTTAAGGTACATAATTTCAGTAAATAATACCATTTTGCAGGAATATGATTCAGTTCCCATGAAAGAGTAACTCTGGGTAACTACAAAAAAAAAAGACAAATTCTACCACTAGTTCATTTTCAGTTCATAAATTATGGTGCAGAAAATAGAAGAACATGATCAAGTAACTACTAACATTGCTTCTTTTCAAATTGCCAGACTGGTGACTGGGTATCAGGAATTCGGTCATACATAGCCAAGAAAGTTGCCAGGAAAGTATATGTTGGCCTGTGGCCTCCCACTGATAAACTGTCAGTAAACTTCACTAAAATAATTAAAAGAGAGACCTGGGCATAAAATACACAAAAGCACAGCAGAGAAACAAAGGACTTCACATCTGAACATAAATGAAGCTGTATAGGAAATACAGACCAGAGAAATCTAGACTATGCTGTTGTGTGACCAACCAGGGTAGCTCAACAAATCTAAACCCTGACAGACAGGAACAGAGTGGTTACCGTAGAAGGAAGGCAGGTGTGTGAGAGGAAAAGAGGCAAGCACAAAGAACCACAATGCAGAAGTTTCATGTTTCACTCTGTGGCACACTGGGACAGGAGACACACTGGAACAGGAGGCACACTGGAACAGGAGACACACTGGAAGAGGAGGCACACTGGGACAGGAGACACACTGGAACAAGAGGCACGCTGGAACAGGAGACACACTGGAACAGGAGACACACTGGAACAGGAGGCACACTGGGACAGGAGACACACTGGAACAGGAGGCACGCTGGAACAGGAGACACACTGGAACAGGAGACACACTGGGACAGGAGACACACTGGGACAGGAGACACACTGGGACAGGAGACACACTGGAACAGGAGGCACACTGGGACAGGAGACACACTGGAACAGGAGACACACTAGAAAGAGGAGACACACTGGAACAGGAGGCACACTGGGACAGGAGACACACTGGAACAGGAGACACACTGGAACAGGAGGCACACTGGAGCAGGAGGCACACTGGAACAGGAGACACACTGGGACAGGAGGCACACTGGAACAGGAGACACACTGGAACAGGAGGCACACTGGGACAGGAGACACACTGGAACAGGAGGCACACTGGAACAGGAGGCACACTGGAACAGGAGACACACTGGAACAGGAGGCACACTGGAACAGGAGACACACTGGAACAGGAGACACACTGGGACAGGAGACACACTGGAACAGGAGACACACTGGGACAGGAGACACACTGGAAAGAGGAGACACACTGGGACAGGAGACACACTGGGACAGGAGACACACTGGGACAGGAGACACACTGGGACAGGAGACACACTGGGACAGGAGACACACTGGAATAGGAGACACACTGGAACAGCAGACACACTGGAACAGCAGGCACACTGGAGCAGGAGGCACACTGGAACAGGAGACACACTGGAACAGGAGGCACACTGGAACAGGAGACAAACTGGAACAGCAGACACACTGGAACAGGAGGCACACTGGGACAGGAGGCACACTGGAAAGAGGAGGCACACTGGAACAGGAGACACACTGGAAAGAGGAGGCACACTGGAAAGAGGAGACACACTGGGACAGGAGACACACTGGAACAGGAGACACACTGGAACAGGAGGCACCCTGGAACAGGAGGCACACTGGAACAGGAGACACACTGGAGCAGGAGGCACACTGGAACAGGAGGCACACTGGAACAGGAGACACACTGGAAAGAGGAGGCACACTGGAAAGAGGAGACACACTGGGACAGGAGACACACTGGAACAGGAGGCACACTGGAACAGGAGGCACACTGGAACAGGAGACACACTGGAACAGGAGGCACACTGTAACAGGAGACACACTGGAACAGGAGACACACTGGGACAGGAGACACACTGGAACAGGAGACACACTGGGACAGGAGACACACTGGAAAGAGGAGACACACTGGGACAGGAGACACACTGGGACAGGAGACACACTGGGACAGGAGACACACTGGGACAGGAGACACACTGGGACAGGAGACACACTGGAATAGGAGACACACTGGAACAGCAGACACACTGGAACAGCAGGCACACTGGAGCAGGAGGCACACTGGAACAGGAGACACACTGGAACAGGAGGCACACTGGAACAGGAGACAAACTGGAACAGCAGACACACTGGAACAGGAGGCACACTGGGACAGGAGGCACACTGGAAAGAGGAGGCACACTGGAACAGGAGACACACTGGAAAGAGGAGGCACACTGGAAAGAGGAGACACACTGGGACAGGAGACACACTGGAACAGGAGACACACTGGAACAGGAGGCACCCTGGAACAGGAGGCACACTGGAACAGGAGACACACTGGAACAGGAGGCACACTGGAACAGGAGGCACACTGGAACAGGAGACACACTGGAACAGGAGGCACACTGGAACAGGAGACACCTGGAACAGGAGACACACTGGAACAGGAGACACACTGGGACAGGAGACACACTGGGACAGGAGACACACTGGAACAGGAGACACACTGGAACAGGAGGCACACTGGGACAGGAGACACACTGGAACAGGAGGCACACTGGGACAGGAGGCACACTGGAAAGAGGAGGCACACAGGAACAGGAGACACACTGGAAAGAGGAGGCACACTGGAAACAGGAGACACACTGGGACAGGAGACACACTGGAACAGGAGACACACTGGAACAGGAGGCACCCTGGAACAGGAGGCACACTGGAACAGGAGGCACACTGGAACAGGAGACACACTGGAACAGGAGGCACACTGGGACAGGAGACACACTGTAACAGGAGGCACACCGGAACAGGAGGCACACCGGAACAGGAGACACACTGGAACAGGAGGCACACTGGAACAGGAGGCACACTGGAGCAGGAGGCACACTGGAAAGAGGAGGCACACTGGAAAGAGGAGACACACTGGGACAGGAGACACACTGGAACAGGAGACACACTGGGACAGGAGGCACACTGGGACAGGAGGCACACTGGAACAGGAGGCACGCTGGAACAGGAGACACACTGGAACAGGAGACACACTGGAACAGGAGACACACTGGAACAGGAGACACACTGGAACAGGAGGCACACTGGAACAGGAGACACACTGGGACAGGAGACACACTGGGATAGGAGACACACTGGGACAGGAGACACACTGGGACAGGAGACACACTGGGACAGGAGACACACTGGAAAGAGGAGGCACACTGTAAAGAGGAGACACACTGGGACAGGAGACACACTGGAACAGGAGACACACTGGAACAGGAGACACACTGGGACAGGAGACACACTGGGACAGGAGACACACTGGGACAGGAGACACACTGGGACAGGAGACACACTGGAATAGGAGACACACTGGTACAGCAGACAAACTGGAACAGGAGGCACACTGGAACAGGAGACACACTGGAACAGGAGACACACTGGGACAGGAGACACACTGGAACAGGAGACACACTGGGACAGGAGACACACTGGGACAGGAGACACACTGGAAAGAGGAGACACACTGGGACAGGAGACACACTGGGACAGGAGACACACTGGGACAGAAGACACACTGGGACAGGAGACACACTGGGACAGGAGACACACTGGGACAGGAGACACACTGGGACAGGAGACACACTGGAATAGGAGACACACTGGTACAGCAGACACACTGGAACAGCAGGCACACCGGAACAGGAGACACACCGGAACAGGAGACACACTGGAAAGAGGAGACACACTGGAACAGGAGGCACACTGGAACAGGAGACACACTGGAACAGGAGACACACTGGAACAGGAGGCACACTGGAACAGGAGACACACTGGAACAGGAGGCACACTGGAACAGGAGACACACTGGAAAGAGGAGACACACTGGAACAGGAGGCACACTGGAACAGGAGGCACACTGGAACAGGAGACACACTGGATAGAGGAGACACACTGGAACAGGAGGCACACTGGAACAGGAGACACACTGGAACAGGAGACACACTGGAACAGGAGGCACACTGGAAAGAGGAGACACACTGGAAAGAGGAGGCACACTGGAAAGAGGAGACACACTGGAACAGGAGGCACACTGGAACAGGAGACACACTGGAAAGAGGAGGCACACTGGAAAGAGGAGGCACACTGGAACAGGAGGCACACTGGAACAGGAGACACACTAGAAAGAGGAGGCACACTGGAAAGAGGAGACACACTGGAACAGGAGGCACACTGGAGCAGGAGGCACACTGGAACAGGAGGCACACTGGAACAGGAGGCACACTGGGACAGTAGACACACTGGAACAGGAGGCACACTGGGACAGGAGACACACTGGGACAGGATACATACTGGAACAGGAGGCACACTGGAACAGGAGGCACACTGGAACAGGAGACACACTGGGACAGGAGGCACACTGGAACAGGAGACACACTGGAACAGGAGGCACACTGGAACAGGAAACACACTGGGACAGGAGACACACTGGAACAGGAGGCACACTGGAACAGGAGACACACTGGGACAGGAGGCACCCTGGGACAGGAGACACACTGGGACAGGAGGCACACTGGGACAGGAGGCACACTGGAACAGGAGGCACACTGGAACAGGAGACACACTGGAACAGGAGGCAAACTGGGACAGGAGGCACACTGGAACAGGAGACACACTGGAACTGGAGACACACTGGGACAGGAGACACACTGGGACAGGAGACACACTGGGACAGGAGGCACACTGGAACAGGAGACATACTGGAACAGGAGACACACTGGAACAGAGGGCACACTGGAAAGAGGAGGCACACTGGAAAGAGGAGACACACTGGAACAGGAGGCACACTGGAACAGGAGACACACTGGAACAGGAGACACACTGGAAAGAGGAGGCACACTGGAACAGGAGACACACTGGAAAGAGGAGACACACTGGAAAGAGGAGACACAATGGAACAGGAGGCACACTGGAACAGGAGACACACTGGAACAGGAGGCACACTGGAACAGGAGGCACACTGGAAAGAGGAGACACACTGGAACAGGAGGCACACTAGAAAGCGCACAGGAAAGATTCTCAGACTCCATCACTGATGAGAAAATGTGGTCAAGGGAGTGCCATTCAAAGTGCTCTGGTGACATGCTTCAAAAAATTAATATCCTTTAGTTTTCAATGTATCTATAGCTTGAAACCAGGGTGTACAATTTAACTATTAGTTTTTGCAATATTTCCATCTGAAGTATGACAAGATTGTTTTGAGAAATATTTAAGGGTCATGAAAAAGCCATTGTTTCTGCTGTCCATTTTCCTTGTATGACTTGTTTGAATGGTCATTTTTACAGAAACACACTGATATGCAAGTGAGGGTAGCCTGACTTCAGAGTAGTTAACAGCTGAGGATTAGATGAGTAAAATGTATGACAATGATGCCTCACATTAAAAAGCTATGCCAAGAACTTGTATCACACAGTGCAAGCACACATTTTGGTAACCATAGGAAGAAGTGAAGCAATGATCACAGATGACTTTAAGACAGCCAGTATTCTCTACAGAAAGAATACTGCCACCATCACCTGTATTCAACTCTCACAATACGCCATTGGACAAAAATAAAGTGAGCAGGTAACTTTGCCCCATGCTACCAAGTCTACTGTTCCTTAAATGCATCATTAAATCTGGTTGTTACTCATTAAGCCTCCTTCTTCATCAAATGCCCTCTTGTACCCCACAGTATGATCAGAGGGATATTATGTACTCTGTGGCAACAATGCCATGTATATCTCATATTCCATATGAGAGGTTGCAGAAGTAGCCATCTGTATACTTCCCCTTGTAGTGCTGGCTTTATACTGTGTGTGTGTGTGTGTGTGTGTGTGTGTGTGTGTGTGTGTGTGTGTGTGACCTTCCCATGGTTCAGAAGCTATGTCAAAACATATGGCACATCCCATTCATGTATAGATCCAAAGACCAGCACACAGGCTCAGGTTTTCTCAATTCACTTGTCATTTCTTAATAAGTGGCCACCTACTTAAAGATGGTATTCCTTCTACCATTATATCTTCCATACTTGGATCGTTCATATGAAATTCTAGGACTGTACTACTCATCTATAATTCTGAGTTTCCTATATCGTGTACATCCTACCCTGTACATAGACCTAACATGTATGAATAAGATGACAGTGACTGGGTAGTAGATGGTTGGAGAGTTAGGTGGACTCTTTGAAAAAATATCTGATTCAGTGAATTGCTATTTGAATGAATGCCTGCTAAAATGAATCCCTGCTCCATTAGCAAATGAATTAAACCAGAGAATCCTATCATGTTTTAATCAGTGTAAACTAGAAAAGAAGTAGGTTTTGTCCTTCAAGATGACATTTCACATCCACAATTGCACACTTCCTGGGCCATCTTCCTCTTCCTGACTGCTCTAATTTGCAGACAAGAGTTCTTCCTGTGGGTGAGCTCCCTGGGTCCAGCTCCCCATGTGCTCAACAAGATGGAGGAGCTCTGCTTCACAGCAGCATGTGTGAAAACAGCTCGGGAGTTTTGCTGAGAATAAGCTCAAGATGAGTCAACACAGAACTGTTGTTTCCACAAAACACATTTTATCTCAGACTGTGAGCAAGGAAATTTCTCACTCTGATCTTGTTGGCAGGGACACTCTGTAGTCTTCTTTCAGTTTGGGGAGTCAATAGGGACAGCCTCCAACACATTCACCAAAGCCATCAGTTTCCCTGAGGAAAATCAAACACGTGGAAATAAGGGTCAGTCTTTCTGAAGCATCACTGGAAAGGCAACTGTTCTGGAAAGATGGGGAGGTACAGCTTCATCAACTAGCAAATGATAGAGGAAAATGTGAGTCTAGCATGTGGATTGTGGAGTAACACACATCTGTGTTCAAACTCCAATTCAAGTCCTATCTATTTTTAAGGATGTAAACTGATATGTGTAGAGTTGTGATCTATGTTTTTTAGGAAGTGGCAAAACATAGTTTAGCAAAAACAGAAGTAAGTAGATGAATCACTGTGGGAAATTCAAGGTGAATATGGTAAGGACAAACAAGTATCCTTTATATTAGTTTTCTCTACTTTGGGTTACATTTGAGATGCGTGAAAGTGATTTTAAATGTTCTTTTGTATGTAGACAACACTCAATAAGCACTAAGTATCAACAATTATCAATAGTTATTACTAGAGCCACAGGCAAGGTAGCTTTGAACTCAATATAATGAATGATAGGGTTTGTAACTGAGAGAGCTCTGAGAGGATGAAAAGGACCCATTTTCCAATGCTGTAGTCAAGAGAATACCCAAAAGAACAACAATAGGAACAATTTTTGTTTACCAAGCACTTACAAGATGTAGACAAGGCCCAAAGTTCTTTCCAGTTCCCTCCTCATTCATGCTTCATAACACTATGAGGCAGACTCTGCCTGTGCCTGCTACTGTTTTGCTGACAGAGATTGACTACTTAGTGAACATGCTGCAGAAGGTCAAGACAAGTAGCTTTGCTGGTTGGCCTTCACTATCTCTGACACTCCTGAACTTTGAACTTTTCTGAGTCAGTGAGCATGTCCTTCAGTGAGTTATGTAAGTTGAACTCTTGGCTAGCCTACACTCAGCCAGTGAACAGAACGTGTTTCCTGATTTTAGTCATCAGAAAATATTTACACATTCCCTTTCCCTTTTAAGTAGGAGGGGGGAACGTCACAAGAATTTAATCTTGTAGGCAAGGAGATGATACGATCAAGAAAAGGCTACATTTCAATGACTCCATTTATCCAGTTTCAAATTTCCCATAAATCCTAGGAAAACATCTTCCCCAGGCTGCCATTTGAACTAAGAAATGCGCGTGGTATATCTTTGTCAACATGTTTCAGAATATAAATCCAAATTACAAAAAGTAAAGTTGGTATAAAGGCTGTCGTCATATATTATATCACTTGGAAAGAAATATTGGTGACCTTATCCAGTATGACTGTTATAATAGTAATAAAATTGAATCTTGGAAGATTACACTTCTGGTCAAAGTAGTAAAATGTGACCTTATTCTATTCAACATTGACATTTATTATATTAATTCATATGTAAAAAACTGCATTAAAATGATATTAAAGCTCTAGTTAGAAATGAGAATGTTCAAGAACTTCCGAAATTAGATTTAACTTTATCAACCATTCATGCTATTGAGCCTGTTTGATGCAAATCAAACTAAATTTCTTTCACCCATCTGATTCAGTTCTCATTTTATTATTATTACCGTCTCATTCACACAGAATGTATTTCTTCCCTGGTGCTTCTTCAAACATTGTATAAACTTAAATTCATTTTCATCACGTGCATGAGGAGAAAAGATAACACAGAACAATGAATATACAAGCTTGATACAGAAAATCCAGTCAGGCCAATAAAACTGCAGTTAGCACAGTACACATCAGTACTCTCTCAGGTCCTAGGAAGGGTACTGAAGCCCAGCAGGTGAGGGGAGGATTCCACAGAATGGCTGGCCCTGATGGAGAAAGGTATCACTTAGGGGACATGACATTAGTGAAGTATTTGCTACCTTGTTGTTGTCTTTGCTTTTTCTTTTAAAGAACCTGTCAAGGCTTTATTGAGAAATTCTTCATTTAAATGAAATTGGGTGCACTTTTAGTATAGGGGGTGGAACATGGAATAACAGAAGGAATTGAGGGCAACGCCCTTCCATATCTCTGATGATTGTTTACCTCTTTTTGTTTGTTTTTCGAGACAGGATTTCTCTGTAGCTTTGGAGCCTGTCCTGGAACTCTGTAGACCAGGCTGACCTTGAACTCACAGAGATTCTCCTGCCTCTGCCTTCCAAGTGCTGGGATTAAAGGTGTGAGCCACCACCACCCAGTGAGTTTACTTTTAACATTAGTCTAATGTTTTAAACTCACCATCATAAACCCTAACTCTCTTTCCAACCATGGCACAATAGCCAGTTTTTGTAACTGTGACAAAATACCCAAGGAAAACAATTTAAAAGAGGAGACAAAATATCAGTCTTGAGGTTTCAGTTTGCAGTTAGCTGATTCCACTGCTGAAGACTTGAGACTGGATTGAAACATCATGGTGGAATGCATGTCAGATGAAAGCAGCGTAATGAGCCAGAGTAGAGAAAAGGCAGAGAGAAGTGGTGGATACGACAGACAGTCGCTTTCCTACACTCAGGCCCACCTTACACAGTTTCTGCTCAATATTTCCCAAGGGACATTTCTGATTCAAACTATAACATGTTTCTTCTTGCTGGTCTCTAAATAAAATGCTCTAAATAGTATGATCCAAATAAAATCTGTACCTTTGCTATGTATTTTCCCATTTTTCTCAGCTAATCCTGTTCTGTGCTCTAGACATCCTTCCACTTTACATCACTAGATGGAGTGAAGCAAGGCCACGATAATGCACAATCCTGCACCTCAGTCACTTACAATAAAAAAGGTTACCTTTCACCTGATACCGCCCATTGGAGAGCCGGTGGATCCAGTCTTCCCTCCTTTGCTATGTAGGCATCCATGCTGGAGGTGCAATCATCAGCTTAAACACTGTTGGGAGTCAGGCTGTCAGAAATAAACTCTTCATGATCTTGTACTAGAAAATAGGGACTTGGTTCAATGGATCACTATTGCCCCTCCTAGTCAGGTAGCCCTAAAATTCTCTCATATGGCTTGAAGCAGAAAGAACTAAATGCATTTGGCCAACACCATAAATGACTCATCTTCATGTGTTCCAAATCTGATGATTCCACCCAAGGTGAGGGAGGCAGATTCTACCTCTTCCTAAAAAGCTCAATTGGTCCCTTTGCTCAGATGGAACTGTCCATGGGGTTAATGTACAGATCCAGGTAATGTGTCTCCACTGGGATTCTGTGTTTCCCACAATGCCATAGTGGATTAATATAGCCCAAATGAAATGAACAAGGCTGTCTGTATAATGAGATCTTCATCTCTTAAGAATTCATATACCCTGGAGGCCAGTAATCCTTGATAACTAATAAACCATTTTTATTTTTCTTTTACTTATATCATAAAGATACCTAAAAAATTAAAGTGATCATAAAGGTGAAATAAAAATGAGTCATAATCCTACCACCTTAAAACAACAAATGCTTTCATTTCTTTTCATTCCAGACCTTTTCAAATGGCATTTATTTGCTTTGCTTGGTTATATTCACAATATACACAAAGGACTGGGAAATTCTAAATAAAATACAGGTGACCATCCAGTCAGCATGCCACTCACCTTCCCCAAGGCAAAGGCACATTAGGTTATAGCTTAAAACCAAATTTTATTTCACATAATGTATGTGTCAGTGATTTGAAGGCTTTGAAACAACTTACTACAGTCAGCACATTGGGAGACAGCAGTATACCTTTTCCCATTCTATCGCCTGCTTGGCCTATTTCTAGAAGCTGCTAACAGAACAAGGAACTTTGTGTTCATCACAAGAAGAGAAAGGTCAGGGAAATTGCAACAAATAACAAACGTTAACATGATTCACACTGCAACACTATAGTTCTATTCAATGAATCAAATTGTGACGGGGGATGTTCTTCTGTATACTGTGAATACATGTTTCTCTTATTGACTGTCTGATTGGTCAGTAGCCAGGCAGTAAGTATAGGCAGGCTTACTAGACAGGAAGGCTGGGAAGAGGAGCACAGAGAGAGAGAGTCGAGAGCAAGAGGCCATATAGCTACTAGGAAGATATGATGCAAGGCATTCTCCAGTGAGATAAGGCCATGTAGGAATATATAGATTAATAATTATGGCTTAATAATTAAGAAAGATCTAGCCAGTAAGAAGCCTGAGCCATTGGCCAAACAATTTAAAATTGATATTAGCCTCTGTGTATTCATTTGGGACTAAAGGGCTATGGGAATAAGCAGAAACTCTTCATAATTGTTCTTCATTTTATCACACATTCTTACTTTATTTAGGTTAAGACTTTTTCTGAGTGAGACGAATGCACACACATACACATGAACACACATATGTGCGCACATGCATATACATGCGCACACATGTGCACACATGCACACACTTGCATGCATACACACATGCACACGTAGTATATTTTCATTCTCCTAGGCTATTAAGCAAGCAGAACACAGAGTTAGTCAACAATCTAGATCATCCCCTAACTCATTGAGTTTACTTACCATTGAGTCAGGCTTAAACTGTGTACTCATAGCTGCTCTCATATACAGAAAGAAAGAACAATCAAACACCTTGCAATCATATTAAATTTTAGAGTGGTGACTTCTCAACTATTTTCTATTTTAATAACTGATAGAATATTAGGTTTTCAAGCTATAATATTTTAAAGTTTTATGTTCAGTTTCTCAGCTACTGCCACAAACTCATATAATTTATATTATTACGTTTTTTGAAAGGGTTTATTATTTTATGTGCCATGGTTATTGATCTGAATCAAATCTTTCTTACCTGATTCAACAGAATAGAGTGGGAATAAAATGCGACTATTTACGAATTTTAAACACTGCTATAATTCACACAGCACGTGCCAAGCCTACTATATAATGAATAATGCTACTTATTTTTCTAAGAGTCTAATAATACCTACCTAAAACATAAATATTCTCTGGAAATTTGTCAAAATAACTACTCATTGTCAAATGTTTCCATGAATATAGAAAGTTGCTAGCATCTTTCTCTTCAATTTTAATACTGTCTCAATATCTAGGAAATACTAGTTGTTTTTCTGAGTTGTGCCTTCACTAAGGTGAAAAATATTAAACACCTGGAATGTTGCTCAAATATTCTTTAGGGAAAAATTTTGGTGGCAAATGAAAGGGAAACATTTTCAAGCAGAGAAAGTTGCTTGCTGCTGACAATGAATTTATTTCGGAATGGGCTCATGGAGCAGAAGAAAGCAATATGAAAAGAAATCTAATATTAACAGCTAGTGTGGCACAAAACCAACACCAGCCCCCCAAATAATCAAAATTATATATGAAATATGAGACATGTATTGTGCCTATGTCCCAGTTACCAACTACCATGTAACAAATGACCCCAAAGCCCAGTGACTTAAGTAACAGTCATCATGTAGCACCTGTCATGATGCCTGATAAAATTATTGCCAGGAATTTTGAAAAGAAAAGAATATATGTACATATATATACACATACACACATAGACAGAGAGACAGAGGAAAGATATGGAAAGTAAACCAAGCAAAACCACATTTCCATAAGGAACTAAACTTTAAAACTCAGATAACTTCAATTCTGTCACATTCAATTTACAAAATTCCAACCAAACCAAGTAAAATTATGTGTACTTCAACTCTTGATGAAAGAGCATCAAATATCAAACTATAAAAAGAGTATATTAGATTGACACACCTTAGAAAAAAACCCACACAAAGGGAGAGGAAGGACTCCAGGCTCCAGATCGATCCCTTGAGCCTAACACTATACAGGACAGGACACTGAAGACCAGGGAAAAAACCCCTAAAAACTACCTTCTAGGATGAATCTCTCTATCCAGAAGCTCTCCAGAGGATGCGGCAGAACAAATGCATTTTCTAAGAGCTCTGCGAAGAGAAGAAACCTTAGGATGGAGCACGAGGAACTGTAGGATGGTACAGAGTAACTTATTCTGCCTCCCACGACCTTCAAATGTGCACTATCTGTCAGCATACTTGCCCACTTTGCCTATGGGAAGCTGTCCTAGGATAAAGTTTCTTAATCATGCTCTCACACTAGTGTATGATATAGATGTATCTCAGAATGGTCAGAAATGGGGGTACTGATTTCCACCTGTGCATTCAAATTCAAATCCACTGGAGCAATTCTGGGTGATTGTCAAGAGTATCCCACAAACATGCATATTCAGTACAGACAGCCACTAAGAAAGAGTTCTAAAGCACCATTTGCAACTCACCACAAGCACTGGACAGCCCTGTGAGTTATTTAATTAAAGAGAATTTCTGTCTTTGAATGAGAGTCCAAAGGGATAAATAGGCTAATAGGAATATGTAAGCATGATACTATTTGTGTCTGGGTATCAACATCCATAGATGTAGTAACAGGGGCAGCTTGCTCTCTGAGTTGCAGATTCCCAAGGTGGTATGTGCAAAGTTATCCGCACAGTGCCTGACACCTCATAATATGTGACCTTGAACATGGCTTGATGTTGCTATTTTGGTTCTTCTGTAGCTCTTTATTGACATAATATGAAATTTTCTGGATTCTGACTCTTCAGCCTTCCTGGGTCACTAATAATTCTATGACCTTCAGGATTACACTTAGCTGCCCATGACCTTGTTTCCTTAACTATGAAATTAAGAACATTCGTCTACGTCAGTGAGTGTTAAATCTGTTCTGAGAAATGTTAGACTTTCTGAGTAAGTAGGGCAAGCTGACAGAGCCCGGAAAACCTGCCTCTATTCATCCTGCTGGCTTAGATCTGATGCTCAGACCCAGAGCTTTGATACAAGATCATGTTTGCCCCAAGGCTTTTTCACACACTAAAAAAGATATAAAGTTTATAGTTGATAGAATAGCAGCTATCATGTATACCCTCAACTCCTCTGAGTCTGGAGAATAATGCATCCAAATAGGGGCTAGTTGGGCATGGTGTTGAGCAGCCATTCATCACTAATTTGCACCAACTCACTTTCAATTTATCTTATTTTCTAAACCTGCAGTCAACACAACAACATCTGTGAAACAGCAAAAGCAAAAGAGACCCGACACATGTTTGAATTGTGGACTCAACCCTTTTAGAGTGGGAGAACAGTGATGGAAGTGTTTCTGGCTGTAATGTCTCCTGGGAGATCTTAGTATTAGAGATACTGGATTGGAAGCATTGACTCTGTCAGGTCTGGAGCCATAACTTTGACAAAGTACATCACTTTTCAGAATCAACTATCTCCATTTGTTAGATAGAAAAGATTATAGGCACTCACAAATTTGTGTTGGGTAATCACTGTTACCACTTTTTTAACTCACTTGGTAAATATGTATGGAGAGCCAATTATGTTGTTTTGAAATATAATGGTGAACAAAATGGCCTATGATGATAGCAATATTAGCAAGCACCAGTATCCATAAGATGATATCCATCAAAATTACAATTACAAATATGTCTAAACACCATGATTTCTCAATAAAAGCTCATTTCTTTCTTTCTTTTATTTATTATTTTTGTTTTGTTTTGTTTTTTTGAGGCAGGGTTTCTCTCTGACTTTGCAAGCTGTCCTAGAACTAGCTCTTGTAGACCAGGCTGGTCTCAAACTCACAGAGATCTGCCTGCCTCTTCCTCCCAATAAAGGCATGTGCCACCATCACCCAGAACTCATTTCTTTCTTGCTTGGCTTTCTTCACAATATGTTCCAATGGCAGTGGTGAAATACAACTATACTTTATTGCATGTAAATCTCACCACCTTCTCACAAACATTCCTTATACCTGGTTCCTGGCTCTCATGTACTCAAAATATGTTCAAATGGTTCTGAATGCTTCCACATACAGAACTGAGTGGGCTGAGTCTGTGTCACAAAGTTTGGGACAGAATCTGGGCCAGGTAAGACCTAAAGCAACAGATGAAGTGTGGAATTGTGGGGGAACAACTCCAACCCACTTCCTTGTTGGAGATGTACATGTGGAAACATGCTCTCATGTTGAAGAAGGAAAATGCCTAGGGGAATGTTATCGATATTGCTGTTTTGAAAGATTCTTGTACAAACTAGATTTCTTTTGGTCGATTTAGAGTAGCTTTGAATTGAACTGTGGATGGGGATCAAACTGTCTAGAGCTGAAAACTTTATTATGTTCTCCAATAGTAAGGCCACAGTGGTCTGAAAAACTCACAATGGAAGTTTGCAAAAGTGAAAAACCAATATTGTTAGATCTGTATTCATACCACAGCTCTGAAGGGTTTTCTCAATAGCTAAAGAACTGATGTATTTAAAACTGAGTCTTAAGACCAGAAGTAACTGTACAGACAGGCCTTTTACATACACCAGCACTCACCAGGCAGTGGTGGCACATGCCTTTAATCCCAGCACTTGGGAGGCAGAGGCAGGTAGATCTCTGTGAGTTCCATACCAGCCTGGTCTACAGAGTGAGTTCCAGGACAAGCTCCAAAGCTACACAGAGAAACCCTGCCTCCAAAAACTGAAAAACAAACAAACAAACAAACAAAAACCTTAAGCCCTAACCTTCTGACCCATACCTGATCCTGGGGAGAAAACCTCAGACCCAGCCTGCTGAGGAGCCCTTCCTACTCCAGGCCCTCCCAATTGTGTCCCAGGGTTACTGCAACCTTGAGTATGAGCTCTGAGTAGAGGATGACTCAGAAGCACTTTGGTTCTCCTGTTGTTTCCTTAATGTTTTCCTTTTAGACCAAAGGCTTCTTTCTGATACCTTACACAGCAGGAAAATGCAAGAGCCCAGTGATCCAAGCATTAGACTGTAACTACTGCCAGCAGATCTATGGACCCACCCACCCCACCCTGCTCCACCCCACCCTGCCCCACCCCACCCCACCCCAGCTACCCCTGTCCCCAGGTAATTACATACAAACCTATTTACCCTTAGGCTGGGGAAGAAGGCAAGGAGTACTGGCTCAGAGCTTCCTTAGACTGCTGGTCTGTTTTGGTTCTAGTATGGCAGTCAGTCTAGGACACCCCGCTTCCATCAGCCCCCAAAGATCAAAGCAAAGCCAAGTGATGTCTATACCAAACTGTCACTGGCAGAAATACCGAGTGAGAAGCGCATGGGAGATGCAGAAGAAACTAGGCTTCCACTGACTTCTTTCCATTTTCCCAGTAAGTGGATGGTTTTAGCTATTAGGACTGAAAATGGATTCTTTTAAGATTCACTAATGTACTTACCTGGGGAAATTTTCATCAAGAAAGGTTAGGGTATTTGTGGTAGTGTGATGGAGTGTTACTATTAGGAGGTGTGGCTGTGTTGGAGTGGGTATGGACTTGTTGGAGGAAGTGTGTCACTGTGGGGATGGGCTTTAAGGTCTCCTATGCTCAGGAAAATGCCCAGTGTCTCAGATGACCTCCTGTTGCCTGTGAAAGATGTAGGCCTCTCAGCTAGTCCTCTAACATCATGTCTGCCGGCACACCGCCATGCTCCCTGCCTCACTGAGAATAGAGTGAACATCTAAAACTGTAAGCCTGCACTCCAATTAAATGTTTTACTTTATGATAGTTGCCTTGGTCATGGAGTCTCTTCACAGCAATAGAAACACTAAGGCAGTATTGTTACTCAATTTTAAATAAAAATCTCTTCAAAAGCATTTTTCTCTAATTGAAAAAAAACTCAGTTTTATGCTTCTTAATTCTCATTCCTGTTTCACAGCACTATTGTGTATACCTTTGGTGAAGATGCACATTTTTGAGGAGTTAGCAACAATACTGCATGGCAGCTTCCCACAGATCCTCTCTGAGGAGACTCACTTTTACCACATACTTGGACATTACCAAAGGCTTATCAAACATGGCCTGATGTGTCTCCCAGGGTTCCTTGGAACTCTTTCTGATTCATTATTCTCAGGAAAAGGGCACTCAAAATTTATCAGAAGTCGTTCCCTTTCTTGGTTTCTGAGTTCCAAAAAAGCACACAACAGATTAACTTATATTGAATGAGCAAATAGTTCCCTCTCTGGTGACCAAACATTCAAATATATTCGTTTAAGGGGCCATTACATTCTAACCACCACGTTGACGGAGCACCTTACTTGTGTCCAGTTGTATGTACTTGAACAAAGAGAGGGGATTCAGAAATCCTCTGCTCCTGAATTTCCCTTGTCTTCACACCAGCCCTTGTCTTGGGGAAATGTGGACTGGTCAGAGAACCAATATTCCAAATATGTAACATTCTCAGCATCTGCTCTGACCCTTGGGTGTTTACAAGTCATAGCTGTAGTGATGCTAGGAGGAGGGCTGTCAGCAAGTCACCACCCCAGAACAATGGGATCAGCAGCTGACTTAGCACAGACATGACCAGTCTAGTCCTACCCACTTCCTATGACACCACACCCACAATCATTATTTTAATAGAAGGTTGTGTGAATAAATGAAGATGAGAAACCAACTCTCCTCGTGTCTGTGACTTACTCTTTCCAGCACTCACTGTGTTTCACCACCACACCAAAAATATAGATGCAAATCAGCAAAACCCTTGAGCTCCACTTTACTGGTGAGAGAATAGTGGCTCCGAAAGGTGATCTGCCTTGATACAGTAATCATCTCCCATGCACTGAAGGTGAAGGTTGAACCTGTCTGTATGGAAAGCAAATTCTAAGGGCTTAAGCTGAAGCAGCAGTTTCTCTTCTACCCTCAGAACTTCTGGCATGTTTGTGGATATGGAAACACACGCACAGACACATCCACACACTCTTGTGTATGGGTAAATGAAATCTGTATTTTTCATCTCAAACTATATAACAAGTTTTAATCCCTTAGCAATAAACTGACAACAGCAAGAATCGCATTTGAGGTGCTAGGAGCCATGATGTGGAAGGGGCAATGTATAAACCTGCTTAATTACTCAGTCGATTGTAGAAATTCAAAATAATAAAACAGAATAATCCATATGACAGGCCAGCATGGCGAATAATATTTAAATATCCACCCAAACCTC
Organism: Mesocricetus auratus; assembly: GCF_017639785.1. Taxonomy (NCBI): domain Eukaryota; kingdom Metazoa; phylum Chordata; class Mammalia; order Rodentia; family Cricetidae; genus Mesocricetus; species Mesocricetus auratus. The sequence goes on from NW_024429190.1 coordinate 80,511,838, forward strand.
AAACTGTGGAGCAGAAGTATTTATCCAAAAACCAATACTTTCAATTTTTTCTCTTTTAACTGTTATAAGTCAAAAACAGCCAGATTGATTTTTTTCTCTTTGACTTATACTAAAATATTCACTCCTGAACAGATTACATGTGCTATTCTGTAGCACAGAAGAAACTTACAGTCAAAATCCCAAAATCTCAAAAGCATGGGTTTATTGGATAAGAGAAAGGGTTTGACAGATCTTTAATTACAGCAGGACAAGTCTGTGTTGACAGATGAGCTGTCTCTTCATGAATTAGACTTTAATTTTCAATTCCTTGATTAACTTCTATCCAATAGCAGCCAGGAAAGTAATAGAACAATGTCTTTAAACCTTGAAGTGGAAGAGAATGCTCAGAAAGCATACAGAAGTCCCTGAAGCTGCACTGATGCATTGTGGGTATGAGGACCCCATATACTCTTCCTCTACAACCTTACAAAGCAAATGTGGCCCTCTTAGCCTTCTCTGTTGCTAGTGTCTCAGTAAAAAGTAATGTTGGAGGAAGGGGGCAGGAGGAAAGACAAAAATAACATGTGGGGAGCCCACGGAAGCTGAACCTTCAGATAAAAGGCAAAGCTTTTAGCACAAAGAATTTTACTGTTACATGGTCACAACTAAATTACTGGTCAAATGAGACTCAAATTTACATCATTAATTTTCAAAAGGCCATGTCTAGATACACTCACATTGTGAAGAACTATGGCTTCTAAAACAGAGCAACGTTATAGAGGCAGAGTGAGGGAACAGGCAACAGGAGGTCACATGACCAGGAGGCAGTAACTACAGGGCCACATTTGGATTCTTCCTTAGTCAACAGGCTCTCAGCATGTGATGCTCAGAAACAGGCAAATGCCCTCTGATTGTTTCATGGCGATACTCTTGATGACATTAACTGGAGCTGCTGACAGCCAACAGGATTCCATTTACTGTTTTAGGAGAAACTTCAAAACAAAGCATTTGAAAATCTGAACATGAAAATAAAATGCTTCAGGGAGATTCCGATTGTGCCATTGTTCGCAGTGGAACTAATGCTGCTGTTTTTGTTTGCTTCCCAAAAACCTCAGTCTGAGGCATGGAAAGTCTGCCACCAACAGCACAAAGGCAGCCTGGCCCTCAGAGGTGGCACTCAAGCACTACTTCTTCCATAGTCCTTCTTGGTCAAGCCACACCCCCTAACACAAGTCTTCCCAAGTGCTATTACTGTTACATGTAAATATAGGGTGAAAAATAAGGAACACTGGATTTTTGTCAATGTTGGAGTTATTTATTTAACTTGAATTTTAGTATGGATATTGTGGTACTGATATTATCCTTGTACCATTATGCTTTGGTAATCTTCTTGTCAATTTACAAGTAGCTATAGAGTCATCTGTTATAGTCATCATTACCCCTATGTGACCACTGAGAACATGAAATGTGGCCAGCAAAACAGCTAACTTAGTTTTCAATTTTAGTTTACTTTTAAATAATTTATGTTAAAACATGATATTCTCATTCAGTTACTAGAACACCCTTAAGTGCTTTTTGAAATGTAGTATTGTTGTTAAAAAAAAACAGTGAGATTCATTAGGACCCATGCATCTGCTTTTTAGATATTCATTTTATGAAGGTTCCATGTAGAACAGTTATTTCCAATGAAGAGTTAGTATGCCACTACAGATTGTCCTCTAAGTGTACACAAACACCATAGGAGGAGGAAAACACGAAGAAGGGATATAAAAGATGTCAGTGAGAATTGATAATGCACTGGAATGATGCAGAAGACAGATTTAACTAATCACACTATTAATGTTAGCATCTATCTAACTCTTTTCACTTAAGGAACGTGAACGAGGCTTTCTTTCTAGCTTTGCCATGTAGTACTGAGAGCCTTGCATGGTTGCTCAGTATGTGTACATTGGAAGTACTAATCCAGGACTTAAATCTGAGTCCTAGAATTCTTCTTAAGAAAGATAAGGAGAACTTCACTTCTCCATTCTCTTAATAGCAAATAAATAATTTATTTGATCCCTCTGATCAAAGCTAAAGAGACTCAGTTGAGAAGAACATTTGCCTATAAGGATGTGTACATAAATCCAGGGATTTTGCACACTTCCATGCTAAGCACATCCATGTAGTCTTATATATCTGTTTCACAGAACCCAGGCAATGGATTGCTGAATATTAACATTCTATCACTATTTCAATTCTTCACTGCATGTCTCATAGCTTTCCTTGGTGTCATTTTCTGGGTTATCTCATATAGCCAACTACGTTATGCTTTCCTTAAGGACACTGACCTAGGTTCAGATATAGCTAAGATTCATAGTTGGAACGCCTCAATAAGAAAACCTCTTAGCCATTGGCATCCCATACATTTGATTAGGAAAAGGGGGTGGCTCATTTGCCCAGAGGCTATTTTAAAGACACTTCAATTAATTCATATCTCAAGGAAAGAACAACAAACTTGTCTGGTCCTTGTGGTCCTGGCCTAGATGCAAGGTAACCAACAGGGAAAGGCATAGTCTGGACCCTTGTGAGTTCTGTCTTTGATAGGGGACACAGATAACAGACAATTTTAGTTTAAACACATGATATCAACAATCCACTGAAAAAAGGAACTACTCAGAATGAGAATATCAAACAGGACCTTTTGGTGTGGGAATAGCAAAGGGTGTCTAGGTATGAACCGTGTTTAAACTGAGCCCTAAAAGGCAAGTAGTGTCAACTTAAATTAATTTGGCCCAAAGTTCCTTCTATAACTTGAGCTGTCATGCAATTTATCTTAGTATGTAAATGAACTAAAAACCTAATTTAAAAGTTCATCTTTTAGCTATAGGCAGCCAATGACTGCTAAGGGAGGGTGAATCAATTGTCTTCAGGGATGAGCCGCTCACATATTATTCAGTCACAAGATACAGGCCTAAACCCTGTACAGCAATAGCTGTACTTAGTGGGTTTTATATATGTGTACATAAGTAACAATGAATACAGGTGGGCCGATGGTGGAAGAAGAGGGTAAAGTGCTAATGATGTGTATAGAGAATATTTATGTATGAAATTCTCAAAACATAATTTTTAAAGAATGAACCTTAGATCAAAAGGATTTGATCAGAGCCAATTACAGAGGTGAAACTTCAGTCAAAACAGTTTGAAACCATACCCAGGTAGGCAGAGGCCCAACTATAGCCACCAGTTAGGCAACGGTCTAACCATAACCACTCAGGTAGTCAAAGGCTCAACCATACCCACTAGGTAGGCAAAGTTCCAACTACAGCCACACATGGAGGCAAAGGGCCAACCATGGGCACCAAGCCTTCTACGCCTGACTTCCACATTCCACCCTTGATGCCACTGCCCGAGTTGAGCAGGAGAGGCTACACCCATGGCCTGATCTGCAGCTCCTCTTTACTCAAATGACTCAAAAGTCAGCCCTTTGAAGTTTTACAGTCAGCAAAGGAAGGAAAATGCAGCTGCAGGAAACCACACTGCCTTCAACACTGGGACCTAGAGCTCATCTGCGTTTCCTCCTGGGGATCAGAAGGCAGAAATCAAAATCCTCAGTGAGGAAACAGAAACATGTCTTCTGATCTTTTAGCAACCCCCCGTCCCCCAGATCACAGCTTGCCTCAGTCACCAATGCCAGATAAAACAGAACCTCAACTTGATTTTCAGATAATTTTGTCTTTTATATGTCCTTTTTTTTTTCCTTTATGACTCCCTGTAACACACAATTGCTACCTTTCACTGAAAAATGCTTAGGGAGATGTTAGGATGGCCTACTCCATAAAGTGTTGGTGCCCAAGAGCCAAGGCCTGCATTTGATATCCAGAACCCACATAAGAAAGCTATGTGTACTAGAACATGCTTGGGATCTCATCATTATGGAGGTGGAAGCGGGCAGATCCTTGGCACTCATTGGACAGCCAGCTTAACTTAATCAATAAACCTCTGGCCAATGAGAGACTTTGCTTAAGATCAAATGAAACAAAACACAACAATAATGAAACACCAGTGAAGTCGATGGCACCAGAGGGGTAAAACCCAAGACTGTCCTCTGTTTTTCACATGAATGCACATATGTGCACATGCATCTGTATACATGTATGCACCTGCACAACATGAATGCTCATACGTGTTTGCAGACACAAATGTTTGGTACTAGTAGTGCTTCATATTGTGAATATTTGTGGGTGTATAGAGTGAAAACTTTGGGATGGGAATCAAGTCTAACAAAAGATTTACTTACATTTAACATATCTCTTTTTTGGGGATGGGGGTTGAGACAGAGTTTCAACCCTGTCTTTGGAGGCTGTCCTGGAACTAGCTCTTGTAGACCAGGCTAGTCTCAAACTCACAGAGATTTGCCTGCCTCTCCCTTGGAAGTGCTGGGATTAAAGGCATGTGCCACCACCACCCAGCTTAACATACCTTGTATACAAAAAATGAAGGGGTATTTTAGTCAGATACTTATTAATTTCATTGCATTAGCTACTTTTTCTACTGCAGTAACAAAACATTATAACCATGGTAACTTATAGAAGAGAGAGATTTGCTTTGTGTTTATGGTTCCTGAGGGTCAGAGGCAGCAGAGCAGAGGTAGCTGGCGATAAACGGCTGGAGCTGCAGGTGGGAGTTCCCACCCAGAACTACAGATAGCAAGCAGGGGGAGGGTACTAGAAAGTGCACATGGCTTTTGAATCCTCAAACTGTCCCTAATGGTGTATGTCCTTCAGCAAGGCCACACCCCCTAGTCCTCCCCAAGTAGCTACCTACTGGGGATCAAATATTCAAGTGCCCAGATTTAAGGAAGCCATCTCATGCAAACCCCACATTTGTCTAGGCATCAGAATTCTTTGCTGTGAGATTTCCCACTTGGACCATCATGTCAACAATTGAAACATTCTGGATTTGGGGTTTTCAGAGTAGAGATGTTTAACCTGTATTTCCAACATAATGTAAACTACCAAGTAACTGTTCTTTATCATAAAGGACAAACTATCTTCTACTTTTATTTGTTCAATCTGACAACTCAGGGCACTTAGAATCTAATATTTTACATAAAACACAATTCTATGTGATCTGTATTTTCTTTATTTTTTCTAATCTGCCCCATCCTGTCCCCACCTTGCTCCCTAGCCTTCTATGAATATACATGCCATGCTCCTTCCCACCCCAGAACCTTGGTCTGGGTATATATATTTTTCTGTTTGAAACTCTTTTCCTTCCATTATGAAATTGGTGTTTTTAATTATTTCCATGCCATCCCCTTGACTGCCTCCTCTAAAGGAGTTCACACAGTCGAGGCTTTGCCAACATTATTGCCTTGTAAACAATCTCTAGGGAGAATAACATAGTGAAAGAAATCATGCCTGCCATTGGATGAGTCTCCTTTTACCTTTTCTTTTACACAATGTTCTTTAGTTGTTCCTAATTAACCCTATATATTGTCTATATCAGTAAAATCTTCAACTACTCAATATGGGGAAAATGTTTTACTTAAAAGCATACATGTTCATAAATACACAAATTCTCCAGCCTGGTTACTTAGCATAACACTTTCCAATCCCACTCCAATAGACACTTCACACATGCAATCTGAAGCAATAATCACTGTATTCTTCCAAGGGATTGCTGGAAGGGAGGAGGTGTGGATATCTGAGAGGAGAACATGTGTAATTATTTTGCTCAATCCTTGAAAAAAAATTGAGCTGTTATGGGAAGTGGAATCAGCTTAATTTGATAACAGCTTTACATATGAATTATTTAGCTTTTCTGTTCAGAATGTTTTTTAAAATTTGGAGTAGATTCAAATTTCCTTTCAGAACCAAATGACATGTTTGCAAACAATTACTGCAAAGAAAAATTAATATACAAAAGCAAAAGAAAGAAGAAAGTTTACAGACCATGAAATTATTGAACATTATGAACTTGATGAAAGTGGCCTGGCTCTGATGTACTGGCCCCTGCCCCTACCCCAGAGAATGGCTCCAACATAACACAAAACTCTGTGAATCCAGAGGAAGTCCATTCAGTACCCTCAGAGCTGCCAATTATTTCCTTAAGAATAACACAAAGAAGTAGCAGAGATTCTGCGTGATTGACTTATTAATGTCCTCACACTGGTATTGACTGGCGACTCTGGGTGGCAAGTGTAAGGCAGGCACACACTGTGTACTTGGCAATGGCTACTGTTGTCTGACCTCTGGCTCTCCTTGTATAAGAAATCCTTATACAGAAATATTAAAAATTTGTCCTTAGCATATGAACAACACTGTTATTTCATTACTTATCACTGGTGACAGCTGGTTGTTGTTCTGACCTATAATTAGGGAATAGTGAAGTAAGAATAGCTGCTTTTGGTTCATACTATAAACTTTCACTACTGGTACTAAGGTAGTATACACGTGCGCATGCATGCACACGTGCCTGCGTGCGTGTGCATGCGTGTGTGTGTGTGTGTGTGTAGTACGTGTGTGTATGCTTGAGTAGGTAGGGCAGTCTTACAATGTATGCTAAAGAAATGTCCTGACCCATTTGCATTTTCTACGGACTAGCCCATTCCACTGGAGAAAATCTAGTTTTGTCCCATCTCACATACTTTTGTCACATGCCAAGAAAGACGCTGCTTTGTGCCTTCTCTCCTCTTGGCACTCAGTGTTTCTGTAGATCTCATTGTCAGCTCTACTTGAGGCACAGAAAAGTGACAACTTCAGTGGCTGTCTCTTTATCACTTTTCTCATACTTTGGCATGAACAAAGCTGAAATAGGGTTCACATTATAGGTCTTGCTAATACCCTGTTCACTTGTCGTATCACTGCTGGAACTTGGGATTTTACTTTCATTCCCTGATATTTCTCTTCAGCTATCACAAGGATAAACTAGTAACTCTTAAGGATTTGTTCTCTTGTTTCTATAAAATAATGCATAGGATGTACACAGTATGATTAATCATCAGTGTTTAGAACAGACATCCCCCTTCCTCTCTTTACACATTATGCATAGTATGACTCATGGTCAATGTTTAGAATAGACATCCCCTTCCTCTCTTTATACATTGTCCTACCCCAGAGATTTCAACCAGTGACAAAGGATGTAGAGGGAGACCTGCTTGAGCATGAAGCAGCTTCTTCCATGTCTTTTCTGGTTATCTTCATCTTTCTCAAAATGTCCATCATAGCCAGCTAACTGGAATGACGACTGAGTCCTTAGGAGCCACAAATTAAATGCCACCACTGGCGCTACTTGGAAAGGGTCTATAATGTGTTTCAGGGGATATATGCTTTAGAATCTGCTTCTCAAAGCACCAGATTATATCTTTTGGTGTTCCTTTCACCAGCTTGATCTCAGGTTTGCTCCTCTGTAAAGTAACAAACCCATCCCTCTGACCTGCTGGCTTTCAAGTCTGAATTTTATTTTCTGGTCAAACCACTGACCCTAGCACTCAGGAGGCTATAGCAGAGATAGCATTCCTTTGACATCACCCTCCAAAACTGAAGTTAAACCTTTTTCTAAATGTTTACTGAGACATTTTCCACATAGCCGGGACCCAGAAAAGTCCACTCCCCTGTCCCCAGCTTTCTTTAAGTTTTCAATATATTTCTTTTTGGTGCAAACACAATAGCAATTAACCTCTGTGTTGCACCATGATGATAACATAGGATTGACCAGGATCTGAGACTGTGAAGCAAAAGGTCTCTCAGAAGCCCTTGATGGTCAGATGGTTGTGTGTGTGTGTGTGTGTGTGTGTGTGTGTGTGTGTGTGTTACATATAGTTTCTCTCTGGAATGCTACAGAATTACACAAATGGAATGGTCACATAACACTATGAAAATACTCAATGCCAATGAATGATTTTTTAGAAAACTGTTAAGATGGTAAGTTTTGGGGGTTACACTTTACCACCTTAATGAAATGTTTCCTGTTCTTTTGCTTACATAGAAACCACATAGGGACATATTGTAAGGTTCTTCCTTGAAATCTTGCTCTGGTAACCTGCAAAAAAGACAGAAAGGATACCAGACATGTCAACCTTAGTCCACATTGGAGATCACAAAGATGGTTGGTTGCTTGAAGAAAGGCCCTACAGATGTGTCTAGGTTCAGCAGGGAGGAAGACCATTATTGGTTTGTAAAGTCTACTCACAACATGATATGAAATGTTACATAAAATACAACAAAATATGTTCATTGATCTTGAAAATTTTAGTTGGGAAACACATCAAGTGGCCTGAGGTAGGTTGGAAAGCCTAGGGTATAGACAGACCATGATGGCTAATTACAAGTTCATATTCCCAAGGCATGAAAATGAAGTAAGCAATAGAATCCAATCATTGGAGCAGAAATAGCAGGGATGTCCCATGTCTGGATAGCTCATGACACCTTCCCAGAGAGTGTTTTCAGTTTGTATTTGCTTTGTACTTTCAATAAAAGATTATGTACAACCTTGTAACAAATGTCCTTTCATGAAAGTTTGTTGTCTGCTGTTAAGTATAACATACTGGAATGTCAACATCTCGTAAGGTACTCATCTTGTGTATGCTCCATAGAGATCATTTTTCATTTTTGTCTGTATGATATTTGTGGGTATAGAATATGTGGGCAGTATGTGAATATGGGCCCACCGGTGCCATAGTATGCACTAAGAGGTCAGAAGACAACCTTGAGTGTTGGTCCCTACATTTAACCTTGTTGAGATGTTGTCATTGACCCCTGAGTATGCCAGGTTGGCTGGCCCAAAGCTTCCAGGGGTCCTCCTAGTCTCCTAACTCAGCAGAGCAGCTCTGTGATTACAGATGCAAGCTGCCACTTCCAGCTGTCAATGGCCTCTGAATATCCAAACTCAGGTCTTCATACTTTCGCGGCAAGGGCTTTATCAACTGAGCCACATGCCCAGTCAGATACAGTCATAGAATTTGTGCATGTCATATTGTGTACCACAAACTTTTTCCTGTGCTTTGATAGATATCATGTAAACTTTTATGGGGAGAAATTGATACTCATCCAATTCCTGTGACTGGCAGAAATATGGTAATAGACAAGTGATATGCCTAGCCCTAGGGAAACTAGAACTCTTCCTGAACCATAAACAAAACTAAAGAACATACTGGAATGTATAATTCACATTAAAAAAATAAAACATTTGCTGATATTCACATTCATGTTACATGAAGAAGTTTTCGCTGAAAAGCAAAAACTCCTTCAAGACAGAATCAACTTTCCAGCTATGAAAAATCCAATTAAGATGAATCTATATCATAAAATCAACACTTGGGAACTAATTAAGTATTACTAAATCCCATGTTATTGATTACTTAGAAAAACTACGTTTTCATATGTATTACCTAATAGAGTTCTCTATTTCTGAACTTGTCCTAAGTCCTGATGACACATGGTTCATCCAATCACTAATCTCAAGCATTATCCACTTTACACATCAGAAACATTACCATGACATCAGCTGTTTAAGATAAATTATTTTCCATACTTTCTTCTAAAAGCATACCACCTACTTTAATAGATGAAACAACACATATTTGGGGAAAAAAGTAGGTTTTTCAGAGAAAAATGAGAATTTTGCACTATAAGGATTCAGTACACAGCTGCTAGCCATTTTCAAAAAGTAGTTCAACTTTTCACCCTTGGTGTGATACCAAATGAATGTTTTGCTTTGTTTTGACTGAAGAGTCAAATTTGTTATATTTAATCATAAAAAGACTTGTGTTTCAATTTCTTCTACTAAGTACTTCCTGTGGCAACCCTATTCTGAATCTCAGAATACCAGGGACTGTGCACTTTTCAAACTAGAAATGAGGGTGAGGTAGATGTGTGGTAGAGCCTTGATGTGGTGTGCCAGAGCCCCATCTCTGAGTGTAAGAAGGACTTTCTTCACAGGGGAGGAAATCAGGAGGAGCTACTGGACGACACACACAAAGCCTAGGCATTAGCTACCCAGCTCTACTTAGACCCATGACCACAATGAGTTCTGTGTCTTTCAAAAGTATAAGTAACAGAAGAAGGATAGAGGAGTGCATTGGGTACTTTATCACAAGTCCAATAGAATGATACCTTCTATGCAACCAGTATCAATGGTTTGAGACAGATCCACAGATGCCACATGGTGGAAGGACCTATACAAAGTCACAGTGAGACTTTGGTAAGAGAAATGAAAGGCAATGTAGCTGCCCTGTGCTCCAATCCTAAATTCACATCACTTGGCCTCTGAAAACGTTCTTTGACAGCCCTACAGCTTCCCTTGGTTGGAATCCCACTGTGGATGGTTGGTTTACAGACATCTGACTACTGACTAAAGTTCTTTCCTGTTTTATGTTCTGTTCCCCAGGAATGACTTTGTCCTCCACATTCTGAAATAAGATACAAACTGAAAGCATTTTATATTTTTGCATTTCAATTCTGTTTTGCCAGAGAATAATTATAGAAAATCAAATATTACAGATGATTGTAAATTGTTAGGCAACCAGATCACACTAGATTTTTCTTCCATAAGTTTTTCATCATAGCATCTTAAATATTAAAATATTGCAAGGCAAATAAACAGAACTAAGTTCTTGGCTCAAAGCATTCATTTTAAAAGAACATTTCACTCTTATTCTCATCAGATGCAAGGCAACAAATGAGTATGTCATCTGGGAAGAAGGTAGTTAGGGGATTATACAGACATAGGCACTTAAGACACTAGAGACATGTTTCAAACATAATGGCTGGCAAGTCCTGTCTGGAAGAGTAAGGAAAAGAGAGACCTTCAAAGGGAAACCCTCCCCCCCAAAAAAAGAAACCAAAGAGCTTTTGTTGCTAAAAAGAAAAAATGAAATTATCTTTCAGATTGCAATATCATACTTGCCTTTCCAATGTTTAAAAAATTCACTAAGATGTTTCCCCTAAATTACTGAGGAAAATAAAACTCAAAATATCAGTTTCTCATCTTAGACAAGAAGTAAACGTTAAATGTAAGTCTCTCTTTCCATAAAGATTATATTCTTTCTTCTACAAAAACGGGAAATTTATCTGAAGAAGGTATTCTACATTCCTCTACAACAGCTCAGAACCAAACACCATCCAATCAAAACATACATAAAACAGAAAAAAAAATCCCTGGGAAATGGTTTTCACAATGGAGATGCTCCCAATGTGATTTAAGATAAGGTAATGATAAGGTAATAAAACACAAGTTTTATTTCCCTTTTATTTAAATTTGAAGAAAAAGCATGCTCTTTGAACCACCCTAGAGTTAAACAGGGGGGTAAAGATATCTGTTGCCATAAAAGCATTGGAGAAGAAGTTAAAGTTTCTAAAGTGGTAAGAGGGGCAAGCAGGAGAGTTTGAAAGGCAGAAACACTAAATGACATGGATGCAAAATGGTCTGGTATCAAACGGCAAACCTCTTTTCTCACTAAACTACACAACGAAGAATTGGAAAGAAGATACAAGAGAAATTGGAGAAGAAAAGAAACAAAGACAACTAAAATGCCTGAGAGGAAGATGTTATTGAAAAATGTAAAGAAATGGCATATGCAACTGAGTTGAGGCAAAATTATTTTAACACACATGGAGAGACGAAATAGCAAAGGATAAGGGCATCCTCATGGATCTGCAATGAGCCTGCAAAACCTTTTAAATCACTGCGAACTGTGCAAAACAGATGCTTTAAGACAATAAATAGTGCAGTTTCTACATAGTGAGGATGCTGCTACAGGTAATGGTTAACAGAATCAACTGTGGGATAGCATGGATCATTTTGACAATTACTAGAAAAGACTGAAAATAGTTAAAAAGGAGAATTCTTAGCACTTAAGAAAATTGATATACCCAAGATTCATCATTATAACACTTGAGATTTAATGAATTAGAAAAATTCCAAATTCTTTTGGATGAAGCAAGCAAGAACACTGACTTAATCCACCTCTTGTCAGGGCATCCATCTATTCTCCTTCAGACCAACATTAGAGGGCAGAAACTCAGTCATGGTAACCCAACAAAATCTACCCGACAGGCAAAATGGATGATAAAGCCACTGGGAAGTAAGGAAGTAAAACTGGGGAAAAGACATGATGGCACTTTTTTTATTCCCTGGTTGTCAGAAGGTGTTTGGAAATCTAATTCTGACATTTGGATTAGCATTGTTATCTTGAAGTTTAATGGATCGCGCTGTAGATTCCAGCTGTAGCAGTGATGGAGGAAACAGTCTATCTGGTTGACCCTTCTTCACCACTGCATCTCCACCTTATACTTACATCAATTGCAGAACACACAGTCTTTTTGCTTGCTACTACTCATAATATAACTCATGGATTTTGACAGAAGTTGAAGCAACCATTAGATTATGAACTCCCTTGCCTTAGTTTCTGTTCTACTTATTGTGATTAAAAATACTCTGACAAAAGCAACTTAAGGGAAGAAGTGTTGAAGGGAAAATGGTCTTACAGTTCAAGGTACAAATCATCACAGCTGGGAAGTCACAGAAGTTATGGCAGCAGGAGTTTGAAGCAGCTCCTCCCATGGCATCTACAGCCAGGAAACGGATACTGACAGCAGCATGCTGCCGCTTAGGACCCTTTGTCCATTCACACATTCACTGTCTCATCAAGAACAGTCCACACAGGCGTGCCCAGAGGCTCCTCTCCTAGGTAACCAATGAACACTAGGCATCACACTCCTGAGATGATGGAAGGAAACAGCGCATTCCTGAGAAGATGTGGGATAGCAGGAGTCTGTCATGTAAGACAACAGGAGTGCATCCTCGAGCTGTGGTAGCTACAGAATCCCAACCTCACAAAGAAGACATAAGATAAGCAAAGCCACACCCCCAGAATAAAGGGAATCGCAGGACCATGTGCTGTGCATTTCATATCTATCAAAGAACCCTACTTCAATCTGTATTTATTCCTTTTCCTTTAACATTTTCACAAATAGTTATCAATTGAATACTGACTGTGTTGAGCATATCACAAGTATTGTAGTATTTTCTTTTCATCAAGAAAGGCATTCACGTGAAGAAATTGACTCTTGACCATACAACACTTAACACACCCCTAGCAAGTGCCAGAAGTGGGATTCCAGCATAAACCCAGCAAGAATCTCGTGCAGGACTCTGCTCTTATCCATGATGAAGGTCTCATGCATGGTTCAGAGATTGTTCTGTCACATGTCTCAGGCAGGGAGCAATCAACATAAAGGAAGAATTTCTAAGTCCAAATCTGAAACTGTAGTGGCCGTAGACCATGTAAGATACACGTGTTCTCTTTTTGAAGCTATGTGTAGTATATATGTTTTGATCAAGGCCCACCCTTCCCCTTAGTTATTTTTATCTAGAATCAGAACAGTTTCCTAATGATATTCAAAAGCATGCTATTTTCAGGTTTCCTCAGTGTGGATTTCTTGTGGGGGAGGGGTTGTTGTTGTTCTTAAAGGAAATTTGGGTTTTATTACAGTTGAGTTTTATTTTAACTTATTTACTGATTAATGTTGTACTAATTAGAGTACTTCATCATTATCTCCATACAAGGATCATACTTTCATGTTCTGAGTCTACATTTAAAATGTGTAAATAAGGTGATGACCAATTCAAACACACGCTTTCACCTCACTGGAGAAAGTAAACAACTGCTTCTTTATCTGATTTCCTAACATGAGGTACAGTGTAAAGGGCTGGTGAGTCCCATTTGTCAAGAGAACTCCCAGGTGCTATCTGGCTTATCACAGCTTAACTTATCAATTGCCTTTGTTGTTTGGTGGGTATTGATCTGAGAAGACCTTGTATCTTGCTAAAGTCACTTGTGTAGCAGCTCCTCTCTTTCTTTTGAGTGGACGAGAAGGCTCTAGTGTTTCGGGCTTTGGGAATTTCGACCAGACAGTCCCACTCCATCATTAAAGACGCAGTGAAAGCTTGTTATCCAGATAGATGCCCCAATTAAGCAGTGCAACCCGCTCACTCCCCACAGTGGCAGCAGGCTCGCAGCCAGACTTGGAGGGGCAGTGACTGATGTAGGAAATGGTCTACAGAACTACAAATTTACTTTTATTTGTTTTACTTTCACCTATTCATTTGTTCATTCGACAAAGCACTTATTGACAATTTCAATGGTGACTTTGGAGCTTCAAAATGTTACTTGCTTTCCTGAAGGGGTAGAAAATTGTTCCTAATATTTCTAAACAACATTTTGACTTGGCACCAAAGTACCCAGAATTAAACTGGAAGCCCTGAGAACAGGAAAGGATAAAAATAGCCTGAATAGAGGATTCCAGACGGTATGACTGCCCACTGTTGGCTATATGTATGACTGTGTAAGTCCAGAACGTCCCATGACCAGGGTTATACATAAGTGGTGAGGGAAGCAATAGGAACCCTATTACTTATGGTAATTAGCAGTGTATATTTTGTTCAGAGCATCCCCTAAACCAAGAAGCTCAAGCACACTCAGTACTCTGATTTCTACCATTATTAATTTACTGTAATAAGTAGCTATCCCATGGTCTTATGCACACCAGGCAAGCACTAACTCTAGTCCCAAGAGAATTTGTTTTTATTTCATTTCACATATATAGTATTCTATTAATCCTTAGAGAATTTCACATAATATCATATTCTCCCCTAAATCCTACCCAACTGCCTCCATCTTGTCTTTTTATAGAAAAGATTATCTTACAGCATCTTTCCTGATTCTCTGGCTCTTACACTTTTCCTAATTTCATGTCCTAATTTGCTTTCACAGTGATGGGGTTCACAACTAGAGTTTTGCAATCTCTAGACAGGCATCATATCATTGAGTTATAGCCCCAACTCAAACAATTGTGTGTATGTTGGGGGGTGGAAACAGAGAGACAGAAGGAGGAGAGAGGGAGAGAGATATTTAATCTGATTATACAATACATTTATATTTCACAATTAAGTTGTCAAATGTGAAGCTGCTAAGAAAGAATGCTTAATGAAAAATAATTTTCTATACTTGATTTTTAATTAAGAATCAACAAAAGCCCAAAAGAAATGACTGATTAATAAAATGGTTATTTGAATAAAACAGTCTTGAAATTTCAGCTTGATGAGGAAATTTATATGCATAAAATATATGTGGAAGGATGCTGCTACACTGATTCTAAGTTACTGAAACTTATGTATAGTTAGCTAAAGTATGGTTCTTTCATATGAATTTCCTTGAAGTCACTCAGAAGACTGGGAGAATGCCAAAGCATACCCATAATGCAACACAGGAGTCAGCCCAACATCAGAATGATCAACACAGGTGACACTGTGCACAGAGCGATGTTGAGGAGGAACTGGACATGGAGAAAGACATGCCATACTATCACATGGCAACCTCTGGAGGCTGAAGAACAACTGAAGCAATTTCCTGTTTTATATGGTGAAATTTGAGTTTTAGGTTTTTAAGTGACAAGAAATATTTGTGCATTAACCATGTTATAAAAAATATCCAATCAGCAAAACTGACAGCACACAACTTCAAAAGTTATGCATACTTTAGTCCCCACTTGTTTTGATTCATGAAAATTTGCTTAAAATAAAATTCCTATCTACTTCTACTTCTACTATATAACATAATAACAGGCATCCAAGGAGCACACATACAATCTGAAACATAAACCATCACTCAGACCCTGGGATCCATGCTGAACATCAGTTCAGGACAGTACACAAAGCAAGTATTCAGGGAGATTTTCAGATTACACATTATTTTTGTGTTAAATAATTTAGTTAACTCTAACACTGGATACTATGGCTCAGGGAGAGATTTTCTGTGGTTCCAGTGAAGTTCCTTCTCAGGGAGACATCAGCTCTGTAGAGCAAATCTTCTGCCTATCAAATATTCATCCAGTATACCCATCACTCTAGCTTAGGCTCCCTCAAGGATTCCATAAAATAATAATGCTTTACATTCATAGAGGGGTTTCCACCTTCCAGAGCTCTTCCAAATACACAGCATCCCAAGAGATGGGTGATTATAATGCAGGAGCAGACTAATAAAAATTTAACGTGCAGGAATCTTCTGTCTGCACACTTTCCTACCAGCTCTCCACTTGCTTGGCTTGTCCTTACCCCTGAAAGGACAGTTTTGATGTCATGTCTCCCAGGTAACATCACAGGCTTGTCTAGCAGTCTTGGGCACACCTCTACTGTTTTCTTGTTGCTCTGCCATACTGCTTTGTGAAGCCAACCTGATGACTGCATCCAGGCTAAAAAAGCTCTACAGTGCTTTATATCTGACCTACCAGGAAGAAGAATACAGGACACCCCTACAGTGTGAATTAGATCACACAGAGATTACAGCAGATGCCTGGGGTATGTCTATCCACACCACCACTGCTGTCTCAATAGCTGTGTAAGAATTCCAGAATCTTACTTGCCCCACTGCTCCTCTGCAGTGGCAGAGGACTGTGCATCTCTTTACATGCCCAGAACACGTCTACACCATATTGCTCCCACTGGGCTGTAATTCCTATTCTCCCTTATGGGCATGCCAAAGGAATCCCTGTCTCCTTTGTACACTGGCTCTTTCCACAGATACTGACACAGAACTTTCAACTTGTCAGACTCTCAGTGAGTGACTAGATGAGACAAAGTTTGGTTAGCACATAGATTCCATTACTAAGATTTTGGACTCACCTATATCTAAAACATCTAGAGAAACTCAACTAATAGGTCCCATAGGCCTATAGACGGTGATCAGGGAAGGACAAGGAAGAGTCTAGGCTTCTATTTGTTTCCTTAGGTGCTCCCAGGATGTTCACAGTGTGCTCCAACTCTCAGCTCCATGCCTAGCGAGCCTAGGGGAGAAGGAAAGGTAGGGCCTCTCTGCATAACATTAGCTGGAAAGTTGTTACAAGGAGTTTACAGGCCTTTATTCTCCAGTTGTTCTCCCAGAGCCATTTAGGAACATTCCTTAAAGGTTTAGTTGTTACTGCTATTGTTTATAAAGGTCGACTTTATTATTACTTCAAAAGGACAACTTAAAACAGAACTGTGTCCTGGTGAGGGGTTTTGTCTGCTTCTGCCTGTAATTCTCACTCACTGGGCTATTCTCTTCCTTGCTTACCAAATTTTAGTCTTCTAGCTATAGAGTAGCCATCACTCGAGTTTGCTTATGTGCTTCTCATCTGTGACTATCCCAGCATGAAGCAATGTGGGCTTATAAAATATAAGCCAGGCTTCAGAGTCAATACCAGGAAACCTCGAGTAAAGAATTGCCAGCAGAGTGGGGATTGGGTAGGGAATTGGGGAGGCTGGTCGGGGGTGGGGGAGTAGGAGAGGGGGAGGGAGCTGGGATTGACATGTGAAGCAAGATTGTTTCTAATTTAAATAAAAAAGAATTGCCTTATTACATTTCTAATTACTCAAATGTTGAAGCAATCCTATTTTAATATACTGCTTTTAAAAGAAGTATGTCGTTAAGATCTCTTTCATCTGTCTTGTATTCTTTATGCTTACTATTAAAAATTAAAGTGGCATGTGGAGTTGACACAGTGTTCTGTTCCATTGGGCAGTATAAATGACTTGGTAGTGGCCTTTCTCCTCCCCTGTTAAGGTAACCTTCATTCCTCCTTCACCCGCATCACTCTTCTCCAAACTCTAGGCTGTTTTTCTGTTCCAAGTGCAGCTTGAGCAGTCTCTCTAGGGTGAGTATATACCTGTTTACCAGAGGCTGCCAAGTAAGCATAAGGATTAAAAGGGGCAGCTGTGGCTGCCAAGAGTTGAGGCCTGGGCTTTGGGAACTGATTTCCCAAAGATAACAAAACGGTAACAATGAGTAGAAGAAGGAAACATACATATGCGCGTGCGTGGGCACACACACACACACACACACACACACACACACACACACACACCAGTGATGAAGGGCATGAGTCAGAAAGGGAAAGCAAATGTCAGGAATGCCATCACACCATGGTCTGCCCACAGCAAGGAGATACTTCCACAAAGGCCAATGCTCTTGCTGTAAGCAGAACAAATCTAACTGGCTTCTAGTATGTTCCCTGCAACTTTCCATCTGAGAAAACAGTCAACCATTTGTAGAACCAGGAAGACCCTTGCTAGATGATCAGGTGTTAATGTTACAGCATGCAAAGGATCTGTTTAGAGTACTGTCATCACCTTGGCTTAAGAGTGTGGTGTGGACAGGCAGTGGTGGCCCATGCCTTTAATCCCAGCACTCAGGAGGCAGAGGCAGGCGGATCTCTGTGAGTTCGAGGCCAGCCTGGTCTACAGAGCAAGTTCCAGGACAGCCTCCAAAGCAATACAGAGAAACCCTGTCTCAAAAAACCAAAAAAAAAAAAAAAAAAAAAAAAAAAAAAAAGAGTGTGGTGTGTGCAAAGTAGCAACAAAACAACTAACTAAACAACAAACCACAAGCAACTACAACTCCGTAAAGAAGAATACCCAGGAGAGTGTACATTCTGGCTTATGTGTCATGTACTGTCTTGGAATTTTAAGATACTAACTTATCTTAGCCAGTGACTTTTGGAGATAGTCACCCTGTCTCCATTTTATATATGCATATCCTAAGAGCTTGTATGATGTCCTGGAGTCAGTGAAGATTTAAACACAGGCAACTTGGAGCTCTAGCTTCTTCTTTTTATGTTCCCAAGCATCCAACGTCTTCTGTTCTGTCCTCTTCTATGAACACTAGGATTCTGTACTCCATTAATATCCATTATGTAGCTACATCCATTCCCAGCTGGAGTGACTGACACTTAAATGTAGAGATCCAACCACCTTATTCTTTGGATCTCACATGAGTTCTGCTACTCGAAGTTCATCATCAATGCATACTCAATGAATGGCTGCACTATGGCACCGGCCTTGGGGATTACAACAGGATTGCAGCGACTTACACATTCCTGAAGAAAAGTCAAATGCCTATTCACCCTGAGTGGAAATTATTAGGTCTTCTTGTTTTATTGGGGGAAAATGCCTCCAGGTGTGAGTGATTAAAAAATTAAACATCAATTAACAATTCAAGTGACTGCCTGTGTGAATAAGCTGCTTATTAACTGAATAGGTAAATATTGTACCCCTACCTAATATTTGAAAATAAGGTCCTTTGAGCATATTAGTAAGTAAAGGTGGCCTTCTCAGGCTTCAGCATTCTTATGACCACTTCAGTTTGTCACATTTAAGGCTGTATATGTCAAAGCTGTTGGGAAAGGGTACTACTCAAATGCTGCTTTGTTATCTTATTAAATGTACGGAATGGGAGACGGGTGGAAGATATAGTTTCTGTCACCTGTGACTCATTATCCTGGAGTGTCATGAAACTTCTAGATCCCTCTTTGTAGTCCACAGCACATGTGTGGATTGCTTTCATTCCTTCTCTCTTAGGGCACAAGCCCCATTTCCCTCTCACCCTGAGTGTAATACAGAGATTCCGCTACTGACCGTCTCTGCTTCACTGTGCAATGCCCTCTTGCTCCGTTAACCTAGCTTTCTGCCACCTTTATTCTCTTCTGCACCTGATGCTTCCAAAGATACCTAAATCATCCTGCTCAAAGTTTTTGGATGGGAACTCTCTCTGGCCCCAACTCACAGGGAAAACTCACTCCTTTATTTGCTGCTGGAATGTAAACCTCTCTCATGTGACTGAAAGGTCCCTTTAAGAATCTAAATCCTGCTATTTGTAAACAAGCTCCTCAGATGGATAACCTGGCATTTTATATGAAAATAGAGTAGCCCATCATTCAGGCAATATTCAGTCTCTTTCTTCTTCTCGGTCCTGAGAGGTGTATATTTCTACACATTTCTGCTGATTACGTTGACTTGGACAATGTGTATCAAGAGATACGACGCACTAAGACCTCCAGGTTTGCAGGGCGGTGGTGGCACATGCCTTTAATCCCAGACTTGGGAGGCAGAGGCAGGCAGATCTCTGTGAGTTCAAGGCCAGCCTGGTCTACAGAGCAAGTTCCAGGACAACCTCCTAAGCAATACAGAGAAAACCTGTCTCAAAAGGGATTAAGACTGGGCTGGTTTAACCCCCAGAAGCAGCTGACCAGACAAAGGTTAACTCTTGAATCCCAGGCATCAGCCTGGGAAGCCAGCGTGGGACTGATCAAGACCCCCTGAATCTGGGTGTCAGTGAGGAGGCCTAGGGAATCTATTGAGCCTTGGGCAGCAGATCAGTACCCATCCCAAGTATACACACGGACTTTGGACTCCCATCCAACAATGAGAGATGCACTCTCACCCCGAACTCTTGGGGAAGGGTCTAGGCCCTGCCCTATATGAAATGACAGACTATGCACACCCCCATGGAGGGCCTCACCCTCCCTGGGGAAATGAGGGGATAACGGGGGGGGGGGGCTCGGGAGGAAGGGAGGGAATGGGAGAGGGACCTGGAACTGACTTGTGAAGCAACCTTGTTTCTTATCTAAATTTAAACTGGAAAATAAAATAAAATAAATAAATAAATACAGATAAAAAAAAAAACCAAAACAACCAAACAAACAAAAACTCCAGGTTTGGCTCTCCCAGGAGAAGCTGACATAATTTCTGAGCATTGTTGTAGAATGACAGACACATGATGCAAACCACATGCCATCGTTAAGCCAAGCAAAGCATATGCTATGTGAGAATAAACAACTGTTCGAAGTCACTGTATTTGGGGGATGGTTGCTAAACAGCAGGACTGGGAAAGGGTTAACTCACGTGCTCACACAAAATTTCAGACCTTTCCTCTCTTTTGCCTTTGCTGATTATGTTTGATGTAAATTTACTTTCTAAATTTCCAATGTTACCTCTCCCATGCTTCATATTTATCTTCTCTTCTTCACTACGTAATAATATCCTAAAGTCCTTTGAAACAAGAGGTTCCTCATCACTTTTGTATCCAACAGCATCAGAAAATCTTACCCCTAGACAGAACCAAATTAAGATTTAACTATTAACCATTGATCCATTAAGTGATGGAACTTCAGAAATCAACCTTTGCCTCTAAGTTATTGAATACAATATCTGCCCCAGCTTCAAGGGCAGGGGACACATTTTATCTGGTAAGATAGTATCACTGCCTTTGCTAGTCCTGCTAATTATGTAGGTAGAGGGAGAATGACATGTCCCATAAGAACTTGCTATGGCTTGTTGGCAAAACCACCACAGTTTATTCTTTGGTATTTCCACTTCCAGTATGCAAGTACTATCCTCTTGTTTTTATCTTGGCCTATTCCTTTTTCACAAAAGACCTCTGGAAACTATGGATGTTATCATCAGTTTTTCATTGGAAGTGATCATTTATTTTCTAAGACCATGGGACTTAATCTCATTTGATAACCTTAGACACACACACACTCATAGAGAGAGAGAGAGAGAGAGAGAGAGAGAGAGAGAGAGAGAGAGAGAGAGAGAGAGAGAGAGAGAGAGAGAGAGAGAGACATAAGATAAGAGGAAATAAAAAGAATGGTTGAACATTTTGGGAAAACTTCACCAAAATTCATTGTGGTTACATTTACATTTATGGATTAGGATTAGGCCAACCTGCTATCCAGTCTGAGCACTTCTGGTCATCATTTGGAATGTCACCCATGGAAGACCAAAACCATTAAGATTTGGAAGTGAAGCAACTTTGACCAGAAATAGCTACAAGTTTATTTGCTGCATCCAGGACACAAAGGCACATTCTTTTTTTTTTTTTTTAATTTTAAATAGCTTGTTTTACATGTCAATCCCAGTTCCCTCTCCCTCCCCTTCTCCCGCACTCCCCCCCAACCCCCCATCCTCCCACCCTATTGCCAATTCCTTCCACATAGGGGGGATATCTAGAGTCTATCATTTCACTCAGGGTAGGGTCCAGGCACTTCCCTAAGAGTCCAGGCAGAGAGAGCAACCCTCTTTGTGTTATGGACACACGATGTCTTAGTATTCGAGGGATAAACACTGATCCACTGCTCAGGACCCCATAGGTAGCCCAGGCCTCCACATTGACTCTCACATTCAGGGGGTCTGGATAGGTCCCATGCTGGCCTCCCAGCTGTCAGTCTGGGGTCCAAGACCTCTCCCCTGTTCGGATCAGCTGTCTCTGCTGGTTTTGCCAGCCCATTCTTTGCCAATTACATTCTTATTTGGGCCATGTATGAAGCAGAAACTTACCTACTAAGACAATCAAGGGAATAAAACATTTACTTAGTGCAAAGCAGGGGAATATATTCTAAGTCCACATGATACTCTTTAAGGTAAGCACTAGAGAACAATGCTCTGGCCACACACGATCCACAGATGTAAGCACCCTTAGAAAGAACACAGAAAAACAACCTTCAACTAGATACTTTGCAAGTTTTAGCCATGTCACCTAACATAATATAATTAAATACTATGAAATCATTTACACTTAACTCTTCGTTGCTGATGTGGTTTGTCTAAGGTGGTATTCCTCAAAGTGGTAGCTGAATGAGTTTGGGAATCACTTGAAGATGCTTTGGCAGATTTCTGTGCAATGTATCTATCTTCTCAGAAACCTCACTTGTTAAAACAGAGCGTGGCATGAAACTAGTGGCTGGTGATTTGAATGCAGTATTTATCAATTAGCTGAGGAGAAAATGTATGTGCTTTTTACCATGGACCAGCAGCATGGGGGTTTTATATAATGCACAGCCGTATATTGTGCAAGACACAAAGATGCTAAGAGAAGGACTGAGTCTTGAGGTGTAGCATTCCCATGAAGTCAAGGTTAGGCCCTCCCCTGATTGTCCTGAATCCCATCATGATAAGAATTCTATCCCTTTTACTAATAAGATAGCTTAAACTGATAATTATGGTTTCTAAACAAAATATCTCCACAAAGGGAAACAAACATGGAGGGGTTGTGAGAGAGTCCACGTGATCTGCTCTTTTCGCTATCTGCAATGGGTCACAGAGCTGAAAGAATGGCTCCAGACAATATGGAGTCTCTCATCCCTGCACTGGTGTATTTTCACATGTCAGGATACCATCACCTCACACAAGGAAAACCATTAAGGAATACAATTACTACAGGAAACGAAGACCTTTTGCAGGGGACTAGATATTGCAGCTTTCATTAAGAGTTCTTCCTTTTTCATGTTCACCTTCTTCTACCTTAAAATGAAAGTGACTTCATTTTCAAGTGACCTTTTAAAAAGTCCAAACATCAAGCACCATAAATATTCAAGCTACTCAGGATGAAGTCCAATACTATAATGCTATGTTGGAGGTGCCCAACCCTCAGAAAACCCTATTTCTCTTTCTTTAAAAAGCCAGCTTTGAAAATGATTCATATTCTCTTCATGGGTTCTCATTATATGATCCTCTTGGATAAAGGCTAGTGTCTCCCACCCCAAATCACACCATGGGGTAATGAGGCTGAATTGGAAGCTTTCCAGAGAATTTGTTCCTGGCCCCACTATAATAACCATTTTGTTATCTATCTGTTTTTGATAACATATTGAGAATCTTAAATATACATAATACAACCTAATTTTTTAAGTAAAGGGGATGTTTCTCCTTCATTGTATAATATCTAACAAATAAGCAAAGATTAAATTTGTAAAGCACCCTCAGGAAACTCTAGCAGTGTCATTATTTCAGGTACAAAACATCAGTGAAGTTTTTACAAAAAGGGTAAAATGATAAGCAAGCAAGATACCTAAATTTGTCTAAAAGCACTTCATCATATGAAATACCTTTGTTCTGCCCCACTCACAGCAGTGGAGAAACATGGTAGACACATTAACTAAGTGACTAACATTAAGAGGCCTCATCAGCACTGGGCAAGTAGATCATGGGCATGAAGAAGGACCTGGTACTTTTTCTGCAGTCTTCCTGCTAGAAATGAATGAAGGATGTCATCTGAATCATGAATAAATATCTCATCAGAAAAATCCCAACTAGGGAACATGGTTGAAAGCAAGATGCCAGTGCTTTTCCAAGCTGTCCAAGACAAATTCTGAAGCATTGTCTGAAACTGAAGGAGACCAAGACAGGAGAGATTCATGAAGTGTGATCTGTGTAATCATCCTGTCACCCATGTGATCTGTGTAGTCATTCCTATTATCCATGTAGTCTGTGTGACCATCTTCGTGAGGCATGTGACCCATGTGACCAGTGTAGAAAACCATCAAACAAAGGAACAAGCAACAGAAACAGCACCCTGGTAAGGTGTGCAGATGAGAAAAGCTTTGAAGCAGTGGGAATTTTCCTGGTTGATAGTGAAAGACCCCTACCCAAGACCCCTAGGAAAAGAAAAGCAAGGCCAGGCTGTTGCCTAATGAAAGAAACCCAGACCAGGTGTCTCACCCTCAAAACAGGATGTCTGTGATCACTATAGCAGTTATGGGACCCGGATAATAATTGCTGAAGCGTGCTGGGAACTTTCATATGACAATACTAGAAAACCTAGTCCTTGGCAACTACCCTGGCCCCCAATTGTGTCTGATCACTATAGCAATCATGGGACCCGGATAATAATTGCTGAAGCGTGCTGGGAACTTTCATATGACAATACCAAGACACCTAGTCCTTGGCAACTACCCTTGCCCCCAGTTGTGTCTATGATCACCATAGTAGTCATGGGACCAGGATAATAATTGCTGAAGTATGCCTGGGTCTTTCATAAAGTAATACCAGGAAACTTAGTCCGTGGGAACTACCCCTGCCCCCAAGATGAGCCAATGAAATGCCTGTTGCTTATGTAACCATTGAAACTCTATAAATATTGTACTCCCTGAAAGCCCGGTATGCTCTGCACCCGAGTTGCAGTAGCATCCGCAGGCGCCTGTGTACTCAATAAATCACCTCTTGCATTTGCAGCCAGTGGTCTGGCCCCAGTTCTTGGGCAGAGGGTTCAGTTCAGTGCCCAGCGCTTTGATGCCGAGGTCTTTCAATAGTTGTATTTTTTTTCCTAAGAGGCTGTGGTTTTTCGTTTTTATTTATCTTTTTTAGCTATTGTACAATTTAAGACACTATGAACTGTGGCAAAGGAGGCATTGGGTCTGCAACTTTCTTTTAAATTTTTCAAGTAAAAGACATGTAGGTATACATATGTAATGGGTATGTAAACACAGAGACAGAACACAATTAACTGAACAGAGCTTTAATAGCTGTGAAGTCTGGAGGGAGCAGAAGAATGGTTCTTATAGTACATTGAAAACTTCTAAGGGTTTTCTTTTGTTTTTAAAATAAATGTAATGTTATTTCTGGATAAAAAGTAAAGATAAGGAGGGAAAGAGGAAGGGAGGAAGAGAGAATGGGGTAGGTAGAGAAGGATAAGGAAGAGGAGAGGGAGGTAGAAGGTAGGGGAGGGCTGTGGCGGTGTTGGGGGGTGTAACCCAAGTTCAACTCTTGGCTGTCTTACTGACAAGTATCCTTAAAGAGGTCCTTGGTGTCTCTGAGGCTCAGCTCCTCCCGAAAGTGGAGGCAGGCAAGCTTCATCAAGACTCGAGGACAGTAAGATCCTGCAAGGAAGTCCACACCTCAGGGACTGGCTTCCGAAGTTCTTTTTGTTGTTGTTGTTGTTGTTGTTTTTTGTTTTTTTTTTTTTGAGACAGGGTTTCTCTGTATTGTTTTGGAGGCTGTCCTGGAACTAGCTCTGCAGACCAGGCTGGCCTTGAACTTACAGAGATCTGCCTGCCTCTGCCTCCTGAGTGCTGGGATTAAAGGCGTTGGTGGCGCACGCCTTTAATAAGTGTAGCTACCTATGTTCTTTTTCAGGTTATCTCAACTGGACCAACTCGCCTAGAGGGTTCCACAGCCTGCAAACAACTAGAGAGCAATCAAGGTCACCTGAACCAGCAGAGCTGTACTGACTGGTTTTGTGTGTCAACTTGACACATGCTCAAGTTATCAGAGTCAGGAGCCTCAGTTCAGGAGATGCCTCCATGAGATCCAGCTGTAAGGCGTTTTCTCAATTGATGATCAGTGCAGAGAGACCAGCCCATGATGGGTGGGGCTGTTCCTGGGCTGCTGGTCTTGGGTTCTAGAAGAAAGCAGGCTGAGCAAGTCCTGGGAAGCAAGCAGTAAGCACCTCACTTCTATGGAGTCTGCCTCAGCTCCTGCCTCCAGGATTGTGCTCTGCTTGAGTTCCTGTCCTGACTTTTTTCAATGATGAACAGTGATGTGGAAATGTATGGAAATGCTTTTGGTTATGGTGTTTCATCACAGCAATAGAGCCATTGCTCCTTGAAGTACCTGCTCTTAAACAGGGTCTGTCATTCTTAATTATTTTAAGTATATCTCCACAACTGTAGCCCACACTGCTTTTTCCATAGTGGTAGAATGGAAGCCAATGTGGATGGGGGATTGTTGAGAAAACAAATTGAGTTTTCAATTTTAAAGCAGTGTCAAGACAGTAAAAAATATTCTTTCCTTTTGAGAAAGCTCTCTGGGCTCCCACTCTCCCAGCCGTTCCTTCCCCAGACCCCTTGTTACTCTCTCTTGCCTGCTTCTGGCTTCCAGGCATTAATCCATACCTTTCTTCCTGCAATACCAGAATTCTATATTTCCTATGTATTCTCTCTCTCTCTCTCTCTCTCTCTCTCTCTCTCTCTCTCTCTCTCTCTCTCTCTCTCTCTCTCTCTCTCTCTGTGTGTGTGTGTGTGTGTGTGTCTGTCTGTCTGTCTCTGTCTCTGCTTTGAAAAGTATTGATCCCAGATGAACAAAAAGGCTGTGTAGGAAGAAAATGAGTAGTGAGCTGTAGTTACTTCTCCAACTGCCAAGTTCTCAGTTCTTCCAACTCACACTAAGCCCCCAGGCATCCAGAAATGGCACTTTTCCCCAGAGCCCCAGGATTCTAACTGAAAGGGAGACAATGAATAAGGGCAGGAGGATGAATCCTTACTGTGCATGAGCTCTAAAAATATGCTTGAGTGTCAAACAGTGTTACATTATTTAAAAGTCATCATCATCATGAAAATGTCCTAATTACAGCCCTTTTCCATTTCAAAGTGCTTTAAACATTGTAAGCTATCATTTACTATCATTTTAGTGGAGAATATTGATAACTCAAACCCGGTTAATTCTCAAAGGTAATTTTCAAAGAGGGAAACTGTCTTTTTTTATTATTTCAATACTCTTTATCATTATTGGACAATTCAAACTGTGGGTGCATAAGATTAACTCAACTCCCCCAGGGGTCAAATGTTTCCTATTAGGTCATTTTTACATCAAAACCCACTTTCGTTAGAAACATTCTCAATTTTAGGAAATAGAAAACTTTTTCTATTTTAAGATTGTGTCTGAGGATGGAGAGACATTTTCTAGAATGTGTAAAAGCTGTGAGATACAGCTAAAGACTCCAAGGAACCCATTTTCATGAGGTATAGATATAATTCAGATGTGTGCACTGTGCATCTGAGAATACCAACTATTCTTTCTTTCTTTTTTTGTGAACATTGGTGTTTGGTCTGGATTTATGTCCTTGTGAGGGTGTTGGGTACCCTGAAACAGACAGCTGTGAGCTGCCATGTGGGTGTTGGGAATTGAACCCTGGTCCTCTGGAAGAGCAGCCAATGCTCTTAACTGGTGAGCCACCTCTCCAGTCTAAATATTTTCTTTAATTTCTTTTATTTATTTGTTTGTTTATTTATCTATCTATTTATTTTGGAGAATACCATCATCCAAGTCACCTTAATTGCTAATAAGATTCCCCAGGGCATTCTGCTCTACACTTTCTTCATGTGCCGTCTTCAGTCACTGCAGATTGAGCATTTATTTATTTAACGAGCCCCTATGCTAACTACAGAGTCCTATGAAAGTACGGGCTAAAAGCTGCGTGGACAATCAGTCAGCCTGAGCCACTGGCTTTTAGAACATTCTTGATAAAACACTCCTGAAATGCATAGGGCATGCGAGCTCATTGTAGTACTAAAAAAGGTGTAAATGAGGAGAAAATAACATATCCAGAAAGACCACAATACTGTTTACAACCTGGCACAAAGTTTGATGGCAAAGTTGGACTGAAAGCCAAGTCCACTGGTTTTCATAGATGCAAACACCTGTGTTCACTTGAGGAGAGAGGAGAGAAGACCTGGAGCCATGCCAAGAAGAGAAGGAATTAATAAGAAGGCAGACAGCAATGACAGTTCTAATCTGGTTTCTGACTATGCCATTTTTCCCATCTACCTGTCTGGAGACTTGCAGGGATAGAGGTATGTATGTGTCTGTCAAGGTTCATTACATGTAAGAAGAGAAAGCTAAGGAGAAGAGTAGAAGATGGGGGTATAGTGAGTTAATTGCTTTTCCACCTGAATCATTTGAGGTATTTATATACAACGCAGATTCCTGGGCCATGAGCCTGGTCTAAAGACACAGGGTATCAGCCTGAGGATCTGGGTGTGTATATTAAATAAATTTGCAGATTGGTTCTCCACATTAAAACTCAAGAGGCAACCTACTTAGTAAATTGAAGATCTATATTTTGACTGACCTGACCAAGATCCATAGCACATAAGACCCTGACCCCCACCAAGCAGCGGTGAGACCTTCTCTCCATGCTACCCAGTCTCACACTCCCTCTCATCACACCAAGGAATCCAGACTGATGACGTCAACTAAGCCTCAATTCTGCACATTACTGGTCACTGGTAATAATGTTCTATTGGATAATGTTTTGTACTCTCATAGAGAAGCCAGAACATCCTGACTTAATACTAACTGCAGATGAATTCTAACAGGAGTCCTAAGGCAGGACATTCTATATACTGTGCTTTTTACTGTTGTTAAAAGGGTGGGCTACGGCTTATTCATGCTGTAGTTTAGTAACTGCAATGACATGCTAGGAACACTGCATTTAAACAAACAGATGTGGAGGGTGAATGGATACATGTGTGTTTTTTCACAAGTGTAAACAGGATCCTCATTAAGGAAATTACAATCTCAAATGCCAAACATCTTCACTGTCTCCTTTCCAGTTACCTTAATCACATGTCAAAAACTTTCCAAAAGAGGCAACTACAACAGCAACAAATACAACCTGATTTCAGAGTCTCCACCAACTACCTAAGGTGAACAAATTATCTTTAATAATACATGCCATTGGCACTATGTGGCAGAGCTGGACCAGTCCCTCATAGTCAATGTACAATGTGACAAAAATATAATGATCAAGGAGCATATATTTTATATTTTGCAGGGAATATTATCTCTGTATCTACAATTTATCTTGCCACTACATCAATAAAACTCTCAGAGCCAATGCATAAACAAATGATTATGCCTGTGTTTCAATAAAACTTTATTTACAAAAACAAGCCTGTACCAAGCCCAAATCATATCCAGGTAATATTTAACATTAACAAGGATAGTCTTTGCTGTATGGGAAGTAAACTATTGTCTTTTGGCCTTAAAAATCTCAGTTTGGTAGCAACCTCTGTTATATTTGGCACACTCACCTACTGACAAGGATATCACACTTTCTTTTCTTTTTTTTTTTTTTTTGGTTTTTCGAGACAGGGTTTCTCTGTAGCTTTGTCCTGGAGACTGTCCTGGAACTCACTTTGTAGACCAGGCTGGCCTCGAACTCACAGAGATCCCCCCTGCCTCTGCCTCCCGAGTGCTGGGATTAAAGGCGTGGGCCACCAACGCCCGGCGGATATCACACTTTCTTACAATAAAAAATCACAGCTGGGCATTGGTGGCCCACGCCTTTAATCCCAGCACTCGGGAGGCAGCGGCAAGTGGATCTCTGTGAATCTGAGACCAGCTCGGTCTATCGAGCGAGTTCCAGGACAGGCTCCAAAACAATACAGAGAAACCCTGTCACAAAAAACCAAAAAAAAAAAAATCTCATTTTATAGCAGTATGAACTTTTCATATCAACAAAACAAAAATATTGACTCCTCTGTATAGTATAACTATAGATAGATAGATACATAGATAGGTAGCATTTTCAATGTGAAAATCTGAAGTCCAGAATGTCCAAGCATCTGAAACCTGCTGATTTATCAGGATTTGGGGTTATTTCACATGTTAGATTTTCAGGTTCAGAATGTACTACCAATAAAGTATATGGAAATATTCTAAAAATTAAAAAGCTTAATGTGAAATAGTCTAGCCCTAAACATTTTGGATAAACAATATCCAACCTGCATTGTGGGAACCTACAGAATTGACTCCATTCCATTTTGATTTAAGGTCAGAGAGTTTTTATCTGCCCTTGCTCTTACAAGGTGAAACAACAAAGATGTCTGGCCTAAGATGTAAATGCAACATGATGCTTGTCCTAAGGTGTGGTCGCTGCATGTCCTGCCTACACAACAGAATCCTTACCTCAAGATATAGTTACTTGACGTTTTGGGTATTGAAGAGGCAATTACTCTGTTTGTCCCATGTATCATTGGAATGAAAGTCTTTTGATTTTTCTCCCCCTCTTTTAATGGGGGTATAAAAAACTTTGAAAGCTAAAATTGGACAGGCTAAAGTATTCACTGAATGCCCTCCAGACTCTGTCTCCTGTCTCCTGACTATTACTTTCCTCAATCCACACTCCCCCTCTTGGTTACCGACCCAGACCAGACAGATGCCCCTGCAATGTGGCCTACTACCCTGTATCTAAAATATACTGGGACTAACCTCTGCAAAACAGAACACTGAGTGGGAAGATGACATAACAGTGCTTTTTCAATTCTTTTGCAGTATTTAAATTTTACTAACATGAGCAAACAATACCTTTGTTAATTTAAAAAATAAAGGAAAAATATCTCCCAGTCTTACAAATACCAAAAGACCTATTAATAAATCCCCCTTTCATTTGAACCTTCAGAAGGGAGGTTCCTTACATCATCAACCAACCATTTATCATTCCGTACACACTAATTAGGCACTGAGCACTGGACTGGGTGTAAGGAATTCTTGGAGTTTACATTCTGCTGAAGACACAGTCACTAAATAACTACATATAGAAGTGCAGCTAGCCGGGCGTTGGTGGCTCACGCCTTTAATCCCAGCACTCGGGAGGCAGAGGCAGGCGGATCTCTATGAGTTCGAGACCAGCCTGGACTACCAAGCGAGTTCCAGGACAGCCTCCAAAGCCACAGAGAAACCCTGTCTCGAAAAACCAAAAAAAAAAAAAAAAAAAAAAAGAAGTGCAGCTAAAACCTCAATGGAAATGAGTGACACAGTAAACAGCATAGCATCATTTGGTCCTTTCATAAACTAGTTACTGAGTGTCCAACCCATAATTGCTGGAGTGTAGAATCAGTGACAGTGAACAGAGCAATATGGCATCGGAGATGATCATAAGCAGGACATCAGACTCAGGTATTCAGGAGCTAATGTGCCTTCCACATACAATTTCCTTGAAGTCACTGGGAACATGCGAGGACAAAAACGGTCTTGAAGAGACTGAAACAGGATTCAATGATGCTAGGCATTCTGAAGTCATTCCTGGCAAGCTTTCTGATTTCGCCTATTGTTTTCCCACTCTCAGAACAGAGGAAGGGCTGATGCTGTGGCCTTCTCTTCCTTCAGGTCTCTCCTGATAGAGTTACCCATAATGAGAAGTGAAGGGAGGGACCACATCTTATTTGTCTGTGTTAGAAGCACCTTCTGAGTTTTCTGCCCACTGATTCATCTGGAATTAGCTTGCCACTTCCTGATGGATGAATCTCTGCAGCCAAGTTTGCATACTACACATCAAGAATGTACACATGATCCTCGCAAGGCCAGAATCCATTCCTCAGATAAATAGAATATGAAAAAAAATCAGGCTGAACTTGACATTAATTCTGGAGACGTGGACTTCCATTAAGGTGTTCTAAGAACTTATCTGAGGCAGACAGAGAGATCACTGGTGTGGGCACACAGAGAAACCTCAACACTCAAGGACACATCATTCTGTCCACATATTGCTGAGTTTTGAGGTTTCTGTGAAACACCTTTCCACATCCTTAGCTTGAAAATCAGAAGGTGTCATTCTATAGTTTTATGACACAGATATTTCTCTTCCAGATGGCCTTCTGATGCATAAAATCCAGATATCAAAAGCAAGTTCTCACCAACAAAATTAGTCTCAGTACATTATAAATGGGTGAAAACTTAATACATGCTGTGGCCCCTGTGTGATGTGACAGCCGAATATTCAAGAGTAGGTAATTTACAAAAGAAAGAAAGTTGTTTCTTATAGAACTGGAAAAGCTAAGGTCAAGATGCCAGTGTTTAAAGAGAACTATCTTCTTTTCCCAAGGCTGACCTTTCTAATGCTGAGACCCTTTAATATAGTTCCTCATGTTGCTGTGACACACAATCATAAAATTATTTTGTTGCTATTTCGTAATAGTAATATTGCTACTGTTATGAATCATAGCATAAATGTCTGATATGTAGAATATCTGACATGTGACCCTCCAAAGGGGTCCCGACCCACAGGTTGAGAAGGGGATGGATGCTGTGCCTTTGCATGTCAAAAGCAGAAATGCAAAGGATTATTTTAAATAACATTAGCCCATTCATGAAGGTGAAGTCCTTCTAGCAGAAGCACCCTCACAATCCCCATGTTTGCACTAGGGATTAAGGTTCAATAAGAATTTCTGGGGGAGATGACACAAAATTCAAACTGCAAAACCTCTCTAGAGACGACAAGCCTGGATAGGCAAGTTGTGAGCTCCAATGATGAAAATAGCAACAATTTTAACTCTGCAAAAGCAGCCCACACTTACACAAACATGTGGCCTGGGTATCATAGTGATTCGTATGCACTTCTAACTTACCTATGTGTGTATTTACTTAGTTGTGTGTACCTTATGGGTGTGCTTGTGTGCCTGTGGAGACCAGCGGTCAACATTAGGATGTCAGTCTTGTTTGTTGACACAGTTTGTCACTGGTTTAAGGTTCACTAATTAGCATACACTGGCTAGCCAGTGAGACCTAAGGATCTACTGTCTCCAACTTCCCAGAGTTGGGATTACAAAGGTGCCACTAGATGTTTCTATGTGTGTTGTGGGAACTGAACTTAGGTCCTTATACTTGCTCAGAAAAGGTTTTAATGTCTGATCAATCTCTCTAACTTTCTTAATTCCTAATGGAATAACAAGGGATGTGTCTGCTTGATTAGAGCTACAATATCACTTGTCAAAAATAAGAGGTCTGACCATTCTCCTCCTGTATGTATACACACACAAACACACATATACATACATACTATACAAGCGCACACAGTCACACCACACAATACACTCACACTACACACATACCACACATTCACACACACTCACATCACACACAAACTCACACCACACACACACCATGCACACACATCACATATACACACTAACCATACATAATCACACCACAACACATGCCAAGCACAATTACACCACACCATACACACACTACACATAAACCTTACACACATACACACCCCATCTACCTACATCATACACACAAAGACACACATTCACAGCACATACACACTCACACCAGTGATCTACATGGCACTGTGTCATCTGTTTCTTGAAAGAAAGCTGACCTTTCATTAACTACCTAACCAGAACATGCATAACCTCTTAGCCTAGAAATCTAAAGTGCCAATCTGTAACTTGTTTTCTACAAACCTGCCATTTCTTCTTTAGATCTTTCCATGGAGAAATTATTTTCAGACTTATCAACAGCTTGGGAATACTAAGCCTGATGAGTTCAGAAGTCAGTAATGACAATGTTAATTCAATGGCCTCTTTGGTAGCCAGACAGTTCTTCAAAGGAAAAGTAGGACTATCAAGTGAGATAGAAGAAATTTTTACATGATTGACGGGAGGAAAAAGTAACTACCTTTGAAGTGCCACAAGATATCCCACCTCTCCAGGGTTCGGATTCTCTTTCTTCTTCTGACGCTCATGAGTAATTGAAAGGACAGGCATTTCTTAGAATGACCAATGAAGCAAAATGACAAGTCTGTTTCTGCTGTCTATCCATAGAGTGACATGCTGAGGGCTTGGATATTTGAGAGGTGACATGATGTAAAATGTGTGTCTTTGATGGACTGCTGACTTTGGTTGAAACACAGGTCTGAGCAGAAAAGCATGGTGCTGTGCAGAAGCCAGTGTCCTGGAGGTCTGTTGTATGGGCATCTATCTAACCTTGAGGGACAAGGAGACACGTGCAAGGTAGAACTGAAGGAAATTAATGGCGAAAGCATGATGATAGGTAGAACACACTGAATACTATTTCAAAATACTGTCCCCTCATCTGCAGTGACTATCAGTCACAGTATCTTGACAGACAGCCTGGAAATTAGCATTGTCCTCACAGCTCCAGCTCACTGATGCAGAACTAGACAGTTCTTCTCTTGGAAGAGGCACCATTCTATATCAATGGGTTTCGTAAAGTTATCTTAGTAAATAATTACACTGAAATACGTATTGCTTACAAACTTTGAGAATCAGAAATGATCGTGTAGGTGAGAATTTTGATATGCACACGCTCATTTCTTCTAAACTTCGCAAATCTCTTCATGAAGTGTCTACTACTAAAACAGAAGGAAGTCACCAGTGACTTAAGTACAGTCTACAGTTCAAGGTAAGTGTTCTTAGGTGATTTCCATGTTTGGAGGATCATGGAACATACTTAGCTAAATTATTTTGGCTACAGTATTTATAGAAAATAAACAGTTCTTAACAACATGGGTCATTATCCTCACATAACTAAATTGCAGAATGGGTAGTTATGGTGAACTGAAACTTAGTACCTGGTCATTCTTCAGACTGAAAAATCTAAGATCAAGCATAGATATC
Source organism: Mesocricetus auratus (assembly GCF_017639785.1). NCBI lineage: Eukaryota > Metazoa > Chordata > Mammalia > Rodentia > Cricetidae > Mesocricetus > Mesocricetus auratus. The sequence continues at coordinate 80,546,538 of NW_024429190.1, forward strand.
ACATAGAAAGACTGAATACAATTTTATAATGAACCTGCTCTCCAGCAACTTGCCTTAATCTATTAATAAGGGCAGGACCTACAAGAAGTAATCACACCCTAAACATCCCAGTTTTCAATATTGTTAAATCTCTGACACACGAACTTCATAAGGCCTACTCAAACTATGGCACACATCCAGGCAAGGTTAGATCCTTTCTCCTTTACAGGAATAAATAAATATTGAGGACAGATTTCCAGGAGGAGGTAGACACATGACCCTGTGTGTGTGTGCATGTATGTGCATGCGTGTATATACAATAATGGACATCAAAACTGGCATCCTGGTACAGTGTCCATAAGCTAGTTTCATTGGCAGCTCAGTAAAGAACTGTCATTTGTCCATATGTAGAAATCTCTGCTTACGGGTGGGGATCAGAGGTAGAGGGGTTGTTAGTGTGGCATGCTTGAGGCCTGAGGTATATATAATGCCAGAAAGATTGTTGGAGGGAAACAAAATATGTAGGGAGAAAAACGGGGAGAGATCCATTTCTGGGAAGGCAAAATGTCATTCAAGTGCCCCCGATCTGATTCTAGAGTTTGAGGGGTATCTGAGTGTTACCATTCTGTCTTGGGTCATCAGAGGTGGGGAGAGGGTGGTGTCAGGGGTACTCCATCTGATAAGAAACAACACACTTGAGGCTTCCCTGTGTGGAAGAAAGGTCTGTATATGTATTCACCATCTGTGATGATGATGGTACATCTTTACCATGACACTTCCAGCCTGACAAGCACATAAGCTATCTTTCTTCTGGTATCTGTCACCACAAATCCCTGGTGATACACAAGACACTGAGAAAGGTATTTTAAGTAACAGTACAACAACCTCTAGTGTGATAACACCTCCCATCAAATAACAAGCTTTCTCAGAAGCCATACCTGGGAGGTAGTACAGAGACTGGAGATACTGTTAAATGAATGAATACAAATGCAGGATACATTTCTGCACAGCATTGTTGTTTCATAAATGCAGTCACTTTACACTGCATTGGTGACATTTGAGTTTTGGTTGCAGAGTATCCATTGTTTTTGCATGGCATATCCTAAAACATGGAAGTGATTTTTTTTTTTTTTTTGGTTTTACGAGACAGGGTTTCTCTGTATTGCTTTGGAGGCTGTTGGTCCAGCCCAGGCTCGAACTCACAGAGATCTGCCTGCCTCTGCCTCCCAAGTGCTGGGATTAAAGGCGTGTGCCACCACTGCCCGGCGTGAACTTTTCTTTAAAATAAGCCCCTATCTGTTGAAGTTTTTATGTTTCTACTTTATATTTTGATCCTTTTCATATCATCCTCTATTACCTCCTTCCAACTGTTCCTATTGGCCCCATCCAATCTCCCACCCAACTTCTTATCTTCCATTTTGCTTTTGTTCCTGTTAATAACCCTTTCAGTACAATTAGGCATGGCTTTACACACATATAGGCATGGATATGGGGTCATGTACTGTGAAAATTTGATGGGGTTCTTAATCCAAGTAGATGGACTGGCCCCAGGCACAACATGTTACCTTATGGATGATAAATAAATTAAAGCCACTGAGTTCATTATACATAGTTTGTACATGAAGATTGGGCTGTGAGAATAGTGCAAAGGAATGTATCACTTCTAGACTGATTACTCCATGGGTGCTTTTCTTTATTTCCAATACATAGTTTAGAAAAAAGGAAAATTTTAGTAGGAATAAAATCAACAGGAAGTGTCAGGAGGGAATTAATAAGCATAGGAAACAGAAAGTGGGACAAACTCCTGTCAAATCAATGCCAACATCTAATAAGATGGGGAGGGAAGTGTGAGCTGGCTGGCACAGTAAAATAATATGAATGACAATGACATCTGCCATGGATGAAGAACCTTACAAGCTCCCCCAAAACATCAGGGTGAAAAGTATTCATAACTGATTATAGTGAATTTCCTCATGCAATCTCAATGAGCAAGAAGGAGAAAATAGATTTTATATATGCTCAAAGTGAACATGTCTGATGTAAGAACTAAGTTTGGTCCCAGAGACATCTGGGTTCTACAGAAAGACCAGTTGTAGGCAGACAGAAAGCTGTTTTCAGTACACACACCCTGAGTCTGGGGAAGAAAACAGGGAAAGCACTGCTGTGCTCCACAGGCATTGGGTGGGCTTCTTAGGGCTGCTATATGTAGTAAGTTAGCACAAACATGGTGTTTGAAACAAAGCTGACACATTATCTTACTGTTCTGTAGATTGAAAATCTCACCTGAGCTCCCCAATGCAGAAGCTAGCCTCAGGCCAAGCTAAAATATTTTCTGCATGAAGAGATAGATACCTGCTCAGCCTAGACTTAGAGGTGTGGGGGTGGAGAGTGCCTTGGTCCTGCCTCAATGAGATGATGGGACAGACTTAGTAGACTTCCTAGGGGAGACCTTATCCTCTCTGAGGAGCAGATGTTAGGTGGAGCGTGGGGGGAGTGAGGGGAGTGGGAGGAGAGAAGGGAGGGGAAGTGGGATTGGAATGTAAAAACTAAATTAATTAAAAAAAGAAGAAAAATTCTGCAGGCTCATTTCTCCAGTGTCCAGAACCTGCTGACAGCACTGACGTCACTGATCTTTCCTCCATCTTCAGTGACAGTGGTTGCCCCTGTCTTCTCTTCCATTCTGAGTCCACTCAAGATTACTTGGGAACTCCAGTGGGACTCTAGGGGTGTATGTCTGTTTTAAGTTGAGGTCTGTGAATTCCGCTTGCAATTTTAACTCTTTCATATGTATAGTTCCTAAGGATTAGGGCATGGTCATCCTGGGAAGAAGACAGTGTTCCATATGACTTGCTGAAACAATTAACGTTTCATGTTCAGTGTGTGTGTGTGTGTGTGTGTGTGTGTGTGTCTGGCTTAAGCCAGTATATAAAAGAGGTATTTTGATTTATAAAAACAGTGTACATGTATGATGGGAGATTGGACCCCTGTTGTTTTTTTTCCTTTTTTTTTTTTGTTTTATTTTGATTTTGTTGCTGTATGTTTTGTTTCCCAATTGAGCTAGTATATGTGTTCTAAGTCACCACATAAACAACAAAACCCAAACCAAAATAACACAGGTTAGGGAGAAACCAACAGAATATACAAAGTCCACAAGCATATTACCCAATGCACCATTCAAAGGGTGTGTACCTCCTAAATATGCCGCTATCTCTAGATCTCAATCGTTCATTCTGATATCTTTTGTATACTGGGACAGTGATATCTATGGTAGTTCATCTCTAACAGCAGTCTGGACATTTATGGTGAATTAAAATCCCATTAAATGTGAAAGTATTAAAACAATAGCATATTCACCTTCTACTGAATACAGTCTAGGATGACAACTGGGCTTTACCTGATAAGAACTGCTCACTACACCCACAGTTCTAGTTCTATAGCCTAAATAACACCTATTTTTGTAGTACTGAGGTTGGGGGAGAGGGTGTGCCCATACAGGCAGTCCCTCTGAAGCAGAAATAAAATTATATCTGAAAATATCCAATCATCAATCACTCAGATCTGCTTAATTGTTTCCTATCCAAAGATACCCTGATTGAAGGTGGCTTGCCAAATTTAAATTCCCCTTGACAATATCTCATGCCAGATACCTATCAAGATGAAATGAGACATGTATGAAGAGAAGTGGAGATATCCAGTTACACTCCATTGCCATACAGGATTCCTAACTTGGGGGCTTCATGTCTCCTACTGGATGCTGTAGTGGCTCAGTGCCACCTGGGCTGTACCACCCCTTGTAAGTAAGACAGAGGTGGAGAGAGGGATGACAGCTCTAACACATAGGGAAGCATTAAAGTGTGGTAAGTCTAGCAGGTGAGTCTGAGCCTGAAAGGCAAACTCTAAAGGAGCTTAAACTTTGGGAATCAGCCCTAGAGCCTTGATCCCGATTAAAGGCATGGACTTATTTTTTAATACCTGTTTTACATAATTAAGGGGCAGTGGCTTTCATGCAGATGAGCCCTTTGAATGCACACACCACCACATGGGCTTCATTAGCTTAGCTGGGCAATTATAAAGCAGGAAGGGAAGAGGTTGAGATAAAACCTTATCTTCAAAAGAGTCTGAGGCAGGATGCGCTAAGAGCCAACAGGCCAGATGACGATGTATTTTGTAAGTTTATTAGCTCGGAGGCAAAACTTCTCCAGTTCCTGATGGCTTTGAAAGTGGTGGCATACATCCTAAATAAGAGAGACAGGTGGCATGCTGAAAGCTCTGGAGACGGTCTTGAAGTGTTTCCCAAACATTTGTACATTTCACCAACCCTTTCTCTGTTCAGAATGTCTTTTCTATTGTTTTCCAATTGTTTCCTACATTTTCCTCCCATGTGCATTCAGAAGGAAAGTAGAGAGCTAAAAATATGGCTAAGTATATCAATGTACTACACACATAGTAAGTCAAACTTGAGAAATTATTTTGGATGCATAGTCTTCCTGTTCTGATAAGGTAAGGGCAAATCACAAATGAGCCTACCTAGGGGGTTGGGGAAGCAATTTGTTTACAAGGATGCCTAGTGTGCAGCTGGAAAGACGAGCTAGAGACTAGACTGTCCCCAGCTATTTCAAAGCAGATGTTTTTCTCAATTTTCAGGCTCCTGTGCACCCTGAAGCATGAAAGAGAAGCCCATTCCTCCAGGGTTGAGGATTCGGCTAATCTGGTATAATCACCTTATCTGACAGACAAAGAGCAATTCCAGCACAAACCTCTTCAGATTTTCTAGAACATCAGAGTCGTCACTATCAATATTCAACCCCAACATCTGCTTCTCAAGCCAGTTCTTTATTCTTCCTACATGCCACATGCACAAGTGGTCTTTGCTTCAGGAGCAAAGGGGTAAGGACCACCCATCGTATACACAATACACATATACACCTCCCTAACAGTTTTATGTTTGCACATTTTATTTTCTCGAGAAATTCCAGGGTTGAACTTCTTTGGTTTTGTGACTGTCTCTTTACAGCTAAAATTTTTAAAAAAAGAAAAGAAAAAGTACATCAACTACAAGACCTAAAGTACTTGGCTGAATGCAGAACACAAAGGTTTCAGAATTTGCTTGTTTGTTTAAATAGACTCTAGAAACTTTCTGTTGACTGTGACTCCAGCATACAAACCTATGTCCCAGAGTTTAGGTCAGAGGCTACAGTGTATGGAAGGTAACTTAGAAACCTTCTTCACAGAATGAACTCACAAACATGCTGTTCGAGTCACGTTCTTTATTCTTCTCCTTCCCTAATTCTCTTGTCCTAATTGTGTATAATTTCTTAGCTCTGATTCTGCAGTGTGAATCCTTTTCTAATTCTGTTTCAATTCTTTGTTCCAGCTCCCCCTGCTTCTCTCTTCACCTAGCTTAAATATCTTTTTATAGGAGGCTAGAAGCAAACAATAAAAAAATTACAGGACTTGCATATCATTGGTCAAGAGCACATTCTTTTGTGTGAGCAATAAGGGGAGAACCCTTTATCATGGCAACACACAGCTTCAAGGTTTCTGGAGTAAGACTGTGACCAGTGACTTGGGGTGTAATGCCTGGTGAGACAAGCTTTGAGACAGGTTTTATCAGCCTGACTTGGCAAGCAACGAATTGGCATGCTTTTCTTAGGGTGTTAACTTCTTTGTGCAGTAACCTTGGTTAGACACCTGTGGCTCTGACCTTGTACATAGCTGTAAAGTTTTAAATTTATGATCTCTTTACAAAAAAACCTTAGTCTAGTTTGAATTTGCTCTGAGGTAAAAATGAGCAAATTGTTTATAGTTAGTCTGAGCAAAAGGAACAAGGCAGAGTTTTAAGGGTCTACAGTCCTTGTGGTACAATAGATGTAGTTATGAAGCATATTCTAGTATTAATTCTATATATCAAAATCAAATAGATTAATGAGAAATCATTTTCCTGACTACTCACAGATATATGTGCCCATAAGATGGAGTATTCCCATGAGATAAACACACAAGCAGTGGAAAACACCCAAAGCTCTTCTTATGGAAGAAATGAAGTGGCACATGAGAGAAATTACAGATACGGGCAACCGGTTTTCAGAGTCAGTGGTCCTCTATGCCTTGTTAGACAGGATTATCTCCATCAGCGTCTGGTGGATAGACACCTGAATTATCAGTTGCCATATGCTACATACTTCTATAGCCCCATGCAAGAAACTATAAAAAACTCAGAATAGGGTAAGAACAGAAGGGCATACTAGGTACAACATTAGGGTGGGAAAGAAATAGAAAATTAACACTTACCATTGATTAAGACAGTATCCCTAAATCTTAACCCAGTCAATGTTCCTAACAAGTATTGCTTTACTCCCTGGAGATAACCCAGTATTCCATGGTCTGAGAGGTGTACTAGTCTTCCAGATAAGAGGATAGAAAATACGGATGTACCAGTATCAAAGGAAACTTTGTCCTTAACCATGGGATGCCTCAGGAGAACAGAGTAACATAAGCCAAAACATGCAACAGTGTTTATCTGGCTTATCCCTTGTTCTCTTGTCTGATCCTGTACTTATCCCAGTAAATATGGATATGCCCAGGCAGCAGTGGAATGCTTAAGTCTACTTTGTGACCCTGGCGCCCAGGGTCTCTCCACTATCCCTGAAACCCCATCTTTCATTTACTACTTCAGACAAATAGGAACTACACTTTATTGTTCAGATACTCCACACCTGCCTCTCAGTCTGCTCACATACATCTTCCAACCTAGACATCTCTTTCTTCTCTGTCTTTGCTTCTAGAAAACTTATCTGTGAACTTGTCATAACTGTTTAATATAACATGATTCATCAATAAATTGGGATGACCTAGAAGGGAGGCAGTCTCAGGCTTACAGTGTTCCAGGAGAAAGGTATTCTAGAGTGAAGTTGTGCTTCCATGAGATCAAGATGTCCTAAAATAGAAACAACTAATTTGACATCTGAAAAAGTTCTGCATATGCACCATACACTCTTCTCATACTCACCAATAATCCTCAATTACAGATGGGGCCCAGGAAGTTCTGCATATGCACCATACACTCTTCTCATACTCACCAATAATCCTCAATTACAGATGGGGCCCAGGAAGTTCTGCATATGCACCATACACTCTTCTCATACTCACCAATAATCCTCAATTACAGATGGGGCCCAGGAAGTTCTGCATATGCACCATACACTCTTCTCATACTCACCAATAATCCTCAATTACAGATGGGGCCCAGGAAGGTGATACAATACAAGGTCATGCTGTTAAGACTCAGAACAAAGCACCGGAGCGTGGGAGCTAACTGTTATGCTAAGTTACATGTCTCTAAGGGCCTTCCTAACACTGGAAACCTGGCATGTTTATAATGCCAGTGATCGTCCTTGGATTCCTTTCTGACTACATCAGGAAGGTGCAAACCCACCTTCAAGTTATCTCAGTGGCTTCACCTGAAAAAGGTATATACATTTTTCCCAAATATTTCAGATTTTCATATATGCACAAAATGTGTTTTGATGAAATAATCCCTCCCAACTAAATCCTCTTCTATCACCAGCACCAATTTCCCGTCCCAACGTTCTGTGTCCTCTTTCTGTGTCTCTCTGTCTGTGTGTGTGTGTGTGTGTGTGTGTGTGTGTGTGTGTGTGTGTGTGTGTGTGTATGAATGTAGGACAATCTACTGGAAAGTGAGGAACTTTGCAGGGGCCACATTCCTGAGGAAACTTTAGTCCTCCCATGGCCGCCGCCAATGGGTAGGACTTCATGAGCCTGTCCCTTTTCCAACTGGGACTTTGCTGGCTTGACCTTGCACAACATGTCTTATGCATTTGATAACAATCACTGTGATCTCATATGCAATGGCCCTTTCATGAATAGCAAATATTGTCTCACTAAAGATGTTCACTACTTCTGGCTCTCATAATCTGTCTAGTTTCTCTTCCTCAATGACCACTGAGCTTTGTGGGGGAGGGTGTTTGAAGGAGCTGTCACATCTAGAGATAATCGCTTATTCTCTTCACACTGACAAGTGTTAGGTTTCTGTTAATTGCTATCGACTGCAAAAATAAAATAAACTTCTTGGATGGGAGTTGAGAAATTCATTCATGTGTAGGATAATGATAAGAGCATATAGGTTAGTTTAATACTATGTCAATTTAACAGAATAATAGTGGTAGGGGCTCCACTAAGATTTATAACATAGTAAATAGATAATGATAAGAGCATATAGGTTAGTTTAATACTATGTCAATTTAACAGAATAATAGTGGTAGGGGCTCCACTAAGATTTATAACATAGTAAATCACAGGGTTTTTACACAATTAACAGTATCATGCACAAGCTTTGTTCCACAGAACAAAGCTGCACACCTATCTCCTCTCAACAACTAAGGTGCACATGCTGTATACCTACTCCTCTCAACAATCACTTGGAAACTCTCAGAAATCAGAGTCCGTATCTGATCTAATAACAGAGTACTACCTGAGATGTAGCACGTCAGAAAGTATTCCTCCAAATGAATATTTTTCTGGTGCCTCACACAATAGCAGAGCTTTACAAATGCTGGATATGTTTATATAAGACTTCTACTTAAATAAACAACATGAGGGACATGCCTCATAGTCACAGACAAGAATCTCTTTCCTCTGCTGAGAGACTGATCCTAACCTTGACTCGGGGGCCACTAGACAACATTATTCTCCAAGCTTCAGGGGCAACTGCACAAAGAAAGCTTCTGTCTCCAGCCAAATAGTGTAGTTACACGGTTCTTTGTTTTTATTTAAAACCATGAGATTCTCCACTGTGGCCATGTGAAGACAAAAATCACTTATTTTGAGATTGGAAGAAGTTCAGAATTGAGCTATTCATAAAATGGATTTTCCTTAGCTTTTGTGTATATTTACACAGGGCTATGGGTGCACTCCCATGTATGTGTGTGTGTGCATGATATGTGTGTGAAGACAGAATACAACCTCAGTTGTCATTCCTCAGCAGTCACCCACCTTTATTTTTGAAACAGGCTCTCTCACTAAGGCCTGGGACCTGCTACTTAGGATAGATCTTTTGGTCAATGAGCACAAGGAATTCACCTGTTTCAATCTTGCCACTGGAATTACAACCAGATCGCACCATGTCCTGCTTTTTATGTGACTACCAGAAACCAAACTTGGTCTGCAAGCTTGCAGAGCAAGCACTTGGGGGACTGAGCTACCTCCCCAGCTCAAACAAAAAAAAACAAAAAAAAAAAAAAAAGAAAGAAAGGAAGGAAGGAGGGAAGGGAGGGAGAAGAGAAAGAAAGAAGAAATAGAGAGAGAGGGAGGGAAGGGGAGAGAGAGACAGAGAGAAAGAGAGAGAGAGAGAGAGAGAGAGAGAGAGAGAGAGAGAGAGAGAGAGAGAGAGAGAGAGAGAGAGAGAGAGAAGGAAACTTTTTAGAAACTACCCAGTTGTTTCTGCTTCCAGGCACTAGGTGGAAGCCCTCCTCCCTAACCAACTAACATCTAGTAGTTCTAACTTTAGTGCTTTGGCTTTCACTATCTGATTTTGCATCTAAAAATCTCAAAACCCTGGGATTACAGTAAGGTCCATGGGGCAGAAGGAGCTAGGAAGACAAAAGTTTGCTTGATTCTTATTCATGGTTCTTTTTCTCTGTGTGTGGACATATGCTGTACACATGTATGTATGCATGCGTGTCTGCCTGTGTGTGTTCATTGGAGTTGAAATCAGAGAGCAGGTGTCTCTGTTTTGCCCTGTAACTTATTCTGTTGAGACAAGGTCTGTCCTTAAACCTGAAGTTCCCTCCCTCAGCTAAACTGGCTAACCATGGAGCTCTAAGACTCCATGTCCTGCCCCATAATACTGATCTTTCCATTAATTCTTGGAATTTAAACTTAGGTCTTTATAACTGCATAGCAAATACTTTGTCTACACATCTATCTCCCTAGCTCTGCCGTTGCTTTTTCTGATCGCTAAATAGAATTTTGATAGTAAGGTAGCATCAATTATATATATAAGTTGGTAAAAGTCCCTGAAATTATATTGTGGTGATATCTTGTTTGTACAAATAAAGCCTGTCTGAAGGACATAGAATGGAGCTTCCAATGAGAATGGCCCCTTATGCTATTATGTTGAAGCGCCTGGTTCATGATTAGTGGAACTGTTTGGGAAGAATTAGGAGGAAGGCCCTTGTCAGAGGAAGTGTGTCACTCTGGGTGCGCCTTGGAATTTCAAAAGTCCTCACCCAGCACAACCCCCTACCTTCCCCTGGAGGTCAGGATGTAAAGCTCTCAGCTACTGCTCCAGTACCATGCCTGTCTCCTTCCTGTCATCATGGTCATGGGCTCATCTTCTAAAACTGTAAGCAAGCCCCAATTAAATGTTTTTTTGTTTTCAAATAAGAGTTGCCTTAGTCATGGGGTCTCCTCACCACAATAAAATAGTAACTAAGACACAACTTTGGGATGCCAAAGAAATATGAGAAGGTCCCAAGGAAAACAGAAACAGAGCAATAATTTTTATTCACTGGATGAATCCCACAAGTGGTAAACAGTAGCAAGACAATGCCTGATACATCGTAGGTATTGCCAAATGTTAGGCAAACAGCTTAGTTATAGTTGACCTGTACTCTCCAGTCATTGGCTCAGTGGAAGATGATACTGATGGCCTCTTTTAGGGCAGAGGCATAACCCAGTTAGATATCCACACTGCAGGCACCCTGTGTAGAGCACAGATACAGAGGGTCATGAGGGTGTCTAAGACAGATAGCTGTCACATGAGTCAGAGGACAGAGGGCTATGCAGCACAATGAATGACCCAGTCCAGAAGCATTAGTCTAGAATTAGTTCTTACTGAGGTTCCAAGGAAGCCTCAGCAATATACAGTCATAATTTAAAATCCCCTACAAAGACAAAAGGTATGACTCTCCAAAGTTCTTGACATATTCATTAAGTTATTTTGTAAAATTAATGCTAAATGAGTTAGAACTTAAAAAAACCACTTTCATCTTTTCCTGCAATTAGGCATCTCTCAGTAGAAAAGGTTGCCATGTCAGTACTCCCCCTCTTTAGAACTCTGTTACATTTCCATTCTTAGATTCACAAAGACCTGTCACCAGCATCATCATAGCATCCACGGGAGGATGAGATGAAAAGGACATGGGATAATTTGAAAAATAAGAGAGGGAAGGAAGAATAACACACCTACTTTTTAGGAAACAGCAGTCCTGCCTGTTTCAGATAAAAATCACAATTACAGTTGAGGATACATTTACTGGTTCATGCCTGACATTCATTTGAAAAGATTCCCTATGATGGAATTGCCAAAAGTCAAGTTCTCCTTAGTTTTTTCTTTCTAAGAGCATGTAACAATTGATATTATTCATTCCTGTCATATGAAATCATGGTATATATGGTCCCATTTTTTTCTTCTGAAAAGTTAATATACCTTGCTTCTTCTTTGAGCTACAGGTCCTCTCTTCTTCTGTGGGCAATTCCAGTCTCCTAGACTTTCCAGCATGTGAAGGGTGATCACAGTGCTCCTATAGTTGATGGACATATTTTTACCCCATTAATAACTGGGGAATGCCCCCTCCAAGATTATTACTGACCATCTGTATCAGCCCCATGTTCAGGAGCCATTTACCACAAACAGTCTTTGGGGCTGCGATGGGAACCAGCTGGAAAAAAACCCAGGTCCGACCCTGAGTGGGGGAGTGTGGACGCGGAAAAGCTAACTATCCAGTGACGCTAAAGATGAGACAGAGACATCTGGTCATATGAGGAGGGCAATCAGTAAATTACTGAAGGCAATGGTTTATTATTGCATCATTTTAAGTAATCATCCAAAGGTGGGGGCAATGGCAGAAGACATCTATTAACATGTATAAAGGGCTGATAGGAAATATTTCCCCTAATCCTAGAGACACGCCTTTGCTGCACGTATTCAAACCCTTAGGCACCCAGTACCAGCAAGTTTCACTAGCTTTCAGGGTGGGTATAGACTTGCCCTGGCCCAAGGCTATTGTTATTTAGAATAGGAGCCATTCCCCACCGAGGCTAGGCCATCCAATGGCCATCAGCTGACATTTAAAAGACAATAGAAATTCTGGGTGTCTAGAACTCATGGCTGGGTGGAATATGTTTCTAAAATATATGGGCCTCTCACAAGATTACCCTTTCCTTGGATATTAATTTGCAACCAACTTTAATCAGATCTGGCTTCAGTGCATAACATGGGCACTTCTAAAAGTCAAATCCCTTGGAGTTGCCAGATATATCTGTTTTCCCCTCCTACAGACACCATGGAGTGAGAGAGAAACAGCCCTTCTATCAGATGTATGCTCATATTACTGCTTCAAAGTCAAGTCCCATGTTCCCCAAACTATGTGGTAGGTATGCTTTTCAAATAGCACTATAGGTCAAAACATCGGGAGTCATATCTAAGTAGTGGACAGATCAACGCAGCATCACCAAATTCTCATTAAATTTTACCACTGAATGGCCAGATAGCCGAAAGAAAGCCTCTTCCCTGTCAATCAGTCATCAAACAGCATTACTCAATCAAAAATGACTGTGATAGACATCGATGTTGTACTCAATAACAAGGGGCCAAGCCCTTTGTAGCTATCACCTTTGAAACTATTTGAACCATTTGAAACAACATTAATAAGTTTATATGGAAATAGCAAAAGGGCAGCTTGACTATACAAATTTAATATCCCAAAGAGAGTGTGACTTAAAGACCAGCTTTAGTGTTTATTTAAGGCAGGGCTTGGTTACAAAGCATCGGCAAGACTTCAACTTGAGATCCTTCTGTCTCAGTTTCTCAGGTGGCAGAAGATAGTGATGATCAACTGGAGAGAGAGAGACAGAGAGAGAGAGGGCGAGAGGGAGAGAGAGAGAGAGAGAGAGAGAGAGAGAGAGAGAGAGAGAGAGGGAGAGAGAGAGGCTTGAGTGAACAAGCAAATTTTTTGAGAACTGAACTGTACATCACGGTGATTCTAAAAGAACACTCAGTACCATGGCTGACATGACAGATTCAAACAAAAGGAAAAATGAGATCAAGAAAAACACAACTGGCATGAAGAGAGCATGACATTATAGAGAGAGCCCAAACAAGGTCTTTTCCAGACATCACTTCATGCCACATAGAATTTAAAATTCTTTTTAATCCATAACAAAATCCAGAGCAATCAGCTTCCTCAACAAAATCAGGTCCAAGTTGAGCCACTGAAGTCCTTGAGGATCCATTAGTCTTAGTTGCCAGGCACACTGAGGTTCCTTTTCCAACAAGAGGGTCATATTTCAAATGTCACTATCGTTAGTTAGTCAACTAAATCAGGATCAGATAAGCCTGCTGAGCATTCTTGCTTAAAGACCTGACTGTCTCAGTATATTTTAAAATAAAATAAAATACAATTTTAATGATAAAAGAGCTCAATTAAGCGTAATTTGTGCTTCCACATCTGGCTGGGTGGCTGCTTCTGCACTTCAGACTTGTGCAGTAAAGTGTCACACTTTTTAATTAAGACTACCAGCTCTGCTTCCTGTGAACTAGCAACAGGGCTGGAGGGTGAAAACCCTCCCTAGTTTGAGAAACAAAGGAGCTTCCTTGAATCAGAGTGCAGACTGACACCTGGGCCACTATTGAATCAGAAAGCAGATAGAGTTCCCACCTTAAACTTCATCTCAAGTTTATTTTACAGATGCTAAGGCTTAGTCGCTATTGCATAGCACATAGACATGAACGCAGACACACATACAAACACACACAAGCAGGCATTCTGCATAGACCAATGAAGCAGAGTCCTGCTAAAGCACAAAGGCAATGAGTGGGAGTGAGGGGTGACGTATGCGCATGTGTTCATGGGTGTGTGGTTGTATATGGATGGCCATGTACAAACAGAGGGCACAGAACCCGAAACTTGCCATTTTGACTAGGCTAACTACCCAATGAGCACCTCAGTCCTCCTGGATTTTTGCTTAAATTATTAACTTATTAAATTATTTTTTAAATTTTGTTCTTATAATTTTAGCTTGAGGCCTTTGTGTCTCCTTTGCTTTGAGAGAATTTTTTTTTAAATAGGGGACCGCACCCAGCCTATACACGTTCTTATGTCACCACCACCATGATAAGACACAGAGGAATGAGAGACTGAAAAGACTCAGCTAGCCTTGCTTACAAAGAAGTGTCTCTCACTCAGCTTCACCCTGAGCTGACTGCCTCCCACTCTGCCAGCTATAGTTAAAGTTACTAAGACAAATGTGAGGAGCAGTATCTTCCACACCCAAATTTACAACCCAACCCAAATTTGTAGGATCTCAAATGAAGGGGTTTTCCAGGGAAAGTCCATCTTGAAGCCTTTGGCTTCCAGTCTAAAAGCTTTTGAAAGTATATTTCAAGAAGAAAAGGTATGGGGTTGTGAAACTAGTAATAAGGGATACAGTTTTCAGAGAAATTTACATCAAAAGAAACCCAATCTCAGTTGTCCAGTGGAGGACATCGGTGTTGTTCAGGATGGGTACATATGGTCCAAGCTCCCCCATCCCTCACATACAGGAATGTGCCCCAAAGATGCAAGTGATAAAGGGGAAAGTGTGGTCATGTGGGCCCTGAGGAACCTGGAAGGGAGAATTCACCCACAGCCATGCACACACTTCCTTCCTGTGTCTAAATTAAACAAACTTATATTATAATTTGACAGCCTTAAGAAATGTGAAACTTCCTAATAAAATTACTATTATATAAGGAAACAAAATGCCTTTTCATTGTAGGACATCCCATTGTCTAAATACAACTGAGAAAAATTAATGATAATTCATATTGGTTTATATGATAGTTGAAAAAAAACCTTTTTAAAAAAGGTGTCTTCATGTATGCTTGAAAACCTTGGCAATATTTTCCTAGGAAAAGACTTATTTAAATTAAACAAAATTTGACCTTGGAAAAATTGAGTACATTTTTTACACAAATACGTGTGTGTGTGTGTATGTGATGATTGAACCTGCTTGCATATTCAGAACATATACAGACAGATCTTCAGAGTCAAAACTCGTGTTATAGATAGCTTTAGTCATAGATAAAATATGCAGATCAATAGTCAGACTCTTATCAAAAGAACCTATCAATAGAAAAATAAGTGGACTGCATATAAGCTGATAGTTTTTCAATATAACCTTTCATAAGTACCAGAAAGTATGGTGTTAGCAATTTCAGCATGCTTTGTTAAGACCCCAGCTATGTGACTAGACATGCATTTCAATGTTTTAAATATAAAGAAGAATTGCATGCAGCTTGGAGGACTGTCTGAGGATGGACGCCCAGAGTAGAGGTAACCTCTGTCAGCTTTGTCTTCAAGGTTCTAAGGCACACATATGCCATGCCCTCGTAGGCACACATAAAGGTAAGAGAATTAGCAATTCCAGGTCACCAAGTGAGACCATGCCATAAACAAAACAAAATTTCTCAAGGTTTTGTCTGTTTCTACACACTAGTCTGAGTACTTTGACAGATGGGTCAATCTAATCCTACTAGAGTTTGATGGCTCAGGAGGCTTCTGCTGGGCTTGCCCACTGGCATGAGGTCAGAGAAGTTCACTGGGAGCCAATGTGACAAGTCT
Source organism: Mesocricetus auratus (assembly GCF_017639785.1). NCBI lineage: Eukaryota > Metazoa > Chordata > Mammalia > Rodentia > Cricetidae > Mesocricetus > Mesocricetus auratus. Next base: position 80,562,140 of record NW_024429190.1, read on the forward strand.
CCTGCAGGGACTTTCCCATAACAAAACAGGAGATTTTCACTTTGAGCAGGGCACTCAGAGCTGCCCAAGCAATGGTTCAGTTCACTATGTAAGATTCTCTGAAGGCTTACTTAAAGCTAAACAGAGTCTATGAGTTCTATAGCAGCACCAAAAGAAAAGAGAACACTTAATTCAAAGACGCCTCAAAAGGTAATGCTCAGTAAGAGAGAAAGACAGAAAGGAAGGAAGGAAGGATGTAAAGAAGGAAGGAAGGAAGGAAGAAAGGCCATGATATAATATAGATCCACCACCCCCACACCCCCACCCCGGCCCCTATCACTGACTGGTTTTCCTATGCGGTTTTTAATCACTTGCCTGTCCAGCATAGGACCTTCTGTCCTATTTTTGCTGGAGGAGAAGCACCCAGCTCAACTGTTAGCCACAATCTTCAGTTACTCCTGTGGAGTCTGGGACACAGATGGCCCCTGGACCCAAACAACAGGGAGCTTCACATTTCTTGGTTCTCTTACCTGTCTCATCCACCTCTGTTTTCTCATCGTGATGGTTTTGTTTGTTTTTCTGTCAATTGTGGACTTTGCTTTCTCTCTGTTTCTGATTCTCTGTTTCTCTCAGGATGGCCAGAATTGATCTGTTTGTTGTATCTTGAGAGCTTACTGACAGGGGTGTGCCTCACAAACCGCCCACTCCTGGTTTCCAACTAAGGAAAATGGGAGGAGAGCAAGAGAGGGACATCAAAATGGTCCCGTGCATGTGCTCTATCCGCATTTCATAATTTAAGTGGCAAGGCTTTTCCAAGTTTAGCCAAGAGTCTGGGAAGAAGTATTAGTTATCCAGTTAATGCCATCCACACAGGAATTTGCCGGCATGGTCCACATTTGCACTTTGCCTACTCTATCACATGTGTGAGGGTATTAACCTTCACAAAACACGATTCCAAAAGTAAATATTTTCCCCAATTTGACGCTATGAGTCTTGGGAAATGAAAAGAAAACAGAAAACCCACAATCCATCTGCAGTTTATTCCTATAGAGGAAGTAAATGGAAGTGTGGGGTGAGGGCGAATAATGGAAAGAATTGCAATCCTTATGGGTTACGTTTCAAAGGTTTCAAATCCCAGCAGGCCTAGCCAAGCAGAGGTGAGAAAGCACCTGAGCACCCGCTCTGAGAGTATAGCAGCAAGTGGTTAATGGTTTCCTTAAACGCTGCAGAAAGTGGCTTCTGTGTACATAAGTGGTTCATGCTGTTGAGGCTTAGCAAGAAGAAAAGGTGAAAATGGAATTCAAGGGCTCTAGACGCCCTGTTCTCAGCCTCACCTGCTGCAGGCTTTCTGCAGAAGTCTGACCTTTGTGTGGGTGAAGCAATTCTTCATGAGCTCAGGTGCTTCCTTCCTCCCCTCCCCGCCTTCCTCCCCTCCCCGCCTTCCTCCCCTCCCTGCCTTCCAGTTGGGCTCCTTCCACAATTGTCAGAAATATGCAGATGACATATTTCCCATACTTCCTTCCATTTTTTTCTGAAATAAAGTCATAATTCCCCAAATTTACATTTTCAGGTAACTGCATTTGATTGCTGCATCTAGAAAAATTACCAAGAATGTTATACAAATCTATAGACTTTTATGATATCTACTGAATGAGTCATGCAATTAAGGCCACGAATGGTCCAGTATCCTGGCTGTAGAAAATAACAGAAAACTTGTATCGCAAGGACACCCTGTTAGTGTGTGTGTGTGTGTGTGTGTGTGTGTGTGTGTGTGTGTGTGTAAGAACCCCTTAATTCAGGGTGTCCACCTTGATTTTAGAGACAGGGTCTCTCATTGATCCCCTACTGAACCCAGGGGACTGACTGTCCCTCCAGCCCCAGAGTTACAAAGATGTACCACAATGCCTGGGTTCTGGGGGACTGAGTTCAAGTACAAGCCTATGAGGCAAGAACTTTACTAACTGAGCCATCTCCTTCAAACACTCAGTATTATCTTATACCTTCTTATGAGGGAAAAACAACTCAAAACAATGATTGCAGGAAGCAGGAAATCTCTGTAACAAATTTGAAGACCTACAAGTTGATGCCATTGTTAACAGCTTAGTCATATATAGAATTTATAGTATAGAGTCAAACTGACTTGGGCTCAAATCCTGCCTTTGGCAGCTGTGTGTTTGAGAGTAAGCTGTGTTACCTCTTTGAGACTCCATTTCTTGCTTTGAGAAACAAAGACAGTAAGATTACTTCAAAGGAGTGCCAGGCTACAAAGACTATCAAAGAAACCAAGTGCTGTATTATGCATAATCAATTTATATATTTATGGCACTTACTCTTGAGAGTGTTACCTGGTCACCTGGGCAAGGAAAGAGACTGAAATAAACATCTCTTAAAATTCCTTTCCATTTTAGGGCTTCAAGGTTGCTTTTAGATTTCCCAAATTTTGCACATCTAAGTTTATTTATCCCAACCTTCTATGTATACATCTCAACTTACCCAACACAATCCCTGCTCAACAGTGCTTACCTAATGGAACAGTCACCAAAGCCCATGAACTGTCCCCATCATACACAGTCTGAAACACAAGGAACAAAAGCAACTCACACATCCCAGGATGTCACAGCCAACACAGGGACAGTACATTGCTTAGCAGTCAACAGGTCAAGAAGGGAAATAAAAAAAGCTAGACACTGTTTGCTCTAGCAAAGCACGTCAGTATACATTGGTCACCCAAGTCTTTCAAGTCAGTGGTGCCAACAACTCAAAGCAGTGTTAGAATAAATGACTTAGCTGGAACCTAGTGCAAGTATGAACAATAACAACAGAGTTAAAGATGGCCACTTGAATAAACTAAGTAGACTGTCTTTACCCAAGTGCAGAGATAAAGTACAACAATAAAAGTTGGTAGAAGCATCCCTCTACAACTACAGGTGGGTAACAAACTCCTACTTGCTCCTCAAAAGATCATGCCATCTCTAGGTATTTCTTCTCCTGACATCCATAGTTGATACAAATAAAAGATAGTTTAGAAATTAGAAGGAGTTGTTATTTAAGACTTAAAATTTTAGTGGTTTTGTGTAATGGGAATAGAACACAGACAAAATGTTCTTTCAGCATGTACTGAAGAAATCTGAACAGGTGGTCCCTAAATTGACAAGCTCACACTTAACCTCAGCTCCATTCTGCAGCCCAGATTTTCTTACCGGGCTAAGACTTGATAGTCAAGAGCCTCCATCCCACATAAAGACTATTTGTCAAATTCAGCACCATCTAGTTCTATATTAGAACACCATTCCCTGAAATTATTTAGAGGAATCCTATCTTTCTTTTTCTTAATTCTTTGTGTATCTTGGGGTTTTTATTGTTATGATAAAACACCATGACCAAAATCAACTTGGAAAGGAGAGGGTTTGTTTCAGTCTAAAACTCTCAGATCACAGACTAGCACTGAGGGAAGTTGGGAAGGCACTAAAAATGGGGACCTGGAGGCAACAACTGAAGCAGAGACCATGGAGGAATGCTGCTGACTGGCTTGCTCTTCATGGTTTGCCAGTCTGCTTTCTTGTACAATTCAGAATCACCTGATGAGGGGTAGTACATCCCACAATGGGCTGGGTTCTCCTTCATCAATCATTAATCAAGAAAATGACCTCACAGGCTTGTCCACATGCTGGTATGGTGGGTGTGTTTTCTCAATTGAGGTTCCCTCTTCCAAAAGTAACCTAGCTTGTGACAAGTTGACATAAATAAATACTAAATAAGTAAACAAACAGAACACTGTCCTTGTGTCTTCAAATGCTTATAGTTGCGAGAAATAGAAAATCCTAACTACAATTAGCTTGACCAGTAAGAAAAATTACCATCCCATGTAATTAACACACTCACTCATCAAGTGTGGGTTAACTCCTTAAGTGCTTTAAAGAAGCTTCAGGGTGTGAGTGGAGTAGTCATACAACAGTCAGAACCCATGTTAGAGATTTTCAGCAAGGGAGATTTCATACAGAGGAGTTGGTGCTTTAAAAATCACTGCAAAAGAATAAGTAAACAGACTTCTGGACAAGTTTCCAGGGACAACTCCCAGATCCCCTGACTCCACATAGCTAGAAAGCCATGAGGAGCTATTTGCTCACATCTTGGAGTCATAAAAAATATTCAAGAACCCTGAAAGTGGCTCTCTCTACTGCAACTGTGGTTTGAGCTCAGGAAGCAAGGCCTGAGAGCTGCCACCACTCTCTCTAATGCCCTTCAGTCAGCCCTTAGAACTTCAGAAGCTGGGGAATTGACAGCTGAACAAGTAGCCAACTTTCCCACACTCTGCTTGCCCAAACAAAAACAGGCCTGAAAGATGCCTCCACCCTCTGTCAACTTCTAAGCATCACACACTACATCTACTTGGAGACACTGTTTCTGTCCTCTGTCCTGGCTCAAAGGGATTCTGAGAAAGACTGCTTTTGTTTTCTCAACAAGTCTGACTTGAATGAGGGCAGAATACCAATTGTATGAATCCATCTGGAGTATACAAAAATAACAGGCTCTTGGGGTGAGTCCTGACACAGGAGCATGGTGACAGCCAGCAGTAATCAAGGCCATTTGAGCCTTTGATAGAGTTTGACAGCAGGGAAAAAATGACGTTTCCCTTGGTTTGGCTATACAGAGTCTTCTTTTCATTTTATTGGGTCAATATAAGCCATGTGTGAATCCATAACCCAAAATTAGTGATGAGGAATACATAGGCTGATTGGTGAGATGAAATACCAGTAGAATATCAAACAGGGTTCCCTATGGGGCCCCTACTCACAAATCACCCAGTAATAAGTTAGCCAATCAAAGAGGCCTGTTCTGATGGCCCTGTCTCCTTTTAACCTGGTACTTCTTTGACTCACATCCTGTTGTTATGTCGTCACAGCACTTACAGTCTGGCATGATCATCTTTTTCTTATTATTATTTCCTTGCCCTATCGGGGAGCAATCCCAATGAAGCAAGAATTCTTGCCTCTCTTTTTTCATGTCTACATCCCATGTAAAGCACAACTAGGCATTCTATAGACCACTGAAGGAAGAAATGAGTGTGTTATACTTTATACTATCTTGTTAGAGCTATAGTCCTCATGTTCTTCAGCTAAGATTAGCATTTCAAATGACAGAGGATGAAAAGTGAGAGCTGTTGAGTGTGTGTGTGACCACTCTGCTAAGTAATTCGCATAGTCTTTGGAATTCAGGGTTTTCTGATTCCACAGGTCAGCCACTGTATTTCAGTAGCCATGCATACATCAGATGCCTTTGCCGTGTATACTCTAACACCTGAAGATTAAGAATATGCTACATGAACGATATGAATATTTACAGCAACATTAATCACAAGAACAGAAAGACTGGAGCAATCAAATGTCCATCTATGGATGAATAGTAAATAGCATAAACATATAATGGAGAATTATTCAGTCTGACAAAGGACAGACATATTTACATATGCTAATCCTAAATCTTGAAGGCATTATAAATAAGGTATAAAAAGAAATACCTTAGAACCCCAATTATATATCTCTCTTTATATGACCAATACCTTTCTACCTATAAGTGGGGTTGTAAGGTATTTCTTTGGAGAGAGGGAGGAGGGATCATAAGAGCAAGAGGGCTCAAAAGCATGATGGGGGAATTCACAGAGGCAACTGACCCAAACGAGTGGGAGCTCACCTGCCTGGAACCAAACTAGCCCCTCTGAATGTGGGTGAGAGTTATGTGGCTTGATTTTTGGGGGAAGGGGGGGGAACTGGTAGTGGCACCAGGACCTATCCCAGGTGCATGAACTGTCCTTTTGGAGTACATTCCCTGTGGTGGGATACCTTGCTCAGCCATGATACATAGGAGAGGGTTTGGTCCAGACTTTGTTGACTCCCCAAGGAAGGCCTCACTTACCCCCTCTGAGGAGTGCATGGGAGGCGAGAAAGGGGAGAGGTGGGGGTGAGAGAAGGGGAGGGAGGGGGAATGGGGGTTGGTATGTAAAATGAAAAATAATCTTTTTTAATTAAGAAAAAAGAGAGACAGAATGTAGAGCAGTTACTGCCTGAGAAATTATTTAATTTTTATAATCTAGTAAGTTAAATATCATATTTTTAAAATTAATTGATAAACTTCTGGATGTATACAACATATTTTTACCATAATTACCCCTACTCCTGCCTTTCACTACTGTCAAATTCACCCCCAACTCTGCTCCCTGTAAATTTCCTGTTATTAAAAAAAAATAATAAGCCACTAAGTCCAATTTGCTATGTCCATGGACTTCTACATGTAGAGCAGGAGTGTGGTCAACCCATTAGGAGTGTACCATCAAAGAAGACCAACTCTTTTTTTTTTGGTTTTTACGAGACAGGGTTTCTCTGTATTGTTTCGGAGGCTATCGGTCCAGCCCGGCCTCGAACTCACAGAGATCTGCCTGCCTCTGCCTCCCGAGTGCTGGGATTAAAGGCGTGTGCCACCACAGCCCTACTGAAAACCAACTCTTTTTTTTTTTTTTTTTTTTTTTTTGGTTTTTCGAGACAGGGTTTCTCTGTATCGTTTTGGAGGCTGTCCTGGAACTCACTCTGTAGACCAGGCCGGCCTCGAACTCACAGAGATCCGCCTGCCTCTGCCTCCTGAGTGCTGGGATTAAAGGCGTGCGCCACCAACGCCCGGCGAAGACCAACTCTTAAACTTCTTTATTTTTAAAACCCTGGCATAGACAACTGGGGTGCAGTTCATTGGTAGAGTCTAACACACAGGATGTACGAGATCCAGGGTTCCATCCAGCACTGGGAAGAAAAGAAGCAAGGAAAGGAAAAGGGAGGGAGGGAGGGAGGGGAAAGGGAAAGCTGAAGCAGAAGAGACAATTAGACTGATGAAGGCTGTATGGTTATTTGGAGGAAAGGCTGGCCCAGAACCTGACTCTCAACTAGGAAGACAATGCTGTGAAGTGGCAGCCACAGGCCTGGGGATGCAGCTCAGCAGTTGATGCTACCTAGTCTGTTGAAGCCCCATGAGCTGACGTGATGCATAACGAAACATCACAAGCCAAGAGCAGGGGCTTCCATACTTCATTTGAATTTCATAATCACATGGGAGAAGCAATAGGAGTTTTCCTGTTTGGAGATATTGACGGAGGGCTAGGCATAGCTCATGGCAAGAACACTTGACTAGCATGCATGGTGCTCCAGAAACTCAAGGACAAAACGAATCAATTCAATTTAAGGAATACACAGACAGAAGTAATCCAACACATCATGCTTGCAGATGGTCTATTCTCTCCCCCGAGTCTGTTTAATTGATAAAGTTTTCACTGATTTTTTTTGAAATGGCAATTGAATAAACAGACTAACAAATGCAGATTTTGTTCTTGAATTAGATTAGGTGAGAACTTTAAAAATCTTACTCACTTGAATTACACTTGCTTAAAAAGAAAAAGGCTGGAATAGCTGGATGAGGGTTCATGCCAGGACATTCAGGCAGATGGTGGAAGGGAACACAGAGAGGGAGACTATAGTGTGCTAATGGTCCCAAAATTATAGTGGTCTGACTTAAGTTTTCTTGGCTTTACAATAGAGAGCAAACCATAAGCATTCAGTAGAGTCTGGATTTTGAACTCTAATATTTTCATGTCACTATGTAATACAATCCTCTCTGTTACTATGATGGGCAGAGACAGAGAGTTAATGTTTTTAGTGAGCCAGTCACCAGGGAAACAAGCAGGACTCTCAAGACAACTATACTGCAAGGTTCTGAAGTTGAGCAGTTTTACAATATCTTCAGCTTTCAGGGGCTTATCAGGAACTAATAGTATCTTAAACCAGGAGCATTTGATTATAAAAATACCAGCCAACAAAGCTGATAGGCTAGATCCTGAAGAAGGAACAAGACTCTCAAAAAACAATGATAGAACATTAGCTAATTACTTGGGGAAAAGACAAAATATTTCTTCCTCATAATAATTATTAAAATGAGAAGAAAATTGAGGCACATTATAATTAAAAGAAAATTTCAGTAACTAGACAAGGACCTAGTTTTAAGTTAAAGTCATTAAAACATTATATATGTGTGTGTATACTTTATGTATATATATGTTATATATAGTTATATGCATGTATCATACATAACTATATATAACTATATATACATGATATATATCATGATGAAACCTGAAACTAAAATCATATCAACAAAAAGTGAAAAAATTAAACTCTGTCTCAAAAAAAGTGAAAAAATATGTGAAAATTATCTTATAAAGAGCAATAGATTACAGTTGAGTGAACAACTATAATACAAACAACATTCCACTTCACTATATTCAATTACACTTTCATTAGAAAAGCAGACAAAGGTTATAAGGGCACACATACACAGTTCGCTCTAGGAACAAATGGGCATGCATATAAAAATATTGACTCATAGATTTGTAAGTATTTACGTCAATGTAACTGTCAGAGACTTACAGAAAGACTGGGTGTCACAGTTTGCATACAACAACTCTTCTAAGACAAAGGAGAATAAATTCCTATACATACAGACTAACATTTGAAAGTTAATACTGTGAAAAATATAAATTTATTTAAATGTAATCAAAGCAGAACACAAAATACTCAAATATATGTAAGAATTTCATGAGCATACATAAGATTTTCATGTTTGTATGTCTACATTCAGGGAAAAGCGGTAGAAGGCACTGTCAAGAGATTGATGCAGATGTTACCTGCTGGCACAACTGAAAAATACAATATATGATGCCTTGCTTCTTTTTGGGGTGACAAGGCAACATTTTCAGATATTTTAAATTAGTTAATAGATTGTTTTTTAAGACTTACAAGACACCTCAGGAACTTACTCTATATCAGACTTGCTGTATTTGTAACTGATCATCATGCTAGTCTAAGAAACTAGGAGAAAGACAAAACAGCTGTCAGCAAAGTCAGACTCCTGACATTAGTGGATTATCTAGAAAAGGAAGGCCACTCATTGGTACAGAAGGTGTGATGTAAGGAGAAAGAAAAACAAAAAGGCATGAGCATTATATTGCAACTCTAGCAGCCAAGAAGGCTTCTCAGGACAGAGGCAAATGCCTCACCTAACGGAAGAGGATCTCCCCAGAAGCACTGGAGCCAAAGCCCCAGGCTTCGGTTGCTACTGTAAAACCCATGTCCAGCTCCTTGGAGATCTTGCTTGTCTACTGACCACACACAGCTCCCTTCTTTTAAGATCTTCTGGCAATACAGTTACCTAGGAGTAGGACATTCACTCTTCAGAACCCATCATGGAAGACTCAAGGGACAAGTCCTCACATCCATTATAACATATTGCAAATTAAAATCAAATATCAGCTGTTGTATGTGCTACTGAAGCAAGCCCAAATATTAGCTCTTGTTTGTGTCTACAATAAGATCTGCACTTTCTTATACTCTAGTGTGGAAATGAAGCGTCCCCAGTCTTAGATCTAAAAGATAGAGCAAAGCACTGAAAGTCCCATCAGGAGGCAAAAGCTATTTCTCTCTCAATCCAAAACCTTTCTTATAGCTCATCCTCACAAACAAATGATATGCAGAAATCTAAAAATTCAGGGAATTCAACTTAGTTTAGCTTCAATTTTTATAGTTATTTAATGCTAACAATATGCCCTCTCGCTAACTAAAAAGTAAAAGAAAGTGTTATGAAAACAATGCATAAGTTCACTATGGGTTAAGTAATAAATGGAGACCTGAATGTGGGAAATAATCTGTGCTAAGCATGTCTTCTAGGGAGATCCACGCTGTCCCAATCCTGAAATGAGAAAGTCAGCAAAAAGATGAACTGAATCCCAGATGTTAATTGCACAGGCTTACTGGATTAGAACTAGAGATAATTAATTGCTAAATTTTAATATGCACAGGGCTAAGGGGATAAGATTCCAGTAGTGGTTCCGAGGACCAGAAGGAAATGATTACTTTTTCACAGGACTGGGAGGGAGCTCAGGGGCCAATGACAGCTGCAATGTCTGTATCTGGGAGACTGAGTGATAGAGCAATACAGAGAGCAGTGTAGAAAGAGATGGAAGTTTCCCTAGCCTTTTACCAGCTGGAATTTAGAAAGCAATGCGTTTAGGAATGAAAGTTTTAAAGGCTTTGTTGTTGTTTTTCAACTCTAGTGATTAGCATTCCTATCTAATAATGCCAACACTAAATCCAGGCAGACCAAAGTCCATTACTGCTTATCTGGAAAAAAAAAAAAAAGACACTGTTTATCACCTAGATAATTGTGTTTTTTATGATCTTAAAGATTCAAGAGAATACTGTTGTTAATTAGGGAAACTGTGAATTATGGCTAAGACGTGTCTATGCCTTTTTTTTAATCTAAGTACTAAGAGAGCAAACTACAAAGAATCAACAATTTCCTTGCTTCATCATTTTGTGAAAGACTTGGAACAAGAAAACAAAACAACAACAAAAACAAAAAAGAAACAAGAACAAAAAATGCTCAGAGAAGTCAGATGAACCAATTGCATTTAAAAACTGGCTAGAATGATAGATACTAAAGGTTAAGATGCTATGGGACTGTGGAAGCTAGAGAAGAGGAAAAATGTTTTACCTTCTCATAATCTTCAAACTGCTCAGAGACCAAGGAAGACCACCAATGCACAGTCACTAGAGAGCAGTGACTATTAGAATTGTAAGGCCACTGCTATCTGTTAACTTTAAAATGCCTATGTTTATATTATACTTTAACATACAATAGAGATGCATGCTATGCTTTATGTATATTCCTTTTAGCAAGAGGGAACATTTCAACACCCTCCAGGGAAATGTACATTTTCTATGTGTATATGCCTAAAGTTTAAGTGCTAATAGGCATGATTGACAACCAATCATAAAATGGGATATTGTAAAACAACCATATGCTATAACAAAAAGTATTTAAAACTTATAAACTGCTCATTTCTAGAACTTTCCATGTCATCTTTTCAGACTACAGCCAATGGTAGGCTATTAGAACTGTGCAAGATGAAACCGTGGGTCAGGGGGCCAATCTGTGTGTGTGTTTAATATAGAGGCATTTAACCTTTTATAACAAAAAGCTAATAGTGTGGTTATAACCAACAGCATGAGATGCAATCAAGGAAGTGCAGATCTTGTGTGTGTGCACATCTACTTGTGTGTCTTTCAGTTTTTTCCAACTAGATTTTCTGTCACTTAACTTTGTCTCCACATGTTGATGTCCCAGATAAGGAATGCATATCCCTATGGATAAGAAGCCAGGAAGTAGGTACAGGGTGAACTCTGGCTTCCTGCCACCAGCCTAACCCAACACCGAGGTCTGTCTGTTCTATTTCTTCTCCAGCGTTGGCTCTTCTCCCGGGTTCAAGAGCTACAACTGTCCCCCTGTCTGCAGGAAATAACCAAATCTGCAGGGCTGCCACATCTATCTTCATTAAATACCTATTTGATCCCATCACTTCCTTTCCGAAAACCTCCGATGGTCCCCCAGTGCTTTCAAAATTGAGTCCAACACACCAAAGCGGCATGCAGGCTCCTCTAAAATCACTGCTGGCCCTTCCTTGCCAGCCTCACCCTCGTCAGCCGCCTCCTCCCCGCTTGGATCGTTTCAATCAGCATTCCCGAGGCTTGTAGCCTTTTTGGCACTCTGTGATAGTTGCAGCTGCAAAGGACTAGTTCATAGGTCACATCTTCCGTCTAAATGCACTTCTTCTCCCCTGTAATGTCTACAGCAGGGGCACAGCCAGCATGGGATAACCCAGATTGCCACCTAGTGTGTGTCTGTCTACTCAGTGAGACACTGAGCAACATGAAAACACAAACAGGTTCCTGCTCATTGCAGTCCAGGCCCCGCCTGTGCCCCCACCCCCATGCCCACTCGCCAAAGCTCAGCATGCTGTCTGGTCTGCACATAGAAGATGTTTTCAGGAAGCCCAGAACTCCTTCACAAAGCTTCAACTGACTCAGAAGTGAGGTCTCCACGGGTTAAAGATGCAAGTAATGGCCAAGCGTTGGTGGTACACGCCTTTAATCCCAGCACTTTAATCCCAGCACTCGGGAGGCAGAGGCAGGCGGATCTCTGTGAGTTCGAGGCCAGCCTGGTCTACCGAGTGAGTTTCAGGACAGCCTCCAGATCAACACAGGGAAACTCTGTTTCGAAAAACCAAAAAAAAACAAAAAACAAAAACCAAAAAAAAAAAAATACAAGTAAACAGCCAGGTGGTGGTGGTGAATACCTTTAATCCGAGCAGTCTGGAGGTAGAGGCAGCCTTTCTCTGTGAGTTTGAGACCAACCTGGTCTACATAGAGCGAGTTCCAGGAGAGACTCCAAAGCAGCACAGAGAAACTCTGTATTAACAAAACAAGACAAACAAACAAACAAACAAACAAAAAGAAACAAGAAACAAATTCACGGGATCAAAATTCTTACTCTCGTAGTGGATACCTGCATACTTTACCCAACATGCAGGACATAATTCTAGCTGACATCATGCTGATGGTATAAAATTTGCCTTCTCCATCTTTCCAAACCCATGAAACAATTTCCTGTTTGACTAAGAGTATAGCACTCATGAGGACAGGGATATAAAATTTTACTGTAGAGTTCAGAATGTGAGTCCAATTGTGTCAAGTAAGAAACCCTCTAAATAGCACTTTTTAAACAGAAGTATTTGAATAGCCTATTTTGGAATATTTAATACCATCTTCAATATTAAGCCAAGCTTTACTAACTATTCAATTTCATGACAGATACTCTTCTGTAGGATCAGGAAAAGGGTGGCAGGGACCATCAATTTCTTATAGGTCTCAGCTGCTTAATCCTTGCATTCATTATATTCCAGCCAGGTGAGTTCTGCCTTTCATTTACATAGCAGAGGCAAGCTTTACACTCCATCAGTTTTCACACTGTTTCCCAGATTCTGCCTTTAGGTTTACATTGTTTAATGAGTTTCAGAAGCCTTCTCCCACCCAATTCTAGGAGATCCTCCAAGTGTTTCATTCTCTGCCTGACCTCCCAAAACCTTCCAAGAGATAATTATAGAATTATGAACGTCTCCTGCAGATTCATTAAAAAATTAGCATTGATCATATCTGCACTGCACTGAAAAATAAGGAGAGGGTAATTTTAACGACCCCTGTAACTCACTACTCCTCCAATTGGGCTTATAAAATGGAAACAGAAACAAACCAAAGGTCCTTCCCAACACTGACCTATCAATGTCCAGGCTTCCATCTTGCACTCTAAGGTAACAAGTTGTTAGAACTGTGTGGACTGTCTTTCTGGAAGACAAGATATCATTCTTTTTGATACATTTGCCTTCTCCCAGCCTGAGATTCTTGGGAAATCCCCTTGTCTTTTGTGTGGGGTAGGTCTATAGTCAGACTAATAGTAGACATTGTTTCAATATGTCTATAGTCAGACTATAGACAAATGTCTGTTTAGATTATCATTTCTCCACTAGGTCCCCTCTCCAAGTCCCTCTTCCTAAAAATCCACAGTTCCAATTCTATGAGATGTTGCACAAAACATACTTTCTTTGATCTGAACTGCATCCAAGCTCCCTTTTTCTTATCAGTCTTCACAATAAAAATTGGGTCACATTTGACATCTACTGTCAACCAATACACAAAAGGATTTTTGATTTCTGAGGTTTTGTTTTATTTCACTTTTTATTTGTGCCAAGAATCACCCACCATGCCTGCTGCTAGTTGCTTGCTTATGTTGTGTGAGAACTATGAAACAAAATATTCAAAGAACATTATATTTGGGGAGGAAAACTAAGAAAATTCACATGAGTTTTAAATGACTGCAACTTAAAAATAATTCCATACATATGATGAGGCATTACCAAGCAGCACATGATTGTCAGGTTGTATTAGAACATTAGGAAGAAGAATTCCCTTTGAAAAAGTGCAGTCTCTCTCCTCTGCAGTTTAGAACATGACCTGGAGAACATATGCACAAAATGCCCAGCACACAGAAGGGCCAAGCAAGCAGATTGTCATTATTGTCTCTATCACATTTTTTTCCTTAAAGATTTCGATTAACATTCAAAAATAAGTTTTGTTATAATAATCTATTTTTTCTTTTTTTAAGAACAGGGTCTTGGGGCTTGAGAAATGGTACAAAGGTTAAGATTACTGGCTTTCCTTCCAGCGGTCCTGAGTTGAATTCCCAGCAACCACATGGTGGCTCAAAATCATCTGTAATGAGATCTGGTGCCCTCTTCTGGCCTGCATGCAGAACACTGTATACATAGAATGAATAAATGTGTAAAACCAACACACACACACCAAAAATAAACAAACAAATAAACAACAACAACAGGGTCTTCCCGTGTTTCTCAGGCTGCCCTTGAACTCATGCTATATTTCAGAGTAATCCAGGCTTTGAACTTTTGATCCTTTTACTTCAGCTTCCCAAGTAACTATGTGACAGCCCTTTCCCACCAGGCCCAGATCAATGTTCCCATACACATATATCAATATATCATACTTCGTTCTTATTCAGCTCTCAGTACCTTATCTCATTCTCCTCCCACCTCTGTTGGTCCCTTTTGTCCCACCAAATGTTACCCTGCCTCACCTCTGCCTCAAATATTCCAGCAGCAGCAGCAGCAGCAGCAGCAGCAGCAGTAGTAGTAGTATTATAACTTAAGTCACATCTCATATGTGCCCTTAACAGAGGAATTTTGTTTAAAGTTGCCTCAATTGCTGCATATTGTCTGATGCAATATAGCTATGGGGCAGTAGGAACAAGTTGTTCTGAGCTCTTGCCCACCAGAAATATCTGAGTTCTTGTGGTCAGCCTAGGAGTCAAGGCTGAGTAAGAGTTGTTTTGCAAGGCATACAGGAATGTGAAAAAAAAATCCAATATGAAAGGTCTTTCTTGGGCACAGCGGTGAAGTAGCCTAAGCATTAGGTAAAGAGTTTCAGGACAGGAGAATGTTTAGATTTAAAAATCAATGGGACCATTTTACAGAAAGCACTCCCATGCCCAGGAGCATTTAGTCCAGAACAGAGAAGAAAGCAGCTGTGAGGCATAGCAACAAAGAGGAGCTATCAGAGACACTGCAGAACGTAGACATAGGAGAACCAATTGGCTTAGAAATAGTAGAACTGCAGACCACAGTAAAGTCTAGAAAAAATAGGCAGCTTCTTACAATTTACACCAAAAAGAAGCACTCAGGAAGAATAAACGTGAGTTAAACTTTAAGGATTAAATTACAAATTTACTCAAGTGATTTAAGGTTTTACGGCACCAGTAGCAATTCTAAGTTATAAGGGATCTGAAATGTTCCCAGAGTTTTAAAATCAACCACCTTACTCTAGTTTAAAAAAGAAGAGGAAGTAAAGGAAGGGGAAGAAGATTTTTAGTGGCAGTCATGGAGTGCATAGCAAATCCTGTGACTTATAATGGGCTGGTATAATTACATGGTTTGATTAAAATAATTTTACTGCTCACTTCCTAGTATTCTGTTAATTATCATTTCAGAATAAGAAAACTATTATTTTTAAAGCCTATAGGAAAGTGTGCTTAAGCAAGCATGGAAAAGGAGCCAGTAAGAGAAATTATAAAAAGAGGCTATTAATATTAGCAGTTACAGTGGGACACTTGTTCATTTAATAAATCTTTGGCAATATTAGCAAGATTGATGAGAAGCAGTACAAATGAGAAGAACATGAGATAAACGATCATTTGTTATCATTACTGAGATATAAAGTATGATTCAGTGTTTCATAATGAATGTTAAATTTGATTTAACATATGGTCGGCTCATTTGCTGAAAACTACCCTTAAAGACATAAACCCATGCTAAAGTCAAGGCTATTGTCTTAATAGCCATTTGGAATTATCTTTAAGAGACTGAACCAACTCTGTAATACAAGCTTGAGGAGAGGATGTGATAAGGCTCTTCCTTAATAAACCGATGTGTCAATGGCTTCCGTCCATTAGAAACAGTACAGGAAACCCGTGACCTAGGTTGAAAGGGTTAAGAATAAATACATTAGCATCAGCACAGATAGTCTTGTGAAACAGGGTTTTCCACATCAGTTGGGAAGCTGTAATGGCTGTAACTGCTCTACCTGAGAAACCTTCATCTTTATCATCACATAAGAGTGTCAGTGCCCTCTTGAATTTAGTGGATTAAGTAGATTAAGAGCTATTAAAATAGTTTATAATTGCTGCATTTCAAGCACGATCTATGGGAAATGAGAGACACTGAGATGCACTTGGTACATGCATCTACTCTTAACAGTCACTCAATTTGTCTGAGCTCTCAGTTTTATCAAGAGAAATGCATTAAGATTAAGAAAAAACAATCGATGAACCACCCCTGGAGACACTAGACGAGTTTGAATGAGCTGTCATTGCCAACCTGTACAGGCTGATTTCTTGAGCTCCTAGGTATCAACTCTGAAATCAGGCTCATTAACAAAACCACTATTTTTTCAAAACAAAATCTGGATTGTCTTCTTTTGCTGATGCTGTGCCTGTCCTTGTACCTGAGTTCCTACTGCCATGCTTAGTCTATACTTGGGTCAAATGGGGACTATCAAGGTAACTCTGTTATCTGCCCCTTTAAAAATGATCTACATGTGAAGAGTATGATTTTCCCTTTCTGTGTTCTTAAAATGCATCTGTGTGGCTCCACATGTCATCTAATCCCACATAGGCACCAGAAGCATATCTATAAAATGCTCTTTAGCCAAATAAGTTTTATTTGTCCATTCTCAGGCTTGACTCTTTACTGAATGTTATTCTTCTATGACATTGATCAACAACATCGGTGTCCATATTTATTACCACTCTGACTCTCTGGACTTCAATTCATTTGTAAAATGAGGCATGTGAGTGCTCATTCAAAGGCAAAAGCAGAATTCTCTGCCAGGCTGGCTATGCACCTGGCCCCTAATATCTCACTAAAGTGCATTAGTCAAGAAATTGCATTTGTGAAGTTTCCTTTAATTTGGTATTTTACTGGATTTCTAGATGATTCTTGAGATTCATTGGAAAGACAGCATTGTAGCAATCTACACAGTTGTGCGCTGAGTTAACTACTAGCTGAAAGAAAACAAAACACACTAAATCAACTCAATAGCCACTTCTGTGGGGATACAGCCCTTCCACCAAGAAGCTGTCCTGCAAAAGCCACTGAGCCAAGAAGGAGATCAGGATCCTGCATCTAGGATGTACAGGTTCCTCTCCAAGACCCAGAAAGGTCTTTTAAAACAACACATGCAAGATGCTTAAAACAGAAGCAGTGTAGACCCCAGGGAGGACTGAGGCTCTGAATCCACAATTTCCAGCACTTAGCACAGAGCAAGTATTAAGAAAACAGTATTTTCAAATCGCCAAATTTAATGCCATTCATTTATAACATAGTTATTCTGAGTCTACTATTCTTAAAGCACTCTGGTGGTCTCTCGCCCTTCCACATGCATAGTCTCCCTCTTGCCTACTCTCTGAAGGGATTTCTTGATGAGTTGCTTTGCCTTCTAGCTTCCAACAAAAGTTGGCCAGTGATGGGTCTAAGGGGACCTAGACCCTGGGACTTTGTAGCTCTATAGAGTCAGATATGGCATACATGTTTAATGAGCATGTGTGAAAAAAGACAACCCATCCTTTCAAGATTTATATGTGGCCATGATATCTGCCTCAGAGGGTGGAGAGTTCAACCCATTCAGTGATTTTAAAATATACACCCCAACTCAGACGGGGCTGACAGGCACACAGCTGCTCCAACTTTATTAATTAGTACCCAGACCCTCTGAGAATTGATCTCTCCTTTGATCTCAGCCCGCACATTTCTGTTTCTGATATCTAAACAGCAAATCATGTTATCTTATAATTAAGTGATAATCTTCATGACAGAAAAGATGACAGACTATAAATGGCTTCTGCAAGTGACAGAAATAACTTCCTCCCCTTCCTGCCCTGAGTTGGTAACTTTCCCCAACTTCATATATCTATTAGTTTTTAATAAACTCTTGGTGACACAGGCCTTGTTCTGATTCGAAAAGACCATATAGCACCAACATGCTTCCCAGAAAATATACACATCTAACTTTCATATTCAAATAGGGGCAGTGTTATTTGTGTCAGCAAGTGCCACAAACTCAGCCAAACATTTGACTTTAATGTCCAGATTGTTCAATTCAGTGTAAGTAAAAGTTCAAACTCACTTAAGAATCACTGTTGAAACAAAACTTAGTGTTTAATGTAGAATGTGAGTACAAAGTTGACCAAAGAGATGGCTCTAAGAGTAGGAAAACTTACAGTGTAAGCATGACAGAAAACCTTACTTTGAAACACTAGGACCTATGTAAACAGTGTGCATGCCCATAATCCCAGCATTGGCATGGGGAGGAAACAGATCCTGGGTGCTTTAGTGCCAGCCAGCCTAACTCAAACAGTGACTTTCAGTTTTGTCAGAGTCCCTGCTCCAAGTGAATACTATGGAGAGTTATGGAGGGTATTTACTACCCTCCTCTGGCCTCTCCATGCATGTGTATAGGTAGATACACCAGCATGCTTCCATGCATGGAGCACATACACATACACACAACTTCTACCAATGTAGCCCTAAAGGTAATAAATAGATATTAGAGGGTATGGTTGTATTTAAATAAATGAAGTAGATATTATTGAGTGATCACTATGGAGTAGCTATTGGGAACAGGTGCTCAAGAAACTACAGAAAACAGGACATAATTTTTACTTTTAAAATAGAGTAGGGACAAGCATCAGGAATGTCAAAAAAGGGAGGGGGGTTATTCTGGAGCTAACTGGCTACTGGAGGAATTACTAGATGACTAAGTGGGAAAGGTATCAGGTTGATGAGCAATGGCCATGACCAGGGTTGGAAATGGAGTATGGACATGTCGTTCAATCTACGTACACTCCATGAACACTATACAAAAGAATGTGTATATACATCAAAGTAATCTTTCTGCCAAGACTGTGAGCTCCTTTGGAGCAAGCTCCATGATTGCCCCAACTTTGTGCGTTCTAAGATCTTAATAGTTTTTAATGTACTGTAGACATTCACTGCATGACAGGAATTCAGGTGGACCCCTTCTCAAAACATAATTCTATGCCTTCTTGGCGCCTTGGTTGAGCTGAAACATTTCCTTACTGGTCACTTCATCCTTTCTCTCATTTCTGGTCTTTCTCCATATATGGTTTTGTTTCTGGATGAACTTCCTACAACAGTTAAATTTATCATTTAAATAAACTCAACAATTGCAATCTTCAAGGATTTAGATCATGGACCTTTGGTGCCTACATATTTCAAAGGCTTTTTGAAACCGCTGAAGATGTTTTCAGTTGCTCTTCTTAAATCCACACTCTCCAGCTCTCAGTAAGTATGAGCACACTTTTTTTTTATGAGTAATACACATTTCCTAAAGATTCCATAAGTAATTGTAAGAATTAAATTACTTTTTGGTTGTTTAGTTATGACTTGCTCATTCTTGGTAACTTTTTTTTTAACAGCTCCAATTTGCCAGTTTTCTTTTGTTATCAAATTAAAGATAAGGAAACACAGACCCTCACATAATAAAGTCCAGCTCATCCTTGGATTCTTAGGAATTTTCATAATTTGTTATGTCTTTTGCAGAATGTATTGGATTTTTAATTCTGATACAGATCATCTCCCTAATGATGCTTAGTTATCAATACAAAGATAGACCTTTTCTACCCTAGCCACAATTTCCAAGTTTATTTTTACAAGTTTTGGCTTCATATGGTTCTGTATTTCTCTTTGGGCTTTTCTCTATCTCTTCAAGTTGCTTAACCTAAAGAAAAGACTGACATGCTTTAAGTGTGATCCCCGAGGTGATTGTACCAAGAGGTGGTGGCACATTAAGAAGTGGCACTTGGTTCACTTGGTTGCAGATAAGTTTGCTCAGAAGAGCAGGGCCCTCGTGAGTAGATTAACATTTTGTTATTCGAGAGACTAGCTAAATTCCAGGGAGATAGGATTATGCCCTGTTAGTAGCCACTTAGGACTCACCAACTGGGTCAGTTCTTGGGAGAAAAGTCTTACACATTTGTCCCCTGATCATTTCCTTCCCTTGTGTACTTTATTTCCTCTCTGTCTCTACTGTAATGACAGACCTAGGCCCTCACTAGAACCTGTGATGGATGCCCTGTGATTTCTTGAAAATTTCGAACTGTGAGACAAAATCCACTTTGTTACCAGCCTCATGTATCTTGTTATAGCAATAGAAAAATGGACCAAGACACATAATTTTCTCTCCCCAAATCACTTGAAAGGGAACCATTAAGATGTAGCATGTTGAGTCGGGCAGTGGTGGCACACACCTTTAACCTCAGCACTCAGGACACAGAGGTAGGTGGAGCTCTGTGAGTTCAAGGCCAGCATGGTTTATGGACCTAATTCCAGGACAACCAGGGCTGTTACACACACACACACACACACACACACACACACACACACACACACACACAAAGTCTGTCTTGAATCCCGTCCCCAAATTTATCATGTATGCTCAAACTAAAGTTGTAAAGCCTAAGTTTTCATATTCCTTATATCATATATATATAAATACCTATATTTACGAAACTATAATCTCACATTTATGTGACAAATTTATTATGCTGACATGTTATGTTACCAACTTGTTAAGAAAGTTGCCTTGATTTGTGTTTTTTGTAAAATAAGATTCTTTCCCAGGAAAACAGCTTTATCTTCTCTGCCATATTCATACAGGAGGACCCTGCATTTGCATCTTCTTTCTGCTACCTATGAAAACCCTTTCATCTTTCCTACCTGTTCTAGGCACAGTCCTTTCAGCATCCCCACCACCTCCATCTAGGATGAAACTATCTTCACCTCTCTCTAGCACTGGTACTTCTTTTTTTTTTTTTTTTTTTTGGATTTTCAAGACAGGGTTTCTCTGTATTGTTTTGGAGGCTGTCCTGGAACTCACTTTGTAGACCAGACTGGCCTTGAACTCACAGAGATCCGCCTGGCTCTGCCTCCCGAGTGCTGGGATTAAAGGCATGCACACTGGTACTTCTATCTAGATGATTTCCTTAAAGCATCCCTCCTGAGTCCTCTCAGCAGCCCACTTGGTTCTCCAAAAGCCTGTATGATAGCCTCCCATACTCATTCATACAAGTTATATCCATAAGTGGCTCTGCATTGAATTATAAATAATATCCACTTTATTTTTATTTATGCACCATTGCATTGCCTTAAGAGCCACTGTACAGCTATCTATTCCAATAATGGGTCGGGTCACCTTTCCTATCTGAACTCAGACAGTGTTTTGCTAGTTTGAAATCTTGCCCTTGGGTTAGGGATGCTCTTGTCTTACCTCTTTTCTACAGTCAGGTCTTCTCACTTGATTCTGAGTAAAGCCCTTCTTCCAGAAGGCTTTCCTTGTATCCTCATTTTCTTCCCCAGTTCTTGTAATTGTGTCTTTATTTTTCACTTATTATCTTGCTGATACTTATAATTGATAATTATGTCATTGTGTGTGTGCCTCTGTGTGTGTGTGTGTGTGTGTGTGTGTGTGTCTGAGAGCTTTCTTCTTTCAGTATCATATAAGCCATAAGAAGGTAGAGGGGAGGATGGTCCTTCTCAAAGTTCCACCTTCAGAACTAAATTCCAAGCCCAGCCCAGACTACATAAAGTAAATATACACAGGTGAAAAGAAGAAAATAAAGAAAAGCAAAAACAAGACCACAAAGCTTATTTATTTTAAGGAAAAACTAAACTACTTCATACTGGGGAGGGTTAAAAATGAGGATAAGCTGGTGTTTTGTATAAATATGATTTTGAGTCCTTGGTATATAGGAATAGAATGGAGACTGGAGATGGTCTCCGAGCATGCTGAGTATGTTGTCCTTACTGGGAAGGTGATGTCAAAGCTATGTGCATTAGCTAATGAATGAGTGACAATGTTCTGTATACCTAACAAGGGCTAATGGATTAATGAAAATTTCCATGAGGATGCTGACTGGTTGAAAATCTCTAGGTATCCACTCCTCTCTCGTCCTTCCTGCTAGCTTATTTCCACACTGATTTTTATGGAACTGTATTCAAAAGCTAAGGTAAATGAAGTGAAACTCTGGAGAATGATCAACAGTAATAGAGTAGACTGAAAATTTTTAAACCAAAATTCCTATTGCTTAAAATCACCATCAAACACATTTTATTACATTTGAGCAATATTTAAAAGAACATCACACTTTAATTTGCTCCTGAGTTAGATTGCTGGAGATAAATGAGATTCTGAAAGAGTAACTGAGGGAATTAATATGTAACCATCTACCCAGTATAGACTTTTAAAAAGAGAATTGATTTTGTACCTAGTGAAATATAAAAGACATCTGACTGCTATGATATGGGAATGTAAAGTGGATGGACAGTGAAGGGTTAATGGGAACTTCATGGTCTTTACTACCTAGTCTTTGTCATCTTTGAAGTTCTTTAAAATACCTTCAGTCACTGAAGGATGAAGACACTAGAGCTGCCACTGACTGTGTATAGCACACCCTAAGCCTCAATACCCCAAAGATCCAATGTGCTCAGCCTAAAGATCGAAATGTTCTCTGCTGCCCTACTCTATTCTGGCACCTCCCACCTTTCCCAGAGAGAAGAAATATTGCACCCTAAGTAATGCATGTTAAGTATAACTCTCTCAGCTATACCCCAACCAGTGCTCTTCCTTTCCTGGTGGAAAATCAGAGAAGAGAGGGGAGAAGAGGAAAGGAGGAGGGGGGAGGGGAGAGGGAAGATGGGAGAGGACATAAGGGGAGGGGAGGAAAGGAGCAGGGGGAGGGAAATGGAGAAGAGGTGGGAAGGGAGGGGATAGGAGGGTAGAAGGGAGAGGATAGGGGAGAGATGAAGGAAGAAGAGGAGAAGAGGGAAAGGGAAGAGAGGAGGGCAGAGGGGAGGAGAGGAAGAGAATGAAAAAGAGGAGAGAAAAAATTAATCATCAGAAGATGGTTCTACCTCTTTAGGTCCTTGCCCACTTCTTACTGTGTCATCAGTAAATACAGCAAATCTGTGATGTCTGAAGTAGCCAGGTTGCTTTGATTCCTGTCCACATCCCCTCCCTTCTTCCTGTCCACATCCCCACCCTTCCTCCCAGTATGGACAGTGGTGCTCCCAAAGGGTCGGGAAAGGCACAACCACTGACTGTAGAAGCTATGACAAAAGAAGAACTAGGGCATGCACTAGGCAACACCAACTTCCCAACTCACTTCTCCATTGTAGCTATCCTGTAATTTTTTTAAATCTTAAAAAAGGCAGCATTTCAAATGACCTAAATCTAAAAGTACGTTACTTCCTACTCAAAACTATTTCAAACAGCATCTATAAAAATCTCATACAGTTTCCATTTTTATGATTTTTTTCCACCTGTTCCTCAATAAATAGGAAACAAAATAACTTGGTTTTTGTTTGGTCTAGAATCAGACTCTGAGCAGGCTCCAGGTCTACTTAGCACTACACACAGCTCTTGCATCAACTATTTTCCCACCACTGAGACACAACCTGACTGAAAGTCTGTCCATGTTTTGCCTGAAAGATTGGTCCAAGTGTGACCTGTGTGGAACAGATGTCTATCAAAAACAGGGACAGATAAACAGGGAGCAATAAAAATTAAATATAAGCTAGTGTTTAATGGCTGGAGACCAAAACAGACATAAGAAAATAACTCTGAAAAAAAGCTGCATTTTCATAGTAAGCACTCACGTATATTTGCCATACTTCCCAGTCAGAAATACAGTTACACAGGTGCAGTGACACCCAGAACACAGAAACAAAATTACATAGGTGCAGTGACACCCAGAACAAGTATTCTAAGACAAGCAGCATCTCACTCTGCACAAGAGAGGACCATCCTTTTGTTCTAAGTGCAGTTGTCCTCATACCCAATGAGTCTTTTAAAGAGTAGAAAATCATAATTTCTAGGCATGGGACCCATGTGTAGTACCTTATAAGTTTGTATGTATACAGTTCACAGTATGCACAAACACACAACACAGTGGCTGTATTCATAAATAATGTACCAACCTGACTTTGTGTATCTTCCTTGCAAGGCTCCAATTTTATAAGACTGAGTTTCTGCTCCATCTCTCCTTCCAGTCAGTCTTTAGATATACAAATATATTATCTATCCAACCATCCATCCATCTATCTCTGTGACAAATATAAGGTGTCATCTACCACCATTTATTTCAAGACCTTAAGTATGAGGAGAGAGAGAGAGAGAGAGAGAGAGAGAGAGAGAGAGAGAGAGAGAGAGAGAGAGAGGGAGAGAGAATACCTTGTCTTCTCATCAAGTTCTGTTACTGACGCCTTTGCATTGTATCCTTTCTCGTGCAGCCTAGAGCTTGTCTGATACAGGGGGAAGACATCCAATTAATATGTAGAGAGAGAAGGGAGTAAGGGAGGACAGAAGGTGAGAAAAGGGGAGGGGAGAGGACAGAAGAGAAGGAAATAGAGAAGCCAGGAGACAGCAAGGTATAGAGAGAAGAAAAAGAAAAGCAACTGATGAAGAAAATACATCCTGAGCATTGAGGAGGACTCTCAAACAAGAAAAAGGGGGAGCTAGGGAAGAGGGCAACAGACAGAAAACAGTACGAAAGGAGAAAAAAAGTAAAACACTATCAAAAGAAGTGAGCAGCTTCCTAACCAGAGATCTACAGAGGAAGTTTTTTCTCACCAGTATCAGATACAAAAACATAACTTGGCACCTAGGGCTTCCCAGGTAAAGGGCAACATTCGCAAAAATGCCTTCTGGGACCAGGCAAATAGAAGAAACAGGATCACAGGGCATAAGACACTCAAGTGTCAAGCGGAGGCTAGATTTGAAAAGGAAAACCTGGGGAGAGCAAACTGCTCAGCTGAGATGCCCTCACAACCTGGAATCAGAAAGATGCTTTCTCTCAAATACTGTTTTTTTCTTTAATCACAAGCTTTTGCTTGAGTAGATGCAACCTCTAGCCTTGCAGCCTTCCTTCCTCATCAACGCCATTCAATTTTTGTGAAAAGGGGAGATTTGACACACAGTCACCCAACTCAGATTGCTTTGTAGTGAGAATGCAAACACACCTGGCCCATATGCTCCCCACTCCAGCAGGAAAAGTGTGCAGAAGTCTCAGCTTAGGAGTCTGCAGCCACCTGGAGGTGTGGCAGAGATCACAACATATTGGCTCAAAAGAAGTCTTTGGTGTGAAAGCACTGATTTCTTCGTTGCTGATGCAGAATATTTGAGCTGTCACAGAGAAGGTTCTTCAACTTGTCTGCTTTCTAAATTTTCTTCATTGGAAGGAATGGCTCAAGTTCCAAACCCATCCGTGTTGCTCATCATCCCTTCCCCGGTTCTGTCTTCACTGGACCCTTAACTTGCTGTTGATAACATATCTATTTGAGCAACAGATTGTTTCATGTCCTCCCCCACACCCCCAGTACACTAAATTAAGTCAGAGGCAGGGTCTAAATTTGCTTAACATCAAATCTCTGCATGTGTCACTTAGTCATTGTGGGATATCTACTTCCTTGTTGACCTGAAAATGTCACTCTGACTAGGGGCTTTATTTTATCTAAAGGAAAGGGGTAAGTGGGTGGGTATCTCTGGCATGCCCAACATCAAGGTTATGCTCAACCAAACCTGGAGTTGACCACTTGTTATTTCCCCCTATGTTATTTGAGCTTACCATAGCAGAAACAAAGACTCCACACCTCTTACTATCCTTCAGCTCAGAAAGATACATGTCCCACATTATGATACAAACTCAAGCTCAAGCTCAGACTTCAAACTCAATATCTGGTATTCATTCAAAAACTACACCACTACTACTGCAAGCTTGTCCAGCCTTTAAATCACAAATAGAACCATCTGTCACAATTCTATTCCTCTCCCTCCTAAACCTGTCCTCTGGCTAGTTGGCCTAATATTCAATTTCCATTATTGTTAAGGGTTTGGCTTCATTCACTCTTCACAAACCAGGGACTGCATTCCCCTGTATGGCACACATGACCTTTGACATCCTATTACTGGGGCTGGCACCATGCAGTTGTGAGCACTAGTTGTTGCATTGTGAAGACTGCTGCCTCTTGGTTGCACGATGAAATGTATGGGAGCCTATCAAGCTCAGTCCTTTCTACAAGGCCATGTTCCTTGTCAGGAAGCTGAGTGTCCACATAAGGGGGGTCCTTTGCTGATTTGTACAAACTTGCTCTATGTCTAACAACACTCTTGATACTAGAAATTAAGTGTGAAATTCAGTAGGATATGACATATAAAACCCAGTGAGTCACTAAGAGCTATAATACTCTCTTTGGTTTAATATTTCATTTATTTTTCTAATTATAAAACTAAATGCTAACCGGGAAAGTTTTTAGGTGATATCGCTTTGTCATTAGCATGGATACCTCTAAGGGGCTGTATTAGTCAAGAAGTTTCTGTTTAGAAATACATACATAATGAGAAGTAAATGATCACACTTGTATTTAAGCACAGGAACAACACAGTGTGTTAATCAAGAGAATTGAAGATGCTTTCCCTGATGGTATCTCACCTCCCTAGGGCAAGCTGGCTTCTGGTTATGGAATCTCTACTTCAGAGCAATTTTGGAAGTTTACTTAATGACATTTTAAAAATCAAAATTCCTTCTCCTGTCATCTCATAATGCAAGTGAACATAATGAGAAGCAAGAGTCCCCTTAGACAATAAAATGTGCTTTTGCAAAAGCTGCTAAAATGCCAGAGAGATGGCTCAGTGCTCAAGAGTGCTTGGCTTTGGTTTAGCACTCACATCGGCTCACAACAGGCTGTAACAGCTGTTGTAGGTGATATGATAACCTCTTTTGACTTCTATGGGCTGCTGTATGCACACAGTACACATATATTTATTAAGGAACACACATATATTAAATAAATGAATAAACCCATTAAAAATATGACAGACAGCTGGCTGTTACTCATTCTGGCAATCATGAGACTGTGATAGAGCTGACTTCGGATCTTAAACACGAGATGGTCAAGAACTGACATTAATAATGGATGGAACTTGAGGTAGGTTGTAATGGAGGCTCATAGGAATGACTTTTCCCTGGGGAAAACTAACTGTGGTTAGGATTATTCTCTTCACTGGGAGACATATCCAAGACACATGTAGGAAACAAGTTGTTTGGATTTGTCCTTAAAGAGAGTCGAGGACCAGAGTCAGAGGTCACCCTTCCTTCAGATGAGTGAACTGCACTGAATCCATATGTTTAACAAGGAAAACAAAAGTGGAGTCATTTACCATTAAGTGTGCCACGTAGAAAAAGTGGCAGTACATATAAAAAAATGTAAGCTGTCCCTGTACATAAGGGACTCTGAGCTGGGTGTAGTAGCTTATATCTATAGTTTTAATACTTAGGAGGGTAAGGAAGGGAGATTGTACATTTGAGTTCAGCTAAGATTAAACAGTCAGTTCAATACCAGCCAACATGGCTACATAGTGAGATTGTCTTTAATTAAAAAAATATCCACAGAATAAAAACAATGACTACAACTTAACCTAAGCCATTACCAGACCACCTGTACCTTCATATCATGAATTACATGAATGGAAGTTTCCCCAATGTCTAGTTAGATGTAGCAACAGAAATCTGGCTTAAAGATGAGGTGACTGGGGTTCAGTTCACATTCTCAGTAGCCTATATCCAAAGAATCCCATAGTAAAATCAAGCCATCTGCTTCATTCTTCCACACTGGCTTTTGGCTGTAGAGGAACTCCAACTTTAAATTCATTTTAAAGAAGTATAAAGTTGCAAGAAAAAAGCAGATGACAAGCACCTTTGCCAAAATGGGAACCACATAAATCACTGATGACCCACGTCCCAAAAGGGATCTGAAGCAATTTGGAGATGGCTAAGGATAATACAGGAATCTCGGTAGCAATTTTAAAAACAGACATTCTCTTTCTTCTCTGAGAAAGAGGATAATAGGGCATGATTTTCTCAATGATGATGTTTCCTATAGACAAATCTTTAATCATGTGAACAAGGCTATCAAACTCAACACTAACTAGTAACAACCATTTTGCTGAACACTCCATTTCCTGTGAAGCTTTCCATGCTATCCGCTAGCCTGAGCTCCCTGAATGTCTTCTTTCAGTTCACCCTGCGATCAACCACACAAATTATGAGTTGTTACTGTCACCAAGGTTCTCATGCCTGAGGCTCAGAGAAGATGCCCATGTACACAAGTGTGGGGCTGCACCACACAGTGAAGATAAAACAGACAGGGGATACTTCAAAGTCACTGTGCAGCTTAGGCTCAGTGGCTCTAGGAAGAAACCATTAGCTGAAGGAAGAACAGATGTTATTTTTGACATCATCAAGAAAGTAGAGTATCAGACAACAATGACAAAAATGCTGACAATGGAAATATTTTGATGGAATTCTACACAGAAAAAGTTGTTGTCACCGACACAACATTTGGTGACATAAGAAAGCCACATTAGTAACCACATGACCTCGAAGCTAGTAACTAGTGCTTGCACACTGTTTAGCCCGAAAAACTCAAGCCTCTTCAAATATTCCTGGGATGTTCTCAGTCTTCTAACTTTGTGACATGACATGTCATCTACAGACTTTTGGGTCACATCCTTAGCTATCCTAGGCTGTATTGGGCCCAGATGCCTCAAGACGGACACCTACATATTTGTAGACAATATGAACTGAAGTTTATATAAAAAGCCCACTTTGCCTCAATTCTGACTTCTAAAACCCGTGAATCAACAGGCACAGAAAGAATCCTTTTCCAAACTCAGGCTATAAGGCAGTGTGGAAATTACAATGCTTGTTTTCTTTCTATCTTTCAGTAGAAGAAGACTCATGATAAGCTCTGAAGGTTTCTGTGCCCCAGTCACCATCACTAGGCAGCAGCTGTACCATCCTAATAGGCACTCAAAATAAAATGAGGCAAGAACCAGGAATAAGGCAAGTCCAAATGCATGGATAAATTCATGGAGGTCATAATAAGCAATGGGCTAACAGGCAGAATGAAACAGACTTACTATAACTAAAGTGAAAACACATCTGGGAATAAGGCAGAGGATGCTACTGCGGAGGCAGCGAGGGGCTGTGTGAGGATATGTCTGTCACGTTAGCTTAGAAGCAGCTTCAGTCGACGTCAGATAACCCTCTTGAGCCTCTAAGAAGAATTCAACTCATTATAACTACCCATGTTCTTATCTGCTCTGCTGCTACCCTTGACCATGAGGGTGGAGGTCTATGGTGGGGAAAAGATTTAGAATTTTGCATTTCCAGAAAAAAGCCTGACATATAACAGAAGATCATTAAATATCTATTATGGAATTGCCTAATTGAGGTATTTCTAGAACAATCTATAATCAATTATTTACTTAAAAAGAGAAATGGTATCCTTTACCTTATGTATCTTTCATTATAAAACCTGGTTTGTTATAGATTACAGGCAGCTAATGTCATTTAAATGATATTTTTGTACCTTTATATATGGTTCTATACCAACTCTTGCTTTTAACTGTGCAACTACTTCCTGACTGTGGGAACAGAACCCCATTTTTTGTGGGGATCACCTATCATTCTTTCAGATAGAGGGGTACACTGTGCTTCCCCTTAGTCTTGAGGTCTGAGTCAGACACAATGTTGTCCTGGCTGGATCAACGAGAGTTCATTAGGAATGATTTCGGCATCAGGATAGCCAGGTATTAACATATTCTAGGGCTATAAAATAGAACAACATATTAAATGAGAGAGAAGACAACAGAAGAACTAGAGGCCAGATGGGAGAAACAAGAAAAATGCCAAATGACATTGTCAGTTTTCAGATTGACAACTAGCCAATAATTTCCTTTTCTTTCTTGCTTACTTGCTTGCCTTTTTCTCTCTTGGTTTGATTTTTTTTTAGATCAAGGTTTATGTCTTGTGTCACTAAAAGGAATTCATTTTTTCTCCATTTACCACACACTCTCTAAAGATTTCAATGATTGAAAGTAGAATAAAAGAACTGAGTTGGGTCCATCAATGCCCATGAGTTAACAAGCTGACATTCCCAGATGTGACATGGTCAAGAGACAGTTCTTACTCAGCTCCTCCTAAGACAACTAAAAGAAAACCCAGAAAGTCCTTTTCTTGTACATATTCACAGATAATTGATTAATTGTAAATGATCATTACCAAGACTGTTTCAGAGTTCCTCAGGGTTATGGGAATTACAAATGATTTGAAAAAAAAACAATTACTTTCAATTTTCCCCAGTGTAGCTGTACAGTAATTAATGGTTTTGAGACAGCATGATAATCATTAAAAAATCATTTATGACTTTCCAAATAATTGAGCCAAATGAAATGCTGCAAGATCAAAACAAGAAAGCAAAGAAATACTGAAGAAACAGCCCCCAACCAGGAGGAGTCACTCTCATCCAAAAATGACTTTGGTTTTTCATTCAAACTCACGTAAGACGCTTAAAAGTCTGTTGGTGTGGTAGCTGCTAAGTGACATGTCTACAAATGCATTCACTGGGAATACTGACTCTGCCTGGAGCCAGTGCTTCCAGAAAACACCCTAAAGAGTCAACTGCTAAATCAATAAAATGAATGCTGTGAGCAGGTGTTTGGTATTGTGCTGAGTTCTCCATATTTTCCACTTTAATTTCTCCATTTACCATCAAGCTTCTGCAGAAAACATAAAATGTACCTGGAAGTATTATGCTCCTCATAAATACGAGGACAGTTGTGCTAAACATTTCTGAACTGCTAAGGGTAATTCATAAATCATATTCATTGACCTGGATCCTTAAAGTTTTCTCATTTGATCTTAGTGATTGGAATGCCAAATGTCACAAAGCTTAAGCAGTATTTATAAGCCATTAGCAGATGACTCTTTAACAGAGGGAGCCACTATAGGTTTAAAGAGAAATCTGGCACTATGGAATTGTACAGAAGTCCACAAGGATGACCCCAACTAGGAACCTAAGCAATAGTCCAGAATGATGACTACCTTAAATGCCATCCTAGAGCCTTCATCCAGTAGCTGATGGAAGCAGAAGCAGAGATCCACAGCTAAGCACTTAGCCAAACTTCTGGAATCCAGCTTCAGAGAGGGAGGAGTGACCAACAAAGGGGTCAAGACCACGCTGGGAAAACCCACAGAAAGAGCTGACCTGAGAAAGTGGGAATTCATGGACCCCAGTCTGACAGCTGGGGAACCAAAATAGGACCAAACCAGGCCCCTCAAATGTGGGTGTCAGCTAGGAGCATGGGGTAGGCTATGGGACCTCTGGCAGGGGAACCAGGATGTATCCCTAGTGCATAAAGGACTTCAGGATCCCATTTCCATTGGAGGGATACCCTCTTAGCCTAGATACACAGGGGAGGGCCTAGGCCCTGCCCCCAATGACTTGACAGATTTTGATGATCCCTCATGGAAGGCCTCACCCTCCCTGGGGAGTGGATAAGGGATGGGATGATGGGGTCGATGGGGACATGGGAGGATGGGAGGGAGAGGGAACTGGGACTGATATATAAATTATGATCATTTCTAATTTAAATAAAATGTATTTAAAAAAGAATATTTACAAGAGATATAGACAAAATAAAAGACAAGCAAGGAATAAAAGTTGACTCAGGAGAAGAGAAAAGAAATACCACTCATTCCTTTTTATCCTTTATTTTTAGTGTTGCAGAACACAGCTTAGTGGTTAATACTAGGATATTCAAAGGCAGATTTCAGAGCTCTGTCAGCTGTGAGATCCCGAGAAGGCTGCATCAACTCTATGGGTTTTTGTAGGGATAAAATAATGTGAGAGCCTACATATAAGGTTGTTTGGGGAACTGAATTGGTTGTTACTTCAAAGCCAATCTGCTTGCATCCCAAGAGGAATGGAATGTTCAATAAATGCTAGTTAGTAAGTACTATTCTATTTGTCAGATATTATTTGTAATTTACTTATAAGTAGAGGGTCTAATAGGGGTAGTGGTTTGTCACTCAAATAGTATTTTCATATATCTTCTTACACCAGGAATTATTCAAGACAACCCCCAAAAAATACAAGAGGCAAAAAATAACACAATCTAAGAAAACAGGCTAAACGCACAAGTAAATAAAGGATATAAAGAAATACTAAGAATAGGAAAAAGGCCAAGAATCATACAGATGTAGCTGCTATAATGAGATAATGCTATGTCTTAGGCTTTGCAGCATTTAACTCAAGAAAGGAAACTGGGTCCACAGCAGTGTTAAGTGCCTATGGAAAGTGCACAGTGATTTTCCTGGGATGGAGCATAAAGCACTAATGAGAACACATATAGCAAATGTCTATTGGGGCACCTAATTAGTAACCACAGAAGACAGCATTCTCACCTCCATTGCCTACCTTGCTTTGAATCCACATCTGTGTGCTATGACAGAAACTCTGGAATCAAATAGAGTTTCTCTACCATGCCCATGGTAATAAAAGTCAATAGATAGTCTGGTTGCCAATCAAGTGAATATGGAAGACAAGGCAGAGTCAGACACCGTAGCACTGTGCAAAAATCCAAATGATTCACTCACCAAGAAACAATCAATACTACATGACTATGGTTATAACTGTCAGAATTTATGGGTGATTTGATATTCAGCAATAAAAAAATTAAGTAATGTAAGCTCCTTGGTTAATGACTCTAATGAGAAAGGTTTAGAAATCAGCCAGTAACTGAAATAATTAATTAATAAATAATAATAATAACAATAGCTAACACCCACTGCATAAGATAGATGTCTTATTCATTATGCTTACATCTGGGTATGAACCATTTCCTTCGGTTTATTGAACTGGAGAATAACTGAAGGAACAGGTATTTTGATTTTCTTCTCCAACCCACTTCACGTTTGGCTTTTATAGCTATGTAGTTCTGAATTTTGGAGAGGCAGGCAAAGTGCTTGTGGTAACAAAGACACCTTTGTTTACAGAGTGAGGTGGCAAAATTCAGGTAGGTACACTTGGTTACTATGTGCTTTAGATAAGTCTTGAACATCTTTTGATTATTTTAAGTTTTAATTCTTAAATAACTGGTCTTGGAAAACAGTGTGGCAAAGTGAAAGGCCTGTGTAAATAAACGGAAGGGGTGCAGCTGCACTCTGATACATACAACCTGCTAGTGACATTATCTTTGGGTTTATTCAGAAGTCTTTAACTAAATCCCTTAGCATTGCCCTTTAACTAACTCTGACCCATCAGAAATCCTGTTCGTATGTTCTCTTTGTCAGTTGTCACTGGAAATTTCCCCGTGCATGGACACATGTGACCCTACAACTCATTTGTCTTCAGGTTTGTTTCTCTTGTTTTTGCTACCCCCAACAGATAACAATCTCCATATCTGCATTTCAATATGTAAATTATACAGGAGTTTCATCATGAGCTTTCAAATTAGACTAATGATTTTCCATGAAGGCATCTGGGGCAGATGATAATAGCCAGGAACAAATCATCAGGAATAAATCCATGGCGCATAGGCTCTGAGCATCTCCAATGCATTGGGTCTTACTTAGATCATCTAAAAACAGACCTAAACACTGTACAATGACACAAAACTTATCAGCACTCTCAGAGTTCTGTAAAGGCAGCCTTCTGATCCAGAACATTCACAATTTGACAGCAAATGATGCTCTCTTTGAGTTCACAATACAAAGAAATTGAACGGTGGTCCCACTTGACATGCCATTCTATCCATCTGATTGTTAAGGACAAACCTAGGAACTCCTCAACCTGGATGGCTGTATTTTAGGAAATATCTTCAAATTCCATGTCACTTTTTTTCCCTCAAAGCCTGTGAACCTTTCTTCTTATCCACAGGTTGCCAAGCCATTCCTCTTGCTCCCTTGTTTGGCTTTTGAAGGCACCAAGAAAGGATGGTGAGTAGTCATTGTTGTCAGCCACACGCACACAACAAAAAGATACGGGAATTTCAGATTCTCCACTGAATATTTTTAATATTCAATAAGCACCTGACAGTTTTGTAATCAAAGCTTTCATCAGTTTCCTCATTATTTCATTCCATGTGACACAGAGGAAAAATGTTTATCATAACCCAAACATAAGCAATAAGAAACCATTTATTCAAACCAGAGTTTGCAGTCACATTTGATTGCAAACTAACTCAAAGTAGCCAGTAAAATTATAAAGGGGTGGGTGATAGGGTGTATCACAGGGAGTTCGTTACTTAGCTACCACAACATGAATGATGCCTCTTCCCTTTTGAATGGCTTTAGGCATAAGTTGCTGGTAAATGTCTAACATAAGTCCATTAAAAATGAAAGTCGTGAACAGAACTGACCTGTGGTTACTATCAAACTACTAACACGATGCTGTTAACTAGCCTAACATGATGTTAACTGGTACACAGAGTCATGAAAATGTAACAGACTGGTGTGTTCCATGAGCCAGCACCAGCACAACTACACCCAGGTACTCAATCAAATGAGACCATCAATTTCCTTCCTCCTCATCTCCTTTCGGCTTCATTCCATCTGATTTGTTTTTCAAACAGGTTTGTTCTACATGGTACTGAATTTGATTGCAGGGTCAGTGCCAGAAGCACTCTCCACAGCTTGGCTTTGAATGTGCTCTTTCAGAAGCCAACAGCACAGCAGAGGGAAGAAATATCCTGACCACCCAACTTGGAGGCTAAGCAGGTTGAGTCAGCCCCTTCAGGGCACCGGGATAAAGGTGTGCTTATTTGAACCATGGAGGGTTTAGTCTCATCAAAAAACAAAACAAACATGTAGGTAAATATCATAAACTCCAGCTTTCAATTAAGTCTGATTAAATCTACACCAGACTTTTACTCTATCAGATTGTATAAGGCAACTAAGACGTCTTACTGTGTGCCCGCATGCAGTGAACTTCCTTCTGCGTGTTCACATGCAGTGAAAATTTGGGCCAAAGATATAATAAGATCCCTGAAAATAAAATGTGTTTGGAAGAAAAATAGGCTCCTGCAATATAGAGAAGCCGTCTTCAGCCATGGCTAAATACAAATAGTGAAGCTAAATAATTGCCACATAAATTTATTAATAGAACCGCTAATGTCGTACATCTCACATCTCCATTTTGACACACAATCTTTTATTTTTCTTTTACCGAGGAAGAAAAATGAAGGAGCGGAACTGTTAATGCTGCTTGCAACTAAATTGGATTTTCCGCCAGAGGAAGCTGTTCAGTAGAAGCTATTTGGGAAAAGCAAAATAGTGCTCACAAAAGAGTATTAATGAGTCCAACCAAGGGGAAAGCCTCCCGCAACACAAACAAAGCATTTCAAAGCCACTTTCAGGACAGCAAGCCTAGCGGATGCTTTGAACTCCCATTTTTTGCAGAAATGATCTTACCTGTGAACTGAACATGAGACCCAGTCGAGAGATAGAATACGAACACTTAACTTCAACCGTGGGTCTTTCAGATGATTTAAGAAAAGAACCCCCAGCAGCGGTTGGTTTAGAAGGAAACCTATACATCCTGCCATCAAACTGTGAGGCACAGCAGGAACAAGATGTAAACTACATAGGGCCTGTAAGCCTCCACCTCCACCACAGCTGGGGTCATAATGCTCAGGTGAAGGTCTGGCAGACCACAGGGAAAGCACGAGCCTGAGCTGCCTTTATCCTGGGTGGTTCTTTCCGTGCCTGACAGAAGACCTTTAAAATCATATTTGTTTAGCTATTCAAGTGAAGAAAATAACATAGAAATAGCAAGGAAAACGTAACTGTTTCTTCCCCAAGAACAAAGAAAGTGGATCCTTTTCATAGTTTCTCATTGTCCCCCAGTCAAGTCAGCTGCAAAAATAAGGTGGCTGCTTTGCAGCTGCAGATGCTACGGGAGGATGGGGCAGTTGGCGAATGACATCAGTTTACAAAATCCAGGACCATTTGTGCATGTTTTTAGGCCTATTGCCATGGTACTTGAGCGCCTAGCCAGGCCACAATTAGGACAGCTGAAAATTGCAGCCAGAGACTCTGACTGACTCAGTCGTCACCAAGTATCTTGAATGGTGAAGAGGCTTCTGCATAGGGGTCAAATATTGCCTGTTGTGACAAGAGGAAGGGTCCAAAATGTTCTCATTTCCTTCCATTTGGCGGTCATATTTGCAAGGGATAAATTAATATCTACAGTTTCACTAGCAAAGAAGAAACAATACTACATGCCAGTGCTTTCAGTGGGACACACTGCTATATACAACAAATACTCACAAACACTGGAGTTGCATATCACATCATATGAACATACATTAGCATATTTTGAAGAGGAGAACATGACTAGGCATAGGTCAAAGTTGAGGCTACTGCTTAAGGATGGGGGGAAAACCCCTAAGCATTTTATTGAACTACAAAGTGAAAATAACTATAAGTACATGGAACAGTTGGTGTCATAATTTAAAAAGTGGCACAAGAGAGAAAGATGCCATTTGACAGAGCTCATATGTAAGGGTTTTTTTATTAGGAGAAAGGGAATGAGAAAAACGGGAGGAGAGGGACTCGCCTCTGGGGACAGGAGCAGCAGAAGAGAAAAGAGAGTTGTGGTGAGGGGAGACAGACAGACAGAGAAGCAGAGGAAGAGAGAAAGATGGGAGGTAGGCAGGTTCCTTTTATAAAGAAATATTGTGAGTATGAATAGGTGGTGCTCTTAGTGGCTGCAGCTGAGGGCGTATCCTTTCAGAACCCCAAGGACAGGGCAGCACAGATGACTAAGTGCTAACATTCCTCTCTTTATTATAAAAAAGGTGAGGAATTAGAAAGGGATAGCAAGTGATGCAGGGATTAGGATGCTATGTTCTCAAGACCTCCTGATAACTTGGGAGGGCGTCTTTCATCTTTGGGAGACCTGGGAAAGCTAGAGTAAATGGCTGTTTCACTTCACTGTCCAGGCTCTGTGGAACCATTAGGCCCTGCCTGGACCTGGCAAAATGCTGTTCAAGGTGGATCCAAGTCAACTCCCCAGTGTTTAAAGCACCTGATCTTTGCCCATCACAACTACATCACCGGGACATGTTTGGTAGCCTTGCACCTCCAGCTCTGTGGCCAACAGCTGGTAGTCCTACAACAACAGCTGATTAGGAATGGTCAGTGGGTCTCCATAGAACATCCCAATGGGAACATGGAGGTATAGACAATGACACAGCTCCCATGAGTGAGGCAGAGAAGTAAGACCCAAGGGTCTGCAATTCCTAGTGTCCCAGGAATTCAGAGAGGGTCAATTTTGAGACAGGCACAGGTAGCCCAGTGAGTCATCAAGCAAAGTGTGGATGCCAAGGATTCTGAGGCTGAGAGAGACCAAGTCACCAGGTACCAAGACTTTGAGAGAAGCCAGAAGTTGAGAAAACTGTGCTCAGGAAATGGAGCCTCACATCCAGGGGAATGATCACAGGCAGGTAGCCCTACCAGAGACCCAATTGCCAATACTAAATGGAAGGTGAAGTCACCAATAACAAGAAAGCAGATTTCTTGCTGGTGGAAGAGAGCAGATCTATTGAGGGTGAAGTAGGTGGGTAGGGTCCCAGCATGAAGTGATTACAAAGTTCCAGGAAGCACATTTTTGGTAGGTCTATTCCTCATGAGTGAGGCAGAATGAGATCTAATGGCTTTTTATCAAGCAAGGATCCTGAGAAAGATAAGGCCACCTGGTGATTCACCAATCAAGGGGCGGGGTCCAAAGGACCCGAGGGTCTGAGAAACAAGACAAGCACCGGCCCGCCAAGGGAATCCTCATGCAGAGGGCAGGGGCCAAGGGATCTGAGCCCAAAAGATCTGTGGTTGGCTGGTACCAGGCCTCAGGGGGCCAAAAGTCGAAAAACCACACTGGACAGGAGTCCTCACTCTAGAAACAGAGAGGTGGGGGCGGGGGAGTAGTTCTCCAAACATGCTGGTTTTGGATGGAAGGACCCAGCCGTGTGGAGAAGTGAGGCAGTTGTATGTGGTTCAGGCTCCAGGATCCTGACATGCCTCAAACTGCCTGTGGGAAGGAGGAAGCATCGGGGGGGGGGACCTTTCCTTGTCAGGGAACCAATGCTGTAATTTAAAAAGTGGTTACAGAGATCACACGGCAGGGATTATTTTAGGGGAAAGGGAACGGGAAAAGGAGAGTGGAGGCAGGAAACTGACCTTTGGGAACAGGGGCATGCAGAAGAAAAGGGGGGGGGCAGAGAAGCAGAGCAAGGAACAGACAGTGAGAGAAAGTTGGGAGGTGGGCGGGGCACTTTTAAAAGGGAACATAGTGAATGTGTATAGGTGGTGCTCTTAGTGGCTGCAGCCCTTGTCAGAACCCCAAGGGCAGGCCATTACAGATGCCTGAATACTAACAGTAGGGATGGGGTGGGTAATCTGCATATTACAGGATTTCTATGTATCCTAGTAAATTACACTTTGCCACTCTGGTATAATTTCATCTTCATCGCTAGCTATTCTTGTAATATATGCAGCATCTCTCACCTAAATCTATAAAAATTAGCTGGAAAATGTCTATGTGTGGCGTACATTGTGTACATGTTAGTATATGCACATATATGTGAGGATGTGCATGCACACATGTGTATGTGCACATGAAAGCCAGATGTTGACCTTCAGAGCCAGCCTTAATCATGCTCCACTTCATTTTTTGATAGGGTCCCTTCCCTAATCTACAGTGTGGTGATTTGGCTAGAGTGGCTGGCCAGCACACTCACAGGGACCCTAAAGTCTCTGCCTCGATAGTGATGGGATACCAGGTAGTTTTCTCTGTATCCTGGCCTTTTAACATGAGCCCTGGGGATAGAACTTAGGTAATTATGAGTATGTGGTAATATCTTTAATGACTAAACAATCTCCCCTGTCTGAAAGATACCATCAGAGGACAGGAACTCTGGGAAGCTATAGAGCAGCAGGCATATATGGCCCTCATACCTTTCCTATTTTATAGGAACAAACTTGACATCCCTGGGTGACTCAATTATCCCTGATCTTGTTCTGTAAGGAAAAAACCATGCCAGAGGAGCCAACAGAGGCATCATCCATCTGGCCATAGGGTGGAAACATGACCTACACCATTCTAATCACAGTGACTCTCAGGATGTCACAAAGATGTAGCAAAATAAGCCTGACCTTTTCCTGTTGGAACTTCTGCAACCACATTGTCACCATTGGTCAGGCTAGCCAATGTTTGCAATTCTTTAAACATTTAAAGGGATTTGGGGATTACAGCACTTTAATATCTCTCTAGGGTTTAAATGTATTTAAATGTATCAAGGGATCTAGTCCTTTAGGCTAAGTCTCAGAAATCTCTCCCTTGGGAATTTTGTTTGGTTTTTTTCATTAACTTGTAACAATTCAACACTTATTTTACATTTTTATAAGAAAGAAAAAAGCCAGCAAGAAATACAGTTTCCTACAAAACACACCTGAAGCTTTTCAGAGGTCATCTGGAGCTTAACGTGGAAATGCAGAGTGTCCACAGAACCTGGACAAACAAGACTGGATGTGAGTGTTGTCATAGTTCTGCACTGAAGTGGTGACTCCACCCATTTCTTCATTTGGATTTAAGAGCAGTAAGCCATGCCTTAAGTAGAAGGTGCATTCTCAAGTCAGCATGTGATGGAAATTTACCAAAGTAGTTCATATGTTTGGGCATAATAGGTCATGATGCTCAAAAGATATCAAAATTCTGATTATTTCTCACCAATCCTATCATTATCATCAAACCTAGGCCACCATCATCTTCTCTCAGAATTATTCTCATGGCCTTTTAGCTTTTCTCTGCTTCTGAATTTGTTCTCACATAGTCTATTCATAGAACAACCAGCAAATTCTAAAAAAAAATGAGTAAATAAAATGGTAGTACATCATAGCAGCTTCCTTGGGTTTCCCTTGCAAACTCCTAACCCTGGTCTGAAGTCTTTCAACTATGACTCTTGTCTCCCCATGCACCCTGATTCCTAGAAATCCCTTGCAAGCCTGATGCTCCAACTGAGAAGACTCTTGCCTTGTTGAGAGCATAGAACCAAAGCCAGCAGGACTCATGTTACTGCTAAAAAGTGTTAGGACTCTGCTTCATAAGTTCATGTTCAAATGTCACTTCTTCAACAAATGCAGCCCAATCCTCACATCAAACTTATCATCCTCAGGCTGGAGCTATGGCTCAG
Organism: Mesocricetus auratus; assembly: GCF_017639785.1. Taxonomy (NCBI): domain Eukaryota; kingdom Metazoa; phylum Chordata; class Mammalia; order Rodentia; family Cricetidae; genus Mesocricetus; species Mesocricetus auratus. The sequence goes on from NW_024429190.1 coordinate 80,602,279, forward strand.
AGGATAAGAGTAAGAAGGCAAGGGAGGGTCTTATTTTTACAGGGGATGTGAGTTCAATTCCCAGCTCCCAAGTTTGTTGTCTCACAACCATCTGTTACTCTAGTTTCAGGGAATATGACAGCCTCTTCTAACCTACAGACATCTTCACTCCATGTGAATGAAACCACACACTCACATAGAATTTAAAATCTAAAAATTAGCATCCCTTTGAAAAATTCACTGTTCTTGCCCACCACCCACCTCCTCTTCTTTTTGGTACCCTCTGCTATCTATATTAGATATTCCAGTATCAGCTGAAATGTAACCTCTGGACTCCAGGATTTGTCTTTGTTTTATTTGCTCCAGTAGCATCAAGTTGATCTATAACATTTTGGTGAATGAATAAAGGGGGAATTGAATCTTGCTATAACATGATTGATTGTAAACAAATGTTCAGACTTTACAAGTGCCCCTGGGCTGAGGATCTGGTTCACTGATAGAGTGCTTATCTACTGCTAGCAAGACCCAGGGTTCCATCTTCAGCACAATTAATGCAAATATATTTTACATTTAAAAGTCTACCAGGGAATTTCACTTAAAATTGCCATAATATGAGAAAGTATCCCTTGGTATGAATCATGTTCACATATTCACATATATGCACAGAGATGTATACTATGAGATTAAGTGAATTACTACATTTTTACCTAAAAACCATAAGTTACAACAGTAGTAGTTTGATGCCCTAACCATAGACAGAACTAACTGAGGCATAGAAAGCTATAAACCTGAAGAGAAGGAAAAATGCCGGTTATATGCAGGGTATGAAGATCAAAGACATAGTTTTCCAGCCATGGGACATTTTTACACGATACAAAAATGGACGCTCAATAAACACATGTTCGACTAAGGGAAGAGTCAAGAGGCCTTAAGAAAATGATCTGAACTCAAATATGACAAAGGAAAAGAAATCAGACAAAGCACACAAGGGTGGTGCCTTCCTGCTGGAAGCTTGCTGAGTGGCCTCTCATGGAACACGTCGTCTATGATTGGTCCTGCACAGGCTTCCACAACATGTTCTCTGGGAGTAAGGGTGCCATTAGCATAGCAGATATATATATATATATATATATATATATATATATGTATTTGGTTTTACGAGACAGGGTTTCTCTGTATTGTTTTGGAGGCTGTCGGTCCAGCCCGGCCTCGAGGCCTCGAACTCACGGAGATCCGCCTGCCTCTGCCTCCCGAGTGCTGGGATCAAAGGCATGCGCCACCAACGCCCGGCCCACTAATGTCTTATTTACATGTCTTTCTCCCAAACAGAGTTGCTGAAGGCACAGAGTGAAACAATGGCATCTTTCATATGCCATCCACAAGAAAATACATTTTAAAAGGCAGGGGAAGTAATAAGGAAATTAAAAGAGGAAAGGGGGGTGTGTGTGGCAGAAGATCACATCCTCCCCAATCACCTGTGATCACCACCTCCTCATCCTCATAAATTAATGATACATTTTCACTAAAATTGCCTTCTTGCAGTCTCAGTGCTACATCCAGCTGAGCCTATCCACTCCATGTGTTTTGCCTTTACTGAAAGCACTAATTATTATGTGGGATCTGATTTTGAGGTTTATCATAAATGCTGGTTTTCACAGAATCCTTAATTGGGAAATGTTAGAAAGCTCAGTTCTCACTCAGTTGCAGAGTTGAGAATACCCAGGGACATGCTCTCTTCTTTGTTCTTCCCGGATAAGAAACACTAATGTCCAGGCTGAGAGAGCATCCCTCCATGTGGAATGGGCTCCCAAAGTCCATTCGTATGCCAGGGATAAACACTGATCTACTACTCGAGGTACCATGAGGGAGGGCCTAGGCCCTGCCCCAGATGATATGACAGACTTTGGAGATTCCCTCATGAGGGTCCTCACCCTCCTTGGGGAGCAGAATGGGGATCAGGTGTGGGTTGGGGGGAGGGGGAGGAGAGGAGGGAGAAGGAGCTGGGATTGACATGTGAAGCAAGCTTGTTTCTAATTTAAATTAAAAAAGAAAAAGAAAAAGAAAAAGTGCACAGGTAACCTAGTGTTGTGTTGTGTTTCTGGAATAGAACAACATAGGCATGAAAAGATATGAGAATGATGTGATGATTTTCCATTTGGTCCTGCCCTAGGTGTAGGTTTAAAATGTAAACTGAAGGACCCATTTCTTTCAGTGGGAGCCTATCTTCCCCAGGCTCTTCTAGCCCGAACCAGGATTAAATCATCCACTTACTGTGTCATGCATGTCCACACTTTGCTAGGTGCTGGGCATACAATGAAGAGCACAGGTGAAATGGTTCCAGTTCTTCAGAGCAGGGGAACACATGTGATAAAGACATGAGCATAGTGTCAGAGCCACAGAGGAAAGAAATGGGAGCCTTGATGGAGCATAATATAGACAATTCTTTTATTAGTTTCTTTGCCCATTGCTCTCATAAAACACCTTAACAAATGCAATGCAGAGGAGAAAGGGTTTGTTTTAGTGGAAAGTTAGAGGGCAGACTTTGAAGGTGGTCACATTGAATTTATAATCAGGAAACAGAGAGGTGAATGGCAGTGCTCTGCCTACCTTGTCCTTTATACAGACTGGGATTACAGCCCAGGGAACAGTGCCTCCCAGAATGGACAAGTCTTCCCACTTTATTAACCTAATCAGCATAGCCCCCCCCACTTCCGCCCCAGGCACGGCTGGAGGCCAGTCCTCTGCGTGATTCCTGTCTTATCATTTTGATACACTAGGGGTTTTTTTTTGTTTTAAAGATTTATTTATTTATTATTTAATGTTCTATCTGCATATATGCCTGCAGTCCAGAAGGGGGTATCAGATCTCACTACAGATGGTTTGGGGCCACCATGTGGTTGCTGGGAATTGAATTCAGAACCTTTGGAAGAACAATCAGTGTTCTTAACCTCTGAGCCATCTCTCCAGCTCTTGATACACTAGGTTAACCATCACAGCTCCCTGGAGAGGTGAGTCAGTGACTTGCCGTGACTGAGCACTGATTCCTGAACCACACCTACTTCAGTCCATAATATTTTCCTTACTTGATGGCTAATGAGCAGGCCAGAAACTCAGCAGGCCTTAGTGGGGCTGGTACCAAGAATATAAGACAGTTTTGCCTAAGAAATGAGTCATGCAAAGTTACTGATTAAAAAATAAAATCAGCATAGAAGGACCAGAAAATCTCATCAGTGCAAAAATGTCCTCTTTACATCTCATCAAGGTATAGTGACTCTATTTGACAAGAGGTATATCGCCAATAAATCTACAAGTCTGTTTCCAATTAATGCAAACTTACAATATTCCAAGCTGTTATTAGATTCCAATTAATAACTTGTGATGCTTCATTAAAGCAAATATGCTTTCAGTGGTGCTAAACCTTCATTACTGAAATGGGTCCTATGGCATGACTATTTCATATGATAATGGGACAATGATTAAAAGGCACAATTAATCATTTTCTTCTACTAAATAATCTCTATAACAGTTTACTTATGCCTGTATGAAACATTTGTTTTATATAAAAAGCCCATTTATATTTCGAATTATTCAATGACACAGAGAAAAGCAGAGATACCACACTAATATCTCTATTCATTGCAAAGCATCTGAGGAGCAAGTAAGATACTTTAAAAATAAGGCTATGGAGCTGGTGGCTTTCTGTAGTCTATATAAGATGCTGCAAGAGCATAAAATGTGCAGCAAATGCCAGTCATACTGCTGATTTTAATTCCCCATTCCTGCTCCCCTGTGGGTTGAAGCCAGTCACAGTCACTGAGACACTGAGGCAAACACAGAAAATGCAAGAGAACTCCCTCCAAAATCTGTATGTTTTTTAGATAGAGTCTGTCTATTTGTACATGGGTGGTTTGGAATTTGCTTTGTAGCCTAGGCTGGCCTCAAATTCACAACATTCTTCCTGTGCCAGGCTTCCAAGAACTTAAGATTACAACTATACTCAGCCACATTTAGCTCAGAGCATCACTTTGACTCTATTCAGTTTGTTGCTTGTGATGTTTGTGGAATCCTAGAAATGACAGGTAACAAATGAATTGAACAACGTCATCTTATCCTGCAACTTCTGCTCAGACCATCATCCATGTAATGTCTATAATTCTTTTGTTAGTTTCTAGTGTTACTCACTGGCAAAAGACAGTGACCCAAGCCACATCCTTATGCAAGAGTAGTTCTCCAACTGTATTGAAATTCCTTATTAATTGTTGCTTGGTTACCATCAAATGACATCAACTGTTTCCTAGCTTTTAAAAAAAGCACTGTAAAAAAGTAATCTATCATTTTGGTGTCTAAAATTAAGAAACTGTCAAGTTATTTAAAGACTCAGTTATTACAGTAGCCTTATATTATAAACTCAATTTAAAAATATAAAACACAGCATTTAGAAATTCTGTTTCAACAGTTCGAGTGTTCTTCTATCTTCCGAATGTACAGTCTATGACTATGTCCCCTTGGAAACAGAAGTATTACTGAGTCTTAATTAATACGTGTGAAAAAGCTAACAGAACTGCACTTCTTCAATACTGGTAATCAACAATATGAAGGGTATGGCTTGAGTGTTTTGAAATTGATGATGATGTGTGTGAAAGCCATGGACATTTAGGAGAAATCATACTCTGGGTTGGGGATTTTCATGTTTTCTTTGACTGGTGTTATATAGTCCAACATGCTTTCTCAATGCTTAGATACAACATTGAACCACAGCTGCCAACCAGTCACATGGTTGTAAGAGGAAGCAATGGATCTTCTAGAGAGTTCTCCATTGCTAAGCTCTGATATTCAGTAGAGCAGATAGAGTGAACACATTTTCAACTTTCACATTTCATTCAGACCAAAGGAATTTTTGGGTTGTAACTCATGGTAACTCAATGAACATCTGTATATTACTATTAACCACATAAGGCATGTTACATACGACACGAATTTTGGTAATAAGTATTGATTATGAAATATGTGCTGTGCAGTAATGGCTACAGTGCATACATGTCAGCAGTGATCAAAAGGAATGAGTGTAGAATACTGGGTCAAGGATTTCGGGAGTCTGATAGGAGACTGCATAGCAGGTACAATTGCGGGAGAGCAGGGTTCAGAAGGAGCACAGATCTACAAGGACAGACATCCATCCACTGTTGCATGGAAAAGCCCAGTTGCTCTGCCAGAAGGTGCTTGACCTTTGTGTAGCTCTGACTCTGCCCTTTGAGGGCTTGGATAAACTTGAAGGGATATTAAGGTCATAGTTTAAACACAGTATAGTATTCTTAAGAAAAAATAGCAATAGCTGATACAATCAGCAGCCAGAGTGTTTCTGTGTCGCAGGCAGACAACTTCAGGTAGCAAGATCTCAGATGGAAATGCTTGGAAGAGAAGTGAGAGAGGAGAGGGCAGAAAATTTAAATGTCGATAATTTCCAAAAGGAATGTAGTTTGCATTCTAGGTAACCTTTAAGCCATGTTTGCACTTCACGGTTGGAAATGTGTTTGAGCTGCAGCTAGCCTGTTCTCAGCTATAGAAACCAGAAGGTTACTATTTCAAAATGCAGCAAGTTCAGGGAAGCATAGTGACTTGCAACATCATGGGTGGCCGTAGAGCTTTTGAGTTCTTTGCTCCATAGACAAAATGAAAGCTCTGCTCTTAGGCTATTTGCCCAAATGGTTATTATATAGGCTCTAGTAGCTATTGCCAAGCCCTGCTCAATTTCTGAAAAAGACTGGTTTTTCTTTTGCAGAAGTACAAGTAAGCCTCCTTTTACCTCTATGTGGCCAAATTGGTTTACATGACCTCATATCTGAATCAGTACCTGGCAAAGGAATGAAATTACTCTGAATAGGGAAGAAAGGAGAAAAGAAGAAAGAAGAGAGGGAGAATAGGGAAGATGGGGTAGGAACGGGAGGCAAGGGGAGAAGGGAGAGAATCCAAACAAGCTAGGGGAAACTCAGGCATCTGAAAGACTGTGACACTCACTAGGTTCACATTGAGAAGTCCTTCCCCTCCCAACACACATTTCTCTTCTGCTGCATGTAAATAATCTCCCTAAACACCAACAAGTGAGCCATGGCCATTTGAGACCACAAAAAGAAGACAAGCAAGAGGCTAAACCCAGATAAGAAGGCCAATGTCTAACCCATACAATACCACACATCTCTTCTGTCCTTTGAGTAATGACAGTGACCAAAGCTTTAACACTTGTAAGTTTCAGACTAGCTCTAGGCTGCCCTCCCTGGAAAGATTTAGTGAGACATCTAGTCATAGATACCTTTTTCATGGCTGCTTCAGTGGAAATGCCCCACTCTGAGAACAGAATAAATCTCACTTTCTCTCAACCTCTAGATACTTCTTGAACCATCCAACCAAAGTCCAAATTGTCTTGAAGATCCTCCATGTGAGATACCCTACTATCCTCTGTGGTGTCTGCTCTCTTCTTTAATAAATAATAAATCTACATGGTCAAGAATATTGCCAGTAGTGTCAAGCCTGAGAATAGTGATGTTAATTTTAGATGAATATGCTTAAGATTGTTGTCTTCATTACTGTCCTAAAGAGCCACCTATTGAAGCCATCCTCTATTATTGAAATATTGTAGGGTTTTAAGGGTTTTAAATTCAGAGTCTCATTCTCTTGTAAAGGCTGGGCTAGATGTCATTATATAAACCACAATGGCCTTGAACTTAGCATCTTCAATGCCTCATCCTCCTGAGTGGTAGGGTTAAAAAACTCATCACCATATCTGGGCTCTACCTTTGAAAAACTTTGCATTTGTATCTGTATATCTGTTTATGTCCTGCGTGTTTAATGCATAGAAGTGATATTTTCCATCATATTGATAGTTGTAAATTAACTGCAAGAGTGAAACTAGACTGTAACTGCACAGAAAATATTTATTAGTTACTTTACTCACCACTGTTACAAGACACAAAGAGAGGAAAGATTTGTTTTTGCTCATGTTTTCAGAATGTTAGTTCAAAGCATGGTAACACAGTTCTGACTCCCAAGCAAGGCAGAGCATTTTCATAGTAGATGCATGTGGAGAAGGCTCATCACTTCATTTCAGAGTAAACATAAAGAAGAATAATAAGAAGAGGCCAAGAACCAAGGATCCCCCAGGACATGTCCCTAGTAACTTCCACCTATGATGAATCTCCATTTCCTTCATTTTGCCATTTCCCAATACTGCATCATAATAGGAATCCATTAAGGAAAAATTCATTCACTCATTGGTTAAGGGCCTACATGACCATTTCTATGGGAATGCTTCCACAAATATACCCAGAGCCGTTTCTCAATCCAGTCATGTTGGTAATCAAAATTACCCCTCACAGAAAGGATACTTAAGAGTGCACTACAGAATGTTAAAAAGCATACACTCTTTAGGCAATTTCTCACAATCTTATAACAGAGATAGCAAAGGGTTATTATTACAGCACTTTCTATATACATGAACGTTTCCTAAGACATTTAGTGTTATTTTCACTGTTTATTTCATTTCTATACAGAAACATACATGGTAAGTATGGGAGGGATTTAATTCTTTTAAAACTGAAGAAATCAGATGAGTCACAGTTGTGGTTTGAACATGAAATGCTTCCTCCCTATGACTCATGCTTTTGAATACTTGGTTTCCAGATGGTGCACATTTGAGAAAGGTTGTGGAATCACCATTAGGACATGGAGCCTTACAGGGGAAAGTCAGGCCCTGGTTGTGTGGGGGTCTTGAGGTTTATCACTCAGCTCCACTTCCTGTTCTGTCAGCCTCCTGATTGCAGATGTTATGTGACCACCCAGCCTACTGCTGCTGCCTCCATGCCTTCCCTAGCAAGATGGAATGTAGCTCCTCAAGCTATAAGTCAGAACAACTGTCTCGCTTCAAATTGCTTCTTGACAGGTATTTGTGGTGGCAACAAAAAAAGTAAGTAATACATGCCTCATTTCACATGGGCTAATCCACAGAGCTGACAATGCACTCACCCAGCAACACGTGATACCTGAACATTGTTTCTATAAGCACACTACATGTATGAACACACAAATGATCATCTGGCCTTGGCTACAGGGCTCTGTTGTCTCAAAAACAAACAGAAGCCTTAAAATCAAAAAGATTTCAATGGCAGGGGTGATTAGGAAGACCAGAATACATGATGGAAAGAGACTCACAAGGGTAGACTTACAAAATCTTGGTCTAAATCTAGTATTAACTCTGTTCAGATAGAGAGGAATAGAAAGATACAATCTGAGAGTTTATCACACATTTCCACAGAGGGAAGATCCTGTGGGATTTCCATGCTATCATTTCTGACTCTTAGGAATTAGATAGTGAAAATTATGGAAACAGGAATGAGAGATCTAAAAGTAAGATGTCAGTGACATAGAAAACCATCTGGGTAAAGTGCTTAGAATATATGTCACAGGACTGTCAGTGTGTCAGAACACAAACCCCATTCATTCTCTGGGTGTAGATATGAAAGAGCCAAAGATGCTTGGTTAACAAAGGAAGGTAAGAAGTAGATTTCCCACCTCAAAGTTAGGAATTAAAAAGTGGTGATGAACGATCTCATTTATCTGCCAGAGGCAAGGGAGTTCTATTCAGTATGGACACCTCTGCTCCTCTGAGCTCAGATTTGCTGCTGTGTGGCTGCAGGCTGAGAATGTCTTCCCCAAGAGCCACATTTTCCACATGTTCTGAGCACTCTCCTCACGGAAGCAACCTGCTTTGCATTGTTTGTCTTTACAACTGCCTTTTTGTTCCTACTGCCAGAGAATTCACGATCCTCAAAAAATGTATCTTCTGAGGTCAAGTGATCCACTCAGACAGATTTTGCTCAAGCCAGAGCCAGGAGCTGATTTTACACAATCGCAGGAAGAAAATGGCTTTTGTGATGAGCATCTGCTGTTTTGTTAAAAATGTAGTTAAAGACATTAACAAAAGTGACATTGCCAGCTGTTGTGATGTCAAGCAGCTTAGCTAAACTGTTTTTTTATCAAATGACAACACATGATACCCAAATCAATTCTAAACCAATAATGCATTGCTGCTTATAAAATGGATCTCAATGCAAGTGAGAGTGAGCAATCGTGAGCATGTACAACTAAAAATGAGCTGGAGAGGAAGGGGCTAGGACAAGGGGGGAGATTAAAATGCAAATTTGGATTTCTCTCAGTCAGAACAGTAGATAATAGAAAACTGATAATTTTCACAAAAATTCCCACCTGCTTCAAACATGAAACAAATGAAACTATTCACTCAATACTCTGACAGTGTGAGAGAGTAACAACAAATTAATTTTGTAATATGCTTGCAATGACAAAAAAAGGATGACTAGGTTTCTTGCCAGTTAAAGTCTAATTTGGCTTCTGTCCTTGAGCTGCAAACCTCCCTCCTGAGGAGAGTGACAATCAGGAGAGAAGACCTGCTTTGTGTAGCCATGTTCAGCTGCTCTATTTTTATCTGCCCATCATTTTTAATTATCAGGTCATTAAAAGGTGGCAGATGAGTAGCACTGCCAACTGTGTAGTCCTTCTGGATGAGAAGTCTATAGCAGTTGATGCAATGAACCCATAGCCTATGTTCATCATGGAGCCTGTAAAAGCAAAGTGGCACCATGTCAGACCACCTCAACAGCCACAACCAGGCAGGGTCAGTCCACCTCAACAGCCACGGCCAGGCGGGGTCAGTCCACCTCAACAGCCACGGCCAGGCGGGGTCAGTCCACCTCAACAGCCACGGCCAGGCTGGAACAAATGTTTAATTTTCCCACCTTAATGAAAGGAGGGTCTGACTGTTGACCACTCCCGAGGGATCTGCAGGCCTGGTCTAGTTCTGCTTCCAGGAGAGTTGGCTTGACTGAGGCCTCAGGAAAACAGCTACATCCGAGGGCATCTTCCTTCTGGCTGGTAAACAAAGGCACAGGCTTTTGGGGAGGGCATTTGCCAGGAACAGGTCTCTGCACCCAGAGAATGCTCTAAGTTAAGTAAACCAGGAGGGTCCTCCACTGGGAAAAAGCGTGCCAGAACCACCAGAAGAGGCAGAGATGAGCAAGCAGCTGTGTGCCCTAGTTCTGCAGACTGAAAGGAGGGTGGGGCCCAAAGTCACCATCTGTGTATGTGCACGAACAAAGTGGAGGCACCTGGGAAACTCAAAGCACAGCAGTTTGATGATGCCTGAGTACCTAGAGGGTTTCATGGCAGACTTGCACATGGATGAATTTGCCTTCTAAACTGGCACAAACACCTGGTGATCCTGTAGTGAGAAATACAGTAAAGGAGGCACTGATAACAGCAAGAAAATGCAAGCCTGGTGTTGTAAGATCACAGTTTGGGACAGAACCAAAGGATATTATTTGGGGCAAAGTTAGGGAAAGATGGATAGTCCTATGGGATGTTGACAATCCACATCATAAGGGAATGGAAACAAATGGGCAAAGTGACATTACAGGCCATGGAGTCTCAGCGCTGTGGGACATGAGAGCTTCCCCAAGGGTCTTATATTTTAAGTTCCCATTGGATAGACTTTTTTTCTTCTAATCTCCTACAGCACACATATCATTTTTACTCTTGAAAGTAATCTACACATTTTCTACAATTACCTCCCTCATTTTTATTCATCTGGAGAAAGAAATTTTAGACCAAATACTAAAAGCAGTTATCATTTAGCAATCTCTATTTCCCTGGTTTTTACAGGATTCATTTTTTATCATCAATTATTAAGTGATTACAACTTGCATGTCAACCCCCATTTTCCTGAATACTTGTAAATTGCACCGGCTGAGTTCACTGCAGTGCGATTTCAGGTTTTGTCCTCCCTGGAGATATCATTTACTGAGTGGTCATAGGGATCATATGTCTGCCATGGGCTCCCATCCAGGTTTCATTTCACCATATACCCCTGATAGAAGAGAGGTTTCAGTTTAACCTTCTTTATAATGGGGAAACTAGCAGAAGGAAGGAGAGAGAGAGAGAGAGAGAGAGAGAGAGAGAGAGAGAGAGAGAGAGAGAGAGAGAGAGAGAGAGAGAGAGAGAGAGAGAGAAGGTCATGAGGTCATGATTGGGTCTCCATGTCTGAGGCAATGCTTCAGCAATTCAACTCTGATCTTCCCCATGAAATTCCCTAGGCATTGAAATATCCAGATTAGGGCCTGGAGAGATGGCTCAGTGGTTAAGAGCACTGACTGCTCTTCCAGAGGACCCAGGTTCAATTCCCAGTACCCACATGGCAGCTCACAATTGTCTGTAATTCCAGTCCCAGGGGACCCAACACTCATGGCAAAATACCAATGTACATAAATAAAAATAAATACATTAAAAAATACAAGAAATAAAATATCCACATTATAATTGTAGTTTCTGACTGAGGTACATGCTCCAAATAAAGACTTGACAGTCTTTCCACAAAAGGAAGAGCACTGGGACACAAGAAACTGTGTCAGGCTGGATACATCTTATTTTTTTTAGAAAGCCAAAAACAGAGAGAAGAAGGAAGGAAGGAAGGAAGGAAGGAAGGAAGGAAGGAAGGAAGGGAGGGAGGGAGGGAGGGAAGGAGGGAGGGAGGAAGAAATCCTGTCCAATAATAGAGTTCTCATGTGGGTCCCTTGTTCCCCTATTCCTTTAGCCTGGACTAGACTTAAGACAGGGGTGTGGGGGAAAGGTTCCCCTACAAAACACTACAGGCATTATTCCGTTTACTCTTCTTAACACGTCAGCAAAAGGAAATACTATTATCCTTAGCTGTTCATCTAGCCTGTGAGAAGCAGCAGGCTGAAACAATGTGTACATGGCTCTGAACACTGTATTCTTTTTAATGTTGTTGTTGTTACAGACAGGGTTTCTCTGTATTGTTTTGGAGGCTGTCCTGGAACTCCCTCTGTAGACCAGGCTGGCCTTGAACTCACAGGGATCCGCCTGCCTCTGCCTCCCGAGTGCTGGTATTAAAGGCGTGCACCACCAATGCCCGGCAAGCAAGTTCTAAGAAGGAGGGTTTTCCTTATCTTGGAATCTGAAGGGCTAGAGTCCGTCATGGCAGAAATGGCATGGTGTCAGGGGCTTGTGACTACTGCCCATACTGTGTCTGCATTCAGGAATGGGAACAAGATGAATGATGGCCTTCGGTTCACTTTTTCCTTTGATTCACTCCCATCTTCCAGTCTATGTAAATGGTGCTATTGGCATAGAGTGGATTAATTAACCCAATTAACCCAACCTAGAAACTCCCTCATGTACATGTCCAGAGGTTTGTCTCCTAGCTGATGCAGACCCTATCAAGTTGACAATATTGACTATCATACAATACATGATACAATATCACTGGCCAAAGCAGGTATATATGGACTTTAGCACACCTTGGATCTCCCCTAACAAGAGAATCCTTTGTGGGCATGTCCTACAAGGCATTAGGTCATCTACAGCCTCTGCCCTTCCATACATCATTATTTTGGTTTGGACTTTTCTTTTTTTCTGTTTTCTTTTCTTTCTTTCTTTCTTTCTTTCTTTTTTTTTTTTTTTTTTTTTTTTTTGGTTTTACGAGACAGGGTTTCTCTGCATTGTTTTGGAGGCTGTCGGTCCAGCCCGGCCTGGAACTCACAGAGATCTGCCTGCCTCTGCCTTCCAAGGTCTGGGATTAAAGGTGTAAGCCACCACCGCCCTGCTGGTTTGGACTTTTCTGATTAACTCCCACAGAACCTCTTCAATTCTTACATACCCATGTGTGTTTCATTGCACGTCTGTCCTCTGTCTAGAAACTTATCTCGACTTGTCTTTAATGGCTGGCTACCTCCTAGTGATCCTTGAGAACTTTCTAGGATGTTCCCCCAATAGTCCTAGACGGCAGCTGCCCACACCACAGAACACACATTTTCAGCTTTGGCACCCAGGCCTGGGGACTGGGTCCTTCCCTGTGAGGTCTATACCATGTATCATCTGCAGCTTAGTGGCATATTCTAGAGGCCAGTACAACTAACCTCTGCCTTTTTTGTGACAATCTAAGATATTTTGAGAAATTACTAGGGATCAAAACAACTACTGGTTGGTAAGCACTGATCTAAAACTTTTAGAAGCACTTTTGACCAGTGCACTGTCTCCAATGAGACAATGCACACTTGCTTCTGTGATGACTTGACTGTCCCTTAATGCATTTGAGCTTATTTCTTACGACTCAAATACAGCTGGATATATCATGTGATCTGCCCAGTACTTTGCTCAGATACAGGTATAGAATCACTCATCCTGTGGGAATAATGCCTATGGAATGTACAATGTGTTCTATGAAACATGCCCTCCTGTTTCTAATCTAGTCTGTGATAAAAAGAAAGACATGATTCTGAACCAAAACAATGGCATGAAAAGCTAGGGCTGTTGTTTCAATGATTTTAAATTTGGGGTGCTACCATAAAGCAATTACTATATTCTGAGACGGCAATACCCAGCTGTGATATGAGCCTTCCTCATGGGAATAGTTCTATCAGAGATAGAATAAACCAAGACAGGCATTACGGTATGGTGACTCCCTGACAGGCAGTGCAATGGTGACATCTGCTTGTCTTTAAATGCCCAGTGTTCGGGTTACAGTTTAGTCAAATTTGGATTCCTGGGAAAGCATTTGTGATGATTTTTACCTCCAAAGCACTGCTGAGGATATCATAAACAAAAGTCTGCAGTCAATGGAAGATTGATGAAGCTTTTTTTGAACTTAATAGATAATAAACCCGGAATCAAGCTCTGGAGATATTAATCATCGGGTAGGATGGACAGTATACATAACAGCAAAGTTAATTGAGGAAAGAGATATGAGTTTATCAACACACTTCCTCCCAGCACAAAAGATAACATCCCATCAGCATGTCAGTGCAGCCCTCATTAGAAAGAGCCTGCTCTCTGACATGTATCGCTACTTAACCATGGCACTGATGGGACATGGCACATCCCGCCAATCTGAAATCACCCAGCATACCCTGGAATCTTTGCCCAGCTGTACCACCCTGATGGAAATTAGGAAATAATGTAACCTCAGTTGACAGGTTTATTAAGACACACAAGACATTACAAAGGCCCTTTTGACATTATAATCTCTAACACAGTCAGGGGTAGAAGCCGGCTTGCCATCATTATTGAAAGTAATTGGTCAAAAAAAAAAAAAGCCCACAAGAGAGAAGGAGAGCAACCCATAAAGCTGTCAAATTAATTATTTGGCTACAGGTGTGTTCTTCACTCACCGCCTGTCTCTGAGATTTGTTCTGTCCTCCCAACTAGGCTACCTCCATCCCACCCTAGCTTGGCACACCGTGATGTAAAACAGTACGTAAACCGCACTTTCTCCTTGTTCAGGATTATTCACATATGGACGACTGACTCCTGTGCAAGGCGATATAAAGGATCACAACAATTGCAAGTGTTATTTAGATTATATTTAGGTTCTTAGGAATTTAAGATCTTGGAATCAGAAGTCTAAAACCCATTTTCTCATGCCAGGTGGATAACATATATGAGTTAAGTCAGCCAGATGGCAGCAATAAGGGACTGCCAAGGATGATGACAAGCAGGAACATCTAGCTGTGTTCATCGTCACCAGAGAAAATGTAAGATGCCATGGGAGCAGTGCATACCTTATACTGGAGCCAAATCCCACTAACTACCTAGTAAATGCTCACTATGGGCTGAACGACTGAATTCCTTACCAGTGTTCACTTTGGTCCAGGCCCTTGGGACCAGCACCAGGGTGTATTCTTAGGCTTCAGTCTGTGGAGCATCCCGCCACCTGCCATTTGGTAAATAGGAAATGAATGGAAACAAAGAGTGGGGAAGAACATGTGGGAGACACCAGTACTATCAGCCCCAGACAATGAAGACCCTGTCATTGAAGGTAAGTAGGTATCACAATAATCCAAAAGCAGGATACCGGGGGATTAGAGTAGATAACAATGCTGTTATTTGTGAATGAACCATGCATGGTTTATAAGATTCCTGGGAAACCCCCTTTCTCTTATTGCAAATCTTGAAGTGAAAAATGAAGATGTAATTACTTTATAGATCTGGAAATCTGCTGACAACTTTTCCTGAGTAGCCCACATGTCCGGAGTGTACTGATGAAAAAAAAAAATGGTACCAAAGATTAGAAGGAATTCTGTGCTACTTCTCTGGTGGAGACCCAGCAACAAATAGTTGAAAGGATTACTTGCTTGAAGAATGAACAAGACTGACGAGGCTGCATTTCTCCAGAGAGGCATCTTCTGTGCCTTCTCTATGGCTATTAGACTGGTGTCATCAATCTCACACACAGAGCAGATTTTACCCTTCATTTTCAAGTACACTGTCTATTAACAGTTGCTAGGAGCACACTGATTATGCAAAATTCTTGTTAATGGATCACTGCCAATCCAACCATCAGGCTCATGATTTGTGTTTGCCAGCTCCAAGGTGAAGGGTCACTCTTGGGTCCATCTCCCTAGGACTCAGAAGTTCTACGAATGACCAAGAAAAATCAGGTGTCCACTCTCTTCCTGCCAAAGTCTTGTCCAGCTCAGAATGAGGGCACTGAGGTGAAGAGAAACAAAAGCCACTAATCCATATTGCTTATGACTACTGACTTGACTCTCAAAGGAAGAGGAGATAAAAAGAAAGCCTTGCTTTTGAAAGGTGACATCCATTCCATGATCCCACATTCCATCGATGTCAGCTTTTTAGTGTTGGTTGACGTTGATGTCTACAGCCTGTGATGTGTCAATGCCACCACACAGTGAAGGTAAAAGGTTGAAGGTTACTCCTGTAATGACTGATCCTCTTTTTGACATAGCACTCAGGCATCTGCAGATTCTTCCTTTTTTCCCCCTCAGCTTTTGTGAATCCTGCTGAAGGCTTTTAGGTGAAAACCTCAGCAGTCATCAGACCTTAAACATGAACTTGATGTATGAGGCTGTGTGAAGCTACTCTACCCTGCTCCAAGCCCTGTCAGGCACATACATGGTACTGTTGGTGCATTGTTAGAACATGGGGTGAAAATGTGGGGATGACTGTCAAATACCTTCTTCTCAGCCATATAAAAACACACATTGGAGAAGCACATGTTTTCATCTGATGGAAAGGCTGCTCAAGATGATGTGTACCAGAATTATAGTAAAATTCTCAGGTAAGTCCGTCCATCTCTATTCCCTAACCCATTCTTCCCATATCAAAAACCTAAACACAAACAATCAAGAAGAAATTCCATGGAAAAAAAGTGAGTATGTGAAGAATCTAAATAGCTTTAGGGATATTAGAATGCCATTGGAAGTCGTGCGATCATTCAAGACTGAATAAGGTAGAAATAAATGTGCTGTACCATATATAGGCAGGATACGTACTAAACATGTTATTGTCATATAAACTTCACATAAGGTGTTCTTTATTTCATTTGACAAGTAACCCATACAGTAGTAACAACATAAAAAATCTATATTTTTTGATAAATGCTATTCTAAAGTGATGACAAACCAAAGTGAGGTAATCATTGCAGCTCTGCAGAAAATCCAAAAACAGTAAGACCCTTCAAAAACCTCCTTCTTGTACATGTTCTCCCATAAGAAGTCAGGGAAAGTAATCTTGACATATTTCAGTAATGTAATATTTCAAATCACTAAAAACTCAGTGTCAGTGGAATCCTTAGACACCACTACGATATAGGATACCCATAGGATACTGCACCCATGAAGATCTGAGTCTAAAATCCAGCATGTCTACCCATGACTAAAATCCCTTCACTGAGAGGCTGAGACAGTTGAATTCCAAAAGGATGCTGAACAGCCAGCTTAGCCTAAAACTAAACAAGCCTCTGGTTCAGTAATTTTGTCTTTAGTCAATAAGAGAGAGAAAGAGCAGAGAAGACACCTACTGTCCTGCTATTGTCTCAGTATGCACACACATTGACATGTGTGCACGTGGCATTTATTTGAAGGCGACACACACACACACACACACACACACACACACACACACACACACATACCCCAAAATAAGAGAAAAATGCCCATGAGAAAGACTATAGGATTAAATACAGGAACAGGAATAAATTATAGCTCCAATTAGTAAATTTTCTTTAAGTTGCAAGAATAAAGATGCAGTCCTATGCTTACCAGAAAAGAGACAGCAACTGTTTTGATGTCCAGCATTCAATCCCCCATCTGACTACCCCCTGGGAGATTTCTTTCACATCTACTCTCAGTTCCCTTGATCTGACTTCATATTGTGCATCCCAATCCCAAACCACATCCTTCCTGGGAAACCAAGTATAAGAACTTCTGTTGAAACTATCAAAAAATGAGTACTGGTCATAACATTGGATCAGTATGTTGGCTAAGCAGGTGGCCTTACATCCATCCTTGTCATCATCTAGGAGACCTTTCCTGAGATTAAAGGAAGTACCTTAAAACATGCAGGTAGGAGATGAACAGAGATTTCTAACAGCATGAGTCTTTAAATAAAGCCATGAATCCTCACTATTTGAGCCAAATCTTCCATAGTAACTGAAGCTGCCTTAAAGTGAACTTTCACTACCTGAAAGATAGTCCACACACATGAGTAGGCATATATGATCACTCTTTGAATACTCTCTTACAGTCTCTAAAGAAATGGAGCCTGTATTCCTCACAGGCACATGCCTTTCACTTTAAAAAAGCTGATACAAACAGACCAAGTAGCTGCTTAATGAATAAATTATTGAAAGTACATATCTGTTGCCTAAATAATTATTTTTCAAATTAATAGCTTTGAACATGAAGGTTAATTAAAACAGACTTGTCCTTCCTCAAAAGTCACACAAGACCATACAATGAACAAAATTAGCATCCTTCCATCAACCTGACCCCACATAACTATTTCACATAGTACTTACAGTACTTTCATTTAGCAAATGTTAATTTGTCATTAATCATCTATTATTTTCCCCAAACAAGAACACAGAGTACTTAAATAGGGAGCAACTCTCCCAAGGCCATGGCTATTCCAAATCCCTGGTGTCCAATGGAGGTTAATTAGAACATCACAAAGAGACAACTTGTCAGAAAGCAGTGAGACCTACTTACAAAGAAAACCCATAACCATCCAGCCACAGGAAACAGAGAAGACCGAGAGAAATAAACACTTCTCAAACACTCTTTTTCTACTACAACAAGAAAATTAAAACATCTGTATAGTTTAATTTAATGTTACTACCCTGGATTTCTTCCTCAATTTGAAATACAAATCACTGTTTATGAAAGATGGAATCTTTTTTTAAATCTCCTTTAAGTTGATATAAGTTGATATTTTAACCACAAGTTTGCTGTTGTTTCCTAGGTTACAAATGACTCTGGTCATCTATAGAAAATATTGAGCAAACAGGTTTCTATACATAGAACCCTCTGGGCAATAATGTGGCCATATGATGGGGAGATTGTGGCTATTGGAGAGCTGAATAGTTTCTACTGAAACAAATACAAAGTGCTTAGACTCTACAGTGTGTATAGAGCTAGCTGTCCAAACATAAGAACCTCAGTGCAAATTCCAAGAATCCACATGAAAGACAGACAAGTAGCTGGAACATGTGTACTCCTAGTGCAAATTTGGAGCAATGAGGAATGAAGCCTAGAGAAACTCAGAAGCCTATGAACTGGCATGGGACAGCTAATCTGCCACATGCCCTACAAAACCAGTAGAGAGAAACTATTGGCATAGTGGAATGAGAATGTCCTTTGACCTCCTTATAAGCAATAAAATATAAAATTCTACAGTGAAATTGCTACTTAAACCTTCTGGTGAAACACAGATTTTAGTTGAATTTCAAGCCTCAACTTCTCATTCTTAGAATCCTATTTCTAGTATTATTTTTCTGTTATTTTTCTTTTCTTAGTTAACATACACAGTATTGTTTTTTTTAAAGTTAACACTATTTTATGTGCATTGGTGTGAAGGTGTGAGATCTCATGCAGCTGTCATGTGGGTGCTGGGAATTGAACCCAGGTCCTCTGGAAGAGCAGGCAGTGGTCTTAACCACTGAGCCATCTCTCCAGCCCCCAAAGT
Source organism: Mesocricetus auratus (assembly GCF_017639785.1). Taxonomy (NCBI): domain Eukaryota; kingdom Metazoa; phylum Chordata; class Mammalia; order Rodentia; family Cricetidae; genus Mesocricetus; species Mesocricetus auratus. The sequence continues at coordinate 80,621,323 of NW_024429190.1, forward strand.
ACTGGTTTTATTGTGACATTTCCATATAAATACCACTATACTTTGTTCTCATCCTACTGTCTTACCTGTTTCCTCTCCCAGCTCCTGCCTGGATTCTTTTATCCAAAACTATCATGCTAATCATGCTTGTGTTTTAATCTTCGATAGTCCATTACACTCTCTTGTTCCTCCCACCCTTTATATCACTGCCTCCTCTCTCACAGTCATCTTTCATGTACACATGCACACATTCATAAAAACACACACACGTACACATGCTTACATACATACAAGCTTCGATTTAGATTTCTCACATAAAAGAGAAGATAACACTGGCACATCTAAGTCTACCTTGCTTTACTTAATGTTTCGGCCTTCTACTTTCACCAATTTTCATGACTGAAGGAAAGTCAGTTGAATATACGTACCATTTCACCTGGGCTTCCAGGATGGCTCTAGTTTGTGACTGTTGTAAATATTCACCAATAAACATTAACGAGCAAGAATCTCGGTGATATGTTGATTACAAATACTTCAGGTGTATGCCCCAGAGTTGTATAGCCAGATTTTATCATAGTATATCTCTTGTTTTGTGAGAAATCTCCACACTGGTTTCCACACTGACTATACCACTTTACATCCCCAAATAGCAGTGTTTGTATCTCCTCTGTGCCAGCATTTGTTGTCACTGGTTTTCTTGCCCTTGTCACCATGATTTCTCCATATGGCTTTAATCTTTAATTTCCTGGTGGCAGGCAGTTGAGATACTTTCCAAGTATTTTTTGATTGGTTTTATTTCCTCCCTTGAGAATAGTATATTCGTTAGGCCATTTATTGACTAGGTGATTCAATTTTAGGGCTAATTTTTTGAGTTCCTTAAAGATCCAATAAATGAATTATCTGTGGGTTATATAAGGCAGACATTTTTCTTATATTCTGTAGCTTCTCTTCACTCTGCCATTTCCTTTGCTGCATAGAACATTTTTAATTTCATATAATCTTATAGATAATTGTTAGGTTTATTTCCTGAATTATGGGTCCTTTTAACTAAGCCCATGCCTAAAACAGTACCTTGAAGTGTTTATTCTATGTTTTTCTCACAGAAGTCTAGGTTTCATATTATATATTGAATCTTTGTCCACTTTGAATTGATTTTTGTGTAGTGAGGGGTACATGGGACTACTTTTATTATTTCACAAGTTTATATCTAGTTTTCCAAGTACTGTTTGTTGAAAGGGCTGCCCTTTTCTCCAATATATGTTGTTGACAGCTCTGTAAGTATATGGGTTTATTTGTGGGTATTCCATTTGAATTGGGTTCTGTGTCTGCTTTTGTGCCAGTACAACACTGTTTTGTTACTATGGCTCTGTAGTCTAGTTTGAGACCATGTTTTGATTCCTCTAGCATTACTCTTTCTTCTTTCTGCTAATGACCACTTTGACTATTCAGGGTCTTTTGTGCATCCATATAAATTCAGGGTGGTTTTCTAGGTCTTTATGAATAGCATTGTAATTTTGAGAGAGATTATGAGGAATTTGTATACAGCTTTTGAAAATAAGCCATTTTCACAATATCAATTTTAACACTTCTTTAGCCCATTTTAATTTAGTTCCTTTAAAAGTCTTCCATGTATCAGTGCTAAAACACAACTGTGACTGCCATCCCCCAGTGTCCCAGATTTAAGGGAAATCCTAGGCTAATGAAATAAAGAATGAAAAATGCTTCAACTGAGGAATTCTCATTTATTAATACAACAAAAGTTCTGGGAGTTTTAGGCCCTCACCAAAAGGGAATAAAGGTGAGCATATGATGTCATGAGAAGTTGGTTAAAGGAGAATGTATGTGGTTTGTGGACCAGGTATCAAGGAAGTGTGTTCTGTAGGGCTATGAAAAAGTAGGGAACTGGTGGGAACAGAGAAAGGCCTCAAAACACAGGGAGTCCACATCGTAGAAAGTAGCCTCGTGGTGAGAGAAACCAAAGGAGGCCACAGGGGCGGGACCCTGAGACAAGCATGGTTATGAAATCTAAGAGAAGGCCAAGAATAACTACCTCAGCAAGAACATTCTATACTGTTTGCGTTGCAGCAGCCATTTTAGTTGTGATAAAAAGATCCAACTTCATTTTTAAAATGCTGCATATAGTATATTTTTTGTATTTAACTAGAATTTTAATTGAATTTGGAGAGAGAGACAGACCACATAGCTGTTTACATCACCTAGCCAATGAAGCATATTTCTTTTACTTCTATTTTCCATGGATGTGGCATTATTTCCTTTGTTCAACTCATGATCATGACATTTGTAATTTAAAACACCAATTATAATAATTTATGACAACAGCAGCAAGTATTTGTTAAGACTTAATATAGGCAAGACACTGAACCAACTAATTGCTATGCATTCCCACACTGAAAGAAGCTACAATAATTTGAAGTTTGGGTTATTTTATCCTCATGACATACAACTGTGGGTTACAGAATGCGGCTTCAAGCCCAGGCTGAGGAGTAGTGACACTGCAATACTACTATAAGGTTACAATTTCAAAGAATATGATGTTTTTTTAGTTAAGCTACAATTGATATAATTAACCACTTCAACAATTCAAGAGCATCTACAAATTCACAAATATAATACCAATCCCCTTTATTTGAGTGCAATGTCCTTTTTACCCCCATATAAAGTATTTCCTTCAAACAAATGAATAAATGCTTATAATATATACAAAATACTTAAATGCTAAATAATCATTAAAAAACAAAATCAGTATTTCCTTTTCAGTTGTCCCATACTCTATATGCTTAGTCATCCATTGATAGATATTCATATAGTTTTTCCTTTTGATTATTACAAACACTGCTGGTATAAATTACATGGGGGATGGGGTGTGTATCTATTTTTGGTGATCTTTGATATATATCAATAAAATATGGTGACTATTTAGCTTTGTTGAGAGAGTCCACACTTTTTCCCAAGTGACACCATACATTTCTCCAGCATTACAGGAAGGGGATGCCAATTTTTCCAGTTACTGTGTGTTGTTTAAATTATGATCATCCTACTGGGTATGAGGTTGTATCTTATATCTTCAATGTTCATTTCCCCAGTGATTTGTGATGTTGTACTTAAAAATGTCAAATGAAGTTGTCTCTGGGGAAATGCCTATCCAAGTCATCTCCCCTTTGCATGTCTTTATTGTTGAGTTTTACTTATGTGGCTATAAGCATTCCTATCAAGTATGTTATTTTCAGATAGTCTCCCTCATCATAAAGCATGCCATCTCATTCTCTCAATGTTGCTCCATCAGTCAAAATTTCTTAGTTTTAATGAATTCTAATTTATGGGGGATTTTTTTTGTTTTTTGTTTGTTTGTTTGTTTTGTTTTGTTCTTTTCTTTGACACTTGGAGTTCTATCCAAGACTCCTCCCATGAATACAAAGAAATAGAGATTTACCCCTATGATTCTCTTAATATGGCTTTAGAACTCATATTTAGTTTGTTGTACAGGACATGGGGTATTATCATATCTAGGTAGTTGCTATCAAAATGGATGCAAAAGTCAAATTAAGCAATACTTCATGGAAAAGAATTCTATTTGCACAGAACATTGAGGAATATTCTAGTATCCTTCAACAAACTAAGAGGAGGTGAAGGTCCACATGCTAGTAGAAAGAACTTTTAATGGCCAACAGATACTGTCTGTTCAGTAGCATGTACAGAGAATAATAAATATATTGTTTAATATATCATATTAAATATCATGTATCATATTCTATTATATTACTCATGAACTCAAGTGAGAATTTTCACATGAATATCCAGACTTCCTGATCCATTTGGAAGTATGGCAAACTCCAGCCAGTTGGCTAGAGCTTAGAGGGAACAAATAAGGCTTCTCTGATCACCCAAAGGAGAACCATTTCTTGCGTCGCCTTAGTCCATTGAACTCATACTGTACCCATTCATCCAGCCTTTGTCCGCACTGGTTGTAAACTTTGCCTCAGAGAAAATTACAATGCTATAGGCTGCTCATGCTTAGCGGCCTCATTCTGAACACAGATACAGGGAAAAAGCAAACACTAAGGACTGGTGGCTTCTACTACTCATGCAAGGCGACCTACATGGGAATCTCAGTGAGGAGGATTGGAAGTTGGAGGCTATCAGAATGTATCCATGAAAAAGGTATTTTCTTTTGAAGATGGAGTGTCAAAGTTTGGGGTGTTCATAATTAGTGTTAATGCTCAACCCTGCTCACTGAGAACATGTCAGAATTTTGTCTGCCACTCTGTCCTGAGTGACCAATTTCACACCTCATTTCAGATGTCAGTTACTCCAGGACATCTTTTGAGATATTCCACATTAAGATTAAATAATCCTTTGATGACCTTCTTAGCTTTGTTGTATCATTAGCTACACAATCTGTAAAGCCATTGTGTAATATAAGTGCAGATAACAAATGTTCAAAATGTTATCTGCACTTATATTACATGATGTTATCTGCTCACGAAGGTGATACCAGAGTACTAAGCCATGTAGAAAGTCAATCTAAGTTGGGACCCTAGGCATATTCACAGGTGACAGGTCTTCATATCAGTCAAATACTTTTCTCCTCTGCTATGGAGTTTACCATCCTTTATTGCCCTCTCTTCTCATCTTTGAATCAGCCAACAGTTAACACAGCACACGGTATAGTAAATGTCAAGAAATATAGTCTGACTGTCTGAATGAAAGGACGGGGGTGGATAATGATTAAACCTCCATAAAATTCTGAGCTATTGTTCTAACATCCATTGCTCACTGCTCCGCAAATGCTCTTTCAAATTTTATCTTCTGTAACAATGACACTATGTCAACCAAAGCACGGAGCCCAACAGTGTTAATGCTGCCTGCTAATAAAACTATCTTTCCCCCACAGAGATGGCTATTTATTAAAATGGAGCTTTAGAATTTAGAAACTCGGGGCCTAGCATACTGGATATTTATTCTTAAAACTGAGCAAAACTATGCCTACATTAAATCTAAAGCTAATGTTACTTTAGCACTTGGAGAGGGAGGGTGGAGATCTGAGGAGAGTGAGCCCCTGTCACTAGTCTAGAAACTATCAACAGGTCCTCAACCTGTGCTACAGGGTAGCTCAGGGTGTGATGCAATGACACAATTATATAGGTTGGACTTCTTCCCAATAGAAATGCCTCAGAAGAAGATTTGAGGTTCATTAAAACAAAGTGAAATGTTTAAAATGACTAAATGATTTTTGTTAAATTCATTGACATTTTGGTAGGTCTAAATAGTAGCATCAGTAAGATTGTGATGTATATCTTAAAAAGGAAAGGAGAGACAGAAGATAGATGCTAAATTCATTTTAAAATATATTGGACAAAAAAAGACAATGAATGCAAAACATACCTATATATCTTTCAACATGTAGGCCATTACCAATAACCACTCACCAACTCACCAGTCAGGCCATGTTAGGACTCACACTGCTATCAGCAGAACTCTAATGATGCCTCCTCCAGCACATTCCTTGAAAGTGTCCTATCTAGTTCAATCTGGAGAAAACATTTCTCAATCTTTGGTGCACATTCCAAAAGAACCTTATGGCCAAACAGAAATATCTCACATGGTCTTGTCCAAATGCCATACAGACCAAGTGAACATTTGAAATGGGGCTAATGTTACTGAAAAAAATAATGAACTTTAAGTTTATTTTATTGAATTAATCTACATTTAGATAACTGCGGGTGATAGTAAAATGTTGTATTAGGTAAAGCCATTCTAAAGTGACAGTGACTCAGAGAGAGCCCAAGAGAAAGTAAAGAAGTCAAATTATCTACTTTTCATGGAAGCAAACAATGCAACACTGAGCAAGGGAGGCTGAGTTATGATATATACAATTGCATGCATTATAGTATATAATATACACAAGCTAGATATCTATGTGAGGGAGCACAGACTGGTTAGATGTCTAAGAACCTTGGGGAGTCACTTTTTTCCCCTACTATATACCCATCTTACAAAGATGTGCATTGGAATATGCCACCAAACAGATATAGTTGAGCTGGCTGTTCCTAAGTCAACAAGTTCTGGCCATGCTCTTCCTACGCCATTCCTCTGGAAATGGAATCACTCAAACATAGTCTAACTGAAGAAAGAGGTCCTGGAAACCAAACCAAACCAAACCAAAACCAAGGAAAGCAAAGTTGGAGAAAAGCTGGAAATTCAAATGAAAACACTGGGAATGGGAAGAAGAAAATAAAATATGAGAAGAAATGAAATGTATGTAAGGAAATAGGTGATCCCTAGATTTCCTTGGAAGTACAAATGCATAAAACAAGAACCTGTGTTAACCTAAACAATAAAGAAGGGGAAAGAGAGAGAAGGGTCAGGGAAATGATTTATAATTTAAGTCACACCTAAAGAGAGCAAGGGGAGGGAGTATCTGACACAGAATGGGAGACAACATTACTTAACTGAGAAAGAATGAAATGCTAGGTTATGTGCTGATACAACCATCTATGGTCAGACTAAAGCATTAACATTGATACTGGTGCTTTGAGTAATGCCCTGTGATCAACTTATCCTCAACACTGTAGTTACAAATTAAACACAAAAATAACTAACCATCATGTTTTCACATACAGGACCTACCCATGAGTAGATCAACCTGGGCCAAGTTTTTGTGGAGGGGTGCTGAAAGACAGATTCCATCTTGTGATAGTCACAGGATGTGTTTATTGAAAGTCCTGGCTTTCACAGCATTCCTCTGCCCATGAAGATGAGTGCTTTCCAAATCACATCCCCAGGAATTATTATCTCTGGGCTCTTGTTGGATGTGTCATTTAATCAAACCAACCAGTACTCATCTAAGGATCTGGAGGCAGCTTATTTCACCAGAGACTTTTCCACCTTCTTGAAAAGTGTTGCCATTAAGGTAGATCATTCCCCTTACTTTCTTACAGTAGCATTTGGCATAAGGCATTCAGGGTGAGAGCTGTGAACCAGAGAGAACATGAGAACCCCAGACTTCAGTTGCTGGTGGTACACAAGCACCAGGTGTATCTTACAAAAGAAAGTTGTTGTAGGAGAGGAAGTTGTTCATACTTGTGTTTCCTTTTGCTTTGTTTTGAGACAAGGTTTCTTCTTGTTATGTAGCCTAGGCTTGCTTGGAACTCTTGAATCTGTCTTTTCAATCACCAAGTGCAGGGTTACAGAGGTGTATAACACCACAAAAGAATTCAGAGTGCAGTTCAAGGCTGACGTCCTAGGTGTGGAGATAGTATCCATTTCACACACACTAGCAGCCAGTGTAGCATTTAATATCAACTATTCCAATAAGCTATTGCATAGAGTGCTAAAAGAAGACATGTCTACTAAAGAAGTAGTATATTTCAGAGAACTTAGGAAGGGTTCCAGACTCCTTGGTGCCAAACACATGGCCAAGCTTCCTGACCTCTACTTTCCTCATTAGTGTGTAACACATTGTGCCCCTACAATATACACCTTGAAGAAAGGCTTTCAGAGACTTATTTAAAATAGGAATTATTCTTTCCAGACATGCAGGAAGGGGCAAGTAGATCTCTGTGAGTTCAAAGCCCGCCTGGTCTATAGAGAGAGTGCAAGGCCATTCAGGGCTACACAGAAAGATGTTGCCTCAAAACAAAAACAGAAAACAAAACAAACAAGCAAGCTCTAGAAACTAAATTCCCTACCTACAAACTTGCCACACTGCAAAACATTACACTCACTGGGAAGTTCCTCATCAATAAAAGGCCACTTTGTCCACAGCATTCTCCCAATGTGGTTGCTCTTAGAGTCATTTTTCTCTCTTTGGTCTTTCTATAAAACATCTACAAACATCTCACATCTACAGCCACAATGAACTACATACCTCAGGAAATACTGAGGCATCCCTGAAGCTAATTATACTCTCACACAGCGCTGAGATAGATTTTCAGAAAATAATAAAGAGACCAAAGTGTTCTCAGAATAACCTTTTCAAAGGTCTAAAAAGAAGCAAGAAAAGCATTGCCACCAGCAGGGCGGATGCAGGCTAGGTACTTTTCAGTCTCAGCCAACCGTCACATAGTTTTCTAGTAGGTATCATTTTTCTCTTTCACACAGCTGTGGAAACCGAAGTTCAGCTTCTTCACACAACCCTTGGAGGGCCAGGAGCTCAAGAGGGGGCAGGACAGGGACTTTTAAAAGGCCTGTGCTCTTTGCTCTGGCAACACAGGAAGATCAATTTACTATGCAGAATGCAAATCTGAGCCATTTTGAAATATTTGTCCTTAATGCTGTCCTCTGTCTCCAGTTGTCTGGTGAGCATAATTAGATTACACTATTAAAACAGTCAACTAGTGCTGTGACCTGTCATTTGGGAGACAATATTAGAGCAAATCAACTCAATGTGCAATATCTCAGGAATATCTTCTTGTGTGTCCGTGGAGACAGAAGGATGTGTGGGAAGAAATCTTCACATCTAAAAATCTTCAGGCATCAAGTGACAATATAGGTGTGCATTGCTGATGTATCACAGAGAGCAGCTTCCCTGAGTTTTCAGAGACCTAAAGGTGAGACACATCCTAGGTTTTGGCCCATATTCACACCATGAGTCAGAACAAGGTGGGAAACGTGGCCTTCTTCCAGGTACTGCTGACATCGTGGTCTTCCCACACTGGTTACTTTGTTTTTCAAGCCATTAACTTTCCAGCCACAATCCTAACTTCTCTTAATAGTGGGGTACTAACCTCAGGTACCGGTGGGGTACTACCCTTGGGTACCATCTTCATAAGGATGATTTTATGCAAGTATGGCCAATGGAAACTCCTACAACCATAATTACATGGATTGGGAAAAAGAGCCTTCCAAAGAGGTAATGAGTGAGGCTTAGACAGCTGGCAGAACTGACATGAAAGCATGACAAAAAACAAAGGCCCTCCATCACACAGTGTGCAAGGTCACACTGAAGAGAATCTAGCTAGGAAAATCAAGCGGGGAAAGTGAGTCAAATTTTAAATGAAAACGAGAAAAGTATACCATGCTGTTGCAACCAAAATAACCCAACTGGTGCTTATGTTAAAGTTATAAAAAGACGAGGAAAAAACTTTTCACACCTGCAAGAGAATCATTAAAACATGACAGGATGGTTGGGGATTGTCAGAATCAGGGGGCACCTGCTGCTCTGTATTTCACCCTCACCGCAACTGAAGGTCTTGAAAGCAATGGCAAGGGAACTGAAGGAATTTTCACGAAGACTAAATCAAGCAGAGCCTGTGTCAGCCAAAGGCAGCTTTTCTGGTTTGTAAGAAATTGTCTGCAGCACTTCCTTTAACATCTCCATTTCTTATGATTTTACCACTATTTTTTTTGTCACAGACATTCAGGATGATATGGATTTTATTTGTTTAATTCTCTATTATAAAAGCAGAGGGTATGTTGTAAAAAATGTAGAGAAGTCTTCATTTCTGAAGACTTTTCCTTTCAGGAAAATAACAGGCATTTATTTTTTAGAATCTCAATAAAATATCATATCTCAAATTTAAGTCAAATCTTCACTTCAAAGAACCAGATGGGAAGGTCACATTCGCTCTAAATCAACACACTGGAAATTACACAAAGAGAATCAGGCTGATTATATTTAACATATACAACATTCACAAAATTTAAAAGACTTGTATTTTAAATAAAGCATCTATCATCTACTTTTATTAGAGAGTCTGAAATTTTAGTTACTACTTTAAAATGGAGTTTAGAGAGAAAAAATACAGTCTCTTTCAACTACGGTGAGTAGAAATATCACTTGGATGCTATTTACTAAGTTGCTAAAAGGTGATAAACAAAGCCCTCTGTGAACATCATATTTGTCTTCAGTATCCCAGTGGTGATAGAGTATTATTTTCATTTGTAGATGGAGCCACCTCATTAAGGAAATCTCCCAAGGACATTCAGCTAACCGGCTGGGAATCCCAGCCCTATGTGATATCAGAGAATGCTTACTTGGCCTGATCAAAACTCAGGGTTCAAGCCACATCTTATGAAACAGGACAAGGCAACATATCCCTGTATTTCCAAATTTAGAATGTGGAGGCAAGAACATCAGTTGGTCATCATAGTCATCCTTGACTAAATAACCAAAAAAAAAAAAATCAATGCCAGCCTAGACTATATCAGATCCATTATACAGAAGGAAGAGAGAAAGGGAGGTAAGAAGAGAGGGCAGGAGGGAGGAAGGGAGGGCAAACTAAAGGTAGAAAAAAAGGAAAGTTTCAAACCTTTGGGGGTAATAATGGAAATTAAACCATAAAGTCCCTGCGCAGTGCCCTGGTTTGGCTTCTTGTAGACAAGGTAAAATACTTCCAATGCATTTCTTCAGCTACCACTGATGTTAATTTTCATCTATGCAGTTCTTTATCACTTACAAAATCATATCACATGACTTCATCCTAACACTCTCATATTCCTACTATTTCAACTCCTATTCATTAATTTATCCTATACTCCACTCCAAAGGAATGGAACATTTTCCACTCTTGATACCTAGCTTCAATTGGCCCCTCTATATCACCATGGTCTGGGTTTCAGAAACCTCCATGGAACAGCTCTCTTACACCTCCTTCTGGCGGAAGTGAAATCTGAACTCTGGGAGTATACAGACAGATGCAAATGCCCAGGGAAAGACAGACAGCATGGAACTGGGTTCATATGGGCCAAGCAGTAAGAACTATTCACTGCAGGTCTGAAGCAGAGATTCTAGCAGTCATAAACTCTGCCAAGGCAGGGCCCATTAACACCTTTAAATAGTGCAAGACATGTCAGCACATTTCTCTCTCACACATTTAGCTGCATCTAGTTGCTAGGCAAAATCTTAGTGGGCTTCTTACTTTTGAAAAGTTTTCTGTGCATATAGACTGGAGTAGAAAGCAGAAAATTCCAGTCAAAGAGAACAAAGCTGAGTTCCTCTCCTTCGAAGGAGATCTTACCAATTTCTCCCTACCTGCTGCAAACAGACAGCAGCCTCCTAAGCCCTCATGGGCCATTCACATGAAGAAGTGTAACCCTCAGTAAATGAATATTTCATAACAGTTTGTCTATGTTAATCCTGAAACTCTCCTTCACTGGTCTGTCCTCATTTGTTTCTTATTCAAATTTTTATTCAATTCCCCGTGCAATCAAAGCTATTTGGCTTATAATCCAAACTATTTGTGGTTCAAAGTGACCTATCTATGAATTAGCACAAAGAGTTAATTTCACATACCTTCATCATTTTTGATTTTGTATGTTCTTGCCTAACAGCATAAAATACCCCAAACATATCTTCTCCAGTTCTAGAAGGCAGTATGTCTACAAAGAGCTTGATTACTTTAGTGGTTAGAATGACATTTAAAAAAGATCTGGGTAACAGTATATTCACTTCCCAAGAGTCTAGACTGATAGAACAGGGAATGCCGGGGTGTGTCAATACCTGTAGGCCAACCATTGGTTCTTTGAAGGAGTGTGTCTAGAGGCACCCTTAGCTCAGTAGTTACTTGTGGACAAGTTTGTGTCCTGCCTGTTCCCACAGCCATTTAGCTCCAAATAAATACACAGATGTTTATATTAATTAGAAACTGTTTGGCCTATGGTGCAGTCTTCTTACTGGTTAGCTCTCTCTTAATTATATTAACCCATTTCTATTCATCTATGTATCTCCATGTGGTCTTGGCTTACTGGAGAATGCCCAGGCATTTTGCTTTCCTGGTAGCTACATGTTATCTCCCTTGCAACTCACTCTCTGTGTTTCTCTCCCAGAATTCTACTAGTCTGGTATCCCTGCCTATACTTCCTGCCGGACTACATCCTTCTTGTCCATTGGCCAAAAGTTTGCACTCCCACCAGCAATGGAGTAGAGTTCCCCTTTCACCACATCTTCTCCAGCATAAACTGTCATTGGTGTTTTTGATCTTAGCCATTCTGATGGGAGTGAGTTAGTATCTCAAAGTTGTTTTGATTTTCATTTCCCTGATTGCTAAGGATGTTGAGCAGTTTTTTAAGTGCCTTTCGGCCATTTTTTATTCCTCTATTGAGAATTCTCTATTTAGATATCTATTCCATTTTTTATTGTATTATTTGTTGTGGGAAAAGATTTTCACCAACTCCATATCTGACAGAGGGCTGAACTCCAAAATATACAGAGAACTCAAGAAGGTAGTCCCCAAAACCTTCTGGTCTCTTGATAGGGTCTTCTGCAGAACATTGCAATGTGTTCTGTTTTTGCTGTTATATATAGAGATTAATCATCAAACCCAAGACTGGCTGGGTTTTTCCATCCATTTTTTCTTCTAAATTTTATAATTTGATATTTCAGGCTATTGTTAAATTTAATAAATGGCAAGGCTATGTCTAGGTTTATAATTTTGCAGTGTATATTCTATTATTCTACTACAATTTGGTTAAAAAATAAAACATTTGTCTTTTTTCTATTGTGTTGCCTTTATGACCTTGTCAAAGAGTGACTATCTGAATTTACATTAAAATATTCACTATATGAAAAGAAATTATTAAAAAATCCAATCTTAAAAATGTTTTGTGCTACTGAGAACCAAGAGAAGAAGGCTCAACTTTAAGCCCCAAGCAGTGTGATAATGAAAGTTTGCACTGTGGTCACTGAGTATGCAGGTCAGATGTACTGAGGATGGATGACCCCAATGCAACTGGGCTGTGACAGTGCTTTGCACCTCCCAAGTGGACCATAACCACTCCTCTTCTGGCAATGAGAGAGACTTGTGGTGGCACCAAAGCCAAAGATGCTGGTTTCCAGTAGAAACCTGCCTATGACCTTTATACATGGCTTGCAGGATTTTTAAAAACCAACGTGACCAACTGTTATTTTCCTTAGAAACATTCCACACTCCCTCAAACTAAGGGAAATGGGAGTTTATTTTAGCTGCTTCTAATGTGTTCCTCATTAAAGGTGTGTCATCATTTTACTTTACCACTTCTTGTCTTTGCAACATCGACTAATATCTTATACATGTTGAAAAAAAAAAGATGTTTTCAGCGCTGTGAGATTGTGAAAAGTAAGACAAGGTCAACGCAACCTTTTTATGTTCCAGAGGGGCCTATGAGGGATCAAATGGAACAGACTGTTTTTTGTTTGTAATTATTCGTCCTATATGTTTGTCAGTGGAGTTGGCCTGTAAAATGTGAAACCCCCTAGAGTCAACTGGAGTCAACACATCATAAGTTTGTCATTAAAGCAGCTTCATGAAATCAGAGACGAAAGCAGATGAAATTACCACAAATAGTACATGATTGAAAGGGATGAAGAAGAAATTCAGGAGGAAAGTTGTCCTCTGAGGACCAAAGTCTGCAAGCATTTTTAAAATGAGGCGTGAATACAGACTATTCCTCTGCTGCTGGCATCGTCAGAACTCGTGGGCTTTCTGTAGAACACTGCAGTGTAAAACAGGGAATGCAATGCATGGGATCTCATCTCAGCAGTAATCTGTCTTCAGTCTAGATAGTATGTGATCACTTACTAAATGGCATTCTGCTGAATTGCCAGCCCTGCCTATTACACCCACTCTGCTCAAGCACGAAGCCAGAACGACTGAACCCCAAGCAGCAAATAAATTTCAATAAACAGATTTATTGTCCTATTTCAATACAAATCACAGTCTATTAAGAATAATGTACCCTGGTCTTTGTTCTGACAGGCAGAAATACTGATTTAAGAAGAAAATTGTACTCCTAATTTAATTCATTCGTTTGCATCTCTCTCCTAAGTGTGAAATAATACAGGCTTACCAATCATAGCTAGTGATCATTCTTCTGCTTGTGGTTCAGGTCATGCTTCTGAAAATTATAGTTTCTTTGACCTAAGAATGTACATATATATTATTGCCATAAGATGAATGCTTATCAAATGAAAATATGGAAAGAAGGGATATTCAAAGTGACTGTGGAATGATTCCATGTGTTTTAAGAACAATGCTAAAATCACACCTCTAGATTATGTTGTTTTGTGAAATGCAAACACATTTTTGGCAATGACATGGTCTCTTTGCACAACATGATCTTTTTATACCAGTTGTTAGTTGTGTTTGCTAATTTCAGCCCAATACGACCTAAGGGATCTTGAAATTTCTTTGTCTTTTTGATAAAATAAATACATTACATTGTACACTCATGCTTATGACCAACATTATGAATTTTTACATAATTCAAATTCACTTTCTGTTACATAAAGTCAAAAATGAATTTAATGAATTCATGTTTTCTTCTCAAAGGTTCACTTTAGTTTCTGCCTAGCCTTGAAACAAATTTGAGAACTGCAGAGGTTTGGACATAGGCAAGGTTTACATGAGTACAAAGTAGATGTCATTCTCTATGTCCAGAGCACTGTTTTTATAAAGAAATCAATTCACATGCTTCCAAAACACCGTGAAACTACATCATACTCTATATTGCACTGTGATAAAAGACACTGATACATCTAACATTGATAAAGGAGACACACATGATTTTCATCTCCAGTATAAACTGAACTATAAGAAGGAGGAAGGGGAAAGAGGAGACGGTTGTACTCAATGGTGTTAGAGATTTCAGAAGTTCAGATGACTGAAAGTAGTGACTGTGGAGTGAAAAACATGTTATAGATCACAGCCAAATTATCATGGGCTAGTTTTTTGGTCCATTTGAAAGTTATTCATTACCTACCATGATGTCTTGCCTAACAATCTATGAATATCAAAACCTTTAATAGAATTCTTTTTTGTCATTTTTTATTTTAAAACAATCTTTTCTCATTTTACATAGGAATACCAGTTTCCATTCCCTCCCTTCCTCTACTCTAACCACCTTTCCCCTACCCGACCCACACCCACTCCTCAGAGAGGGTAAGGCTTCTCATGGGGAGTCAACTAAGTCTGGCACATCTCTTTGAGGCAGGACCAAGGCCCCCTATAATTAGGTTAGTAAGGTATCCTTCTAAACAGAATGGGCTCTAAAAAGTTCAAGCACTAGAGATAAATCGTGGTCCCCCTGCCTGTAACCTCACAGACTGCCCAAGGTACATAACTATCACCTGCATTCAGATGGTCCAGTTCAGTCCCATGCAGGTTCCCCTGTTTTCAACCTGGAGTCAGTGAGCCACAGCTAGCTCAGGTCAGCTGCCCCGGTGAGTATCCCCAAAATAGTCTTGACCCCTTTGCTCATATTATCATTCCTTCGTCTCTTCAACTGGGTTCTGGGAGCTCAGCCCAGTGCTTAGCTGTGGATCTCTGCATCTGCCTTCATCAGTTGTTGGATGAAGGTTCTGTGATGCTAACTTAGGTAATCATAAATCTGATTACAGGGGAAGGCCAGTTCAGGTACCCACTCCACTAATTCTTAGCCTTAGCTGGGGTCATCCTTGTGGATTCCTGGGAATTTCCCTAGTGACAGGTTTCTCACTAGTCCCATAATGATTCCCTCAATCAAGATATGTCTTTCTTTGCTCTCCCTCTCTTTCTCCCTCTCTTTCCTCCATCAGTTCCTTCACGTTCTCCTCCCCCTCTCACCTTCCTTTATCCCCATCACTACACACCCAATTTTGTCAGGAGAACTTGACTATTTCCCTTTCACAGAGGGATCCATGTATGTCTCTTAGGGTTCTCCTTGTTACATAGCTTCTCTGAGGTCATGGACTACAGGCTGATTATACTTTGTTTACATTTAATATTCACTTATGAGTCAGTATATATGGTGTTTGTCTTTCAGAGTCTGTGTTACCTCATTCAGGATGTTTTTTTTTAGTTCCATCCATTTATTTGCCTGCAAATTTCATGATGCCATTCACTTTTTTCTTTCTTTTTTTTCCACTGAATAGTACTCCATTGTATAAATGGACCACATTTTCTTTATCCATTCTTTGGTTGAGGGTATCTAGGTTGTTTCCAGGTTTTGGATATTACAAATAAGGTTTCTATGAACACAGCTGAGCTAATGTCCTTGTGGTGTGAGTGTGAATTCTTTGGGCATATGCCAAAGAAAGGTATTTCTGGGTCTTGATGTAGATTGCTTCCCAATTTTCTGAGAAAGCACCATACTGATTTCCAAAGTGGTTGTACAAGTTTGCACTGCGACCAGGAATGGAGAAGTGTTCCTTTTCTCTACATCCTCTTCAGTATAAGCTGTAATTGGTGTTCTTGATCTTAGCCAATCTGATCAGTGTAAGATGGTATCTCAGAGTGGTTTTGATTTGCATTTCCCTGATGACTAAGGATGTGGAAAATTTCCTTGTGTCTTTCAGCCATTTGAGATTCCTCGTTTTAGATCTCTACCCCATTTCTTAATTGGATTATTTGGTATTTTGATCTCTAGTTCTTGAGTTCTTTATGTATTTTGGACATCAATTATCTATCATATGTGGGGTTGGTGAAGATCTTTTCTCATTCTGTAGGTTGTTGCTTTGTCTTATTAAGTGTGTCCTTTGCCATACAGAAACTTCTCAGTTTCAGGAGGTCCAATTCATAAATTGCTGTTCTTTGTGTCTATGCAAGTAGACTTGTATTTAGAAAGTTGTCTCCTGTGCCTATGCATTCAAGACTCCTTCCTACGTTTTCTTCGAGGTTCAGTGTGACTGGAATCATGTTGAGGTCTCTGGATCCATTTGAATTTGAGTTTTGTGCATGGAAATAGATATGGATCTATTTGCATTATTCAGAATGTTGACATCCAGTTACAGCAACACCAAATGTTGAAAATGCATTCTTTTTTTCCATTATATAATTTTAGCTTTGTCAAAAATCAGGTGTTCATAGGTGTGTGATTAATATTAGGTTCTTCAATTTGATTCAGTTGGTCCAACTGTCTGTTTTTATACCAATACCAAGCTGTTTTCGTTACTATAGCTCTATAATAGAAGTTGAAGTCAAAGATGATGATGCCTCCAAAAGTACCTTTATTGTACAGGATTGTTTAGGCTATCCTGAATTTTTTGATATTCCATATAAAGTTGAGTATTGTTCTTTCAAGGTCTTTGAAGAATTTTGTTGGCATTTTGATGTGGATTGAATTGAATATGTAAATCGCTTTTGGTAAGATTACCACTTTTACTATGGTGATCCTACCTATCCAAGATCATGGGAGATCTTTCCATTTTCTGATATCTTCTTCAATTTCTTTTTGGAAAGACTTAAAGTTCTTGTCATATAAGTCCTTCACTTCTTTGGTTAGAGTTACCCCAAGATATTTTGTTATTTGTGGCTATTGTAAAGGGTGAAATTTATCTGATTTCTTTCTCAGCCCTTTTATCATTTGTATATTGGAGGGCTACTGATTGTTTTGGGTTGATCTTGTATCTTGCAACATTACTGAAGGTATTTATCGACTGTAGGAAGTACTCTGGTAAAATTTGGGGGGTCACTTATGTATACTACTATCATATCATCTGTAAATGGTGAAAAGTTGACTCCTTCCTTTCCTATTTGTGTCCCCTTGATCTCCTTTTGTTGTCTTATTACTCTAGCTAGAACTTCTAATACTATATTACATAGGTATGGAGAGAGTGGACAGCCTTGTCTTGTTGCTGATTTTAGTGGAATCCCTTTGAGATTCCATTTAATTTGATGTTGGCTGTTGGCTTGCTGTATATTTCCTTTATTATGTTTAGATACATCCCTTGTGTCCCTGATCTCTCCATGACATTGATCATGAATGGAGTGTTGGATTTTATCGAAGTCTTTTTCAACAACTAATGCAATGATCGTGTGGTTATTTTCTTTCAGTTTACTTGTATGGTGGATTACATTGACAGATTTTCATATGTTAATCCACCCCTGCGTCTCTGGGATGAAACCTACTTGATCATGGTGGATGATTTTTTTTATGTGTTCTTGAATTTGGTTTGCCAGTATTTCATTGAATAGTTTTGCATCAATGTTCACTAGGGAGATTGGTCTACAATTCTCTTTCTTAGTGGAGTCTTTGTGTAGTCATTGTAACTATAGCCTCATACAAAGAGTTTGGCAATGTTCTTTCTGTTTCTATTGTGTGGAACAGTTTGAGGAGTATTGGTATTAGCTCTTCTTAGGAGTTCTGTTAGAATTCTGTGCTGAAACTGTCAAGTCCTAGGCTTTTTTTTTTCCAATGGGAGACTTTAGATGACTGCTACTATTTCCTTAGGATTATAGGTATATTTAATTTGTTTATCTGGTCTTGATTTAATTTGACTTACTTGTCCATTTCTTTTAGATTGTCCAATTTTGTGGACTACTGATGATTCTCTGTATTTCCTCAGCGTCTGTTGTTATGTTCCCCTTTTCATTCCTGACTTTGTTAATTCAGATATTGTCTCTCTGCCTTTAGTTAGTTTGGATAAGGGTCTATTACCTGTTGATTTTTTTTAAAGAATCAGCTCTTTGTTTCATTGATTCTTTGTATTGTTTTCTTTATTTCTATTTTATTGATTTTGCCCTTCAATTTGATTATTTCCTGGCATGTACTCCTCCTTTGTGACACTGTTATTTTTTGTTCTAGAGCTTTCAAGTGTGCTGTTAAGTCCCTAGTGTGAGATTTCTCCACTTTCTTTATGTAGCACTATGTACTACGAATTTTCCTCTTAGCAGTGTTTCTATAGTGTCCCATAGGTTAGGGTATGTTGTGATTTCACTTCAATTGAATTCTAGAAAGTCTCCAATTTCATTTGTTATTTTTTCCTTGAGACAGCGGTGATTCTTTTGAGCATTGTTCAATTTCCATGAGTTTGTAGGCTTTCTGCAATTAATGCTGTTGTTGAAGTCTATCTTTATGCCATGGCAATCTGATAAGATACAGGAGGTTATTCCAATTATTTGTATCTGTTGAGTTTTGCTTTGTTACCAAGTAGGTGGTCAATTTTAGAGTAAGTTCCATGAGAAGAGGTATATTCTTTTGTTGGTGGGTGGAATGTTTCTATAGAAGTCTGTTCAGTCCATCTGAGTCATGACATCTGTTAGTTCTCTTATTTCTCTATTAAGTTTCTGTCTGGAGGCCCTGTCTGTTGGTGAGAGTAGCATTGTGAAGTCTCCTACTACTAGTGTGTAGAGTTTGATGTATGCTTTAAGCTTTAGTAATATTCCTTTTCTATATAAAAGTGCTCTTATATTTGGAGCCTCGATATTCACTATTCAAACTTCATCTTGATGGATTTTTCCTGTGATTAGTATGAAGTCATCTTCTTCATTTATTTTGAGTGTTTTGCTTTGAAGTTTATTTTGTTAGATATTAGGATTGCTACACTCACTTATTTTTAAGTCCATTTGATTGGAAAATCTTTCCTTCACTCTGAAGTAATTTCTGTCTTTGTGGTTTAAGTGTGCTTCTTGTATGCAGAAGAATGTATGCTGTTCTTGTATCCACTCAGTTAGCCATAATCTTTTATAGGTGAATGGAATCCATTGATATCATTGATATTAAGAGATATTAATGACCAGTGATTGTTAATTCCTGTTATTTTTCAGGAATTTTTCATATATTTGTGTGTTTTCCTTTCTTTGAGGTTTGCTGGTGTGAGGTTATCTGTTGCCTGTGTCTTCATGGATGTGTCCAATTTCCTTGTGTTGGAATTCTCCTTCTAGTACTTTCTGTCAGGCTGGATTTATAGACAGGTATTGTTTAAATCTAGTTTGTACCATCTATGGTGATTGAAAGCATTGCTGGGTGTAGTTGTCTGGGGTAGCATCTTTGGTCTCTTTCTGTCTGCAGCATATCTGCACAGGACCTTCGGGTTTTAGAGTTTCCATTGAGAAGTTGGGTGTGATTCTGATAGGTTTGCCTTTATATGTCACTTGGCATTTTTCCTTTGCTCCTCTTAATATTCTTTCTTTATTCTGTATGTTTAGTGTTTTGATTATTATATGGCAAGGAGATATTTTTGGTTAAGTCTATTTGTTGTTCTATAAGATTCTTGTACCTTCATAGGCATATTCTTCTTTAGATTGGGAAATTTTTCCTCTTTTATTTTGTTGGATATATTTTCTGTGTTTTTGAGTTGAACTTCTTCTCTTTCTCCTAGCCTTATTATTCTTAGGTTTGGTCTTTTCATAGTGTTCCAGAATTCCTGGATATTTTGTGTTACGAATTTTTATTTTGATTTAACATTTTCTTTGTTCAATGAATCTATTTCCTCTTTGGGATCTTCAACTCCTGAGATTCTCTTTTTCATGTCGTTTATTCTGTTGGCTATGCTTACATCTGTAGTTCCTGTTCATTTACCCAGAGTTTCCATTTCCAGAATTCCCTCTGTTTGTGTATTACCTCTATTTCAATTTTTCAGTGTTGAACTGTTTGAACTATTTGCTTCACATCTTTTTTTTTTTTTTACTGCTTTTCTTGGCTTTCTTTAAAAATTTTTTTAGCGGGGCGGTGGTGGCGCATGTCTTTAATCCCAGCACTCGGGAGGCAGAGGCAGGCGGATCTCTGTGAGTTCGAGGCTGGGTTGGACCGACAGCCTACAAAACAATACAGAGAAACCCTGTCTCGTAAAACCAAAAAAAATATTTTTTATTTCTTCCCATATTTTGTTTGTCTTTTCCTCCATTTCTTTGTGGTAGTTTTTCACTTCCCCTTTATGGGTTTCCATCATCATCATGAAGTTATATTTAAGGTTGTTTTCGTCTGTTTCCTCTAGGTTAGGATTTCCAAGTCTTCCTGTTTTAGGACCACTACATTCTGGTGTTGATATTGCTCTTTAGGTTGTTGAATGTATGCTTGCATTTGGACCAAGAGGTGAGTGTCCAGCACCCCTGCTGGACAGTCCAGTCTCTAGGCCCTAGGACAAAACCTGGGGCTCCTCCCCCACCTGCCTCAGAAACACTAGCAGGTCACTGGGCAAGCATCCTGCAGGCAGGCTGCTCCAGCATCACCCCATTGTACCCTCTAATCTCCAAGTTCCACTCTGCCCCCAAACCCACCCACCCACCATGACCTCAGTGACTCCCTGAGACACAGACTGTGACTGCAGAAACAACCAAGAGACAGCAACTGTAAAGATCAGTCCAAGATAGGATCCCTGAGACACAGACACTGACTGCAAGAATTGTATCAAGAGCCTGCACCAATTAGAGGAAGAGATTGGTAGGAACCAATACAAGATATATTTTTACAAAGCCATGACCTCCACTTTCCAAAAGTTAAGAATTCCATCAGACAACAACTGAAACTACATACCAGAATTGTCTTTGCTTTGCTGTAACCTACACATTGTGATCCCCACCAATTCATTTATTAAATACCTTAAATTATGACTTTCTTCTCTTTGTAGCTAGTACAATCCCATATAACCACATCCACAGTGAAACTTGTTTTCCAGAGCAGCATAAATCTTGGATCCTAGACAAAGGTCACTTAAGAAGAAACTCATTCCCTTTGAGGTGAGACCCGTATGCTTAAAACCACAGGGTTTTTTTTTAAATCTTAAACAGGAATGTAAACGTCTTTGACAAAGAAATAATGACGAAATAATTTTTCTTCTTAAAAGAGCAGAATTTCATAACCAGAATTTCTAGGCTACAGTATGTTTTTAGCTGCAGGGTACTCCAATAGAGTTAAAAATAAATTGCACTTCTATTCTGCTCAGAGAAGGACATTAACGTGAGTACTGCAGCTTGGTGCATTTTGGTTAAAATCAGAAATGATCTGAGGCCGGGTGAATAAAGTTGATTCGCTTACAGAATACGAGTGCTGCTCTCCCTGCTCAGCCTTTGAAAGCCAATCTGACATAGCCCCTACCTACCAAATTGCACAGGAATTACTCTCAATTACAGGCTTCTGTCTG
The DNA here is from genome assembly GCF_017639785.1 of Mesocricetus auratus. Taxonomy (NCBI): domain Eukaryota; kingdom Metazoa; phylum Chordata; class Mammalia; order Rodentia; family Cricetidae; genus Mesocricetus; species Mesocricetus auratus. The sequence goes on from NW_024429190.1 coordinate 80,643,077, forward strand.
TTAAACAGTAAGAGTTGGTGATCACTTCTGACCTTTTTCCACTTGACAAGTCAAAAAATGAAAGGAAATAAAATCTGACAGTTTTTCAGTTTAGAGGCTGGGTGAGGGGTAAGAAAAAAATAGAAAAGAAAAACCCTTATTGCCTACCTGCATCTCGAGATATGTGGGGGATTACTATTCATCTTAGTTATAAAACTCCTTTTCATGGGATAAATTGCATGTGGCAATGTAATTTTGCTTGAAGTCACTTGCTTAATGTTTTAATTCTAGTATCATTTACTGAAATCTTCCCACAATCAATCATTCAGGCTTTTAGTTTCATATTTCAAGGCAATTTTACTGAATGTTAAGCAGTATTCCTGCCTGCCTTCTTTCCTCATAAGTAGGCTACAAAGAACTACAGAGAAATAATCAATGGACCCCTCTGCATGCCATGGTTCACTGGGAAACAAAAACTTATGAAGACAACCCTGAATATCCCAACTGTTTATGCAGCTACTAGAGTTAACTAGACTAGAGATGAAATTGGGTTTAATTGAATGTGACTGTTTTAAATATAACATGAATAGTGCCACAGCTCTCTGACATTTATCTACAATTTTCCATTTCAAAAGAACGACTACTTTGCTAAGGATTAAAATAGTTATTTGAATGAACATTAAACTCTAAGACATTCTGTGCTTTGGGAAGATGTCTGTTAAAACCTCAATAATCCAGTACTTGTTCAACGAAATTTCTGGTTAGAGGCGGAGACCATAGGAGCACTGACAGACTGCATACCAAATCCCCAAAGTGAAGAGGTCCACACTCTGTCTTGCCCCATATAGGCCAATCATGGCCCCACTTGGAAACACATCCCTTCTATGTCAGCAATCCTTCTGTAAGGGAAAAAACTATTCTGAGAAGGACTAACGATTACAAAACACACTCTAGAAGCTCGACAGTAAAAACACCACCACCCCAACAGACCTGCAAACGGCATGAGAAAATTTGGATCCTGATTGACTGATGACATCATAGAGCAAAAATAATGTCCCAAATTCTCTTCTTGATCTGCTATTTTTGTTGCCTTCAAAACAGTCGAAGCTGCTTTTCCTGAGTTGAGTGAGATAGTTAGCCGAGAACTGACTCATTGAAATAGCTAATGGCCAGCAGAGTGGGTGACACCAGAAAGAAAGAGGAACTAAAAGGAACCATGTGGGGGAGGAGTGAGGCTCGTGGAGGCCAATACCTCACCAGGATTGACTTTGCTTCCGGAATTTGAGATGATACCTTACTGAAAAGAAAGAGGAGTTCCATCCTGTGATGGATCAACAAAAAAGACAATTGCAAGAGCTGAAGACCTTTGGTAGCAGTACCAGCTAGCCAAGGGGCTAATGGCAGACACAGAAGTTATGCCTTTATCTATGTTGTCTAAAGTGCCAAGTCTATTTAAAGTCCCAAAAAAGTACCTGGACATTAGAACACCTAACTGCCCTTATCCCTAAGAACCATCTGATGTTGTCTCTCCTGGTATTTGGAGAGGGACAGGTGGGTAAGAATTTTATCACTCAGAACCTCTGCCAGTGCAAAGGGAGGCCAGTGTTTCATTACTATGGACCTAAAATAAATACACTATGAATGTAAGTGGCAATCTGCATAGATCTCATCTAAAACACCATAAAGTAGAAGGATCAAAACATGATTATATTTATACATGATTCCAAAAGTAAACACATGGAAATAAATATATAATAAAAACAAGATTTTCATGTCAGCCTTCATGAGGCAAAGGGAATACTGTAATTTCAAAGCCATCTTGGAAAATATAATGTCCTTTAGCTAGCCTTGACAACAGCATGAAATGGAGCTTACTTTATTTTCACTTCACAAGGATAAGATATTTAGTTACCACATTTCATTTGCAATATTGAGTACAACAGAATAAATACACCTTACCTGTACATCATACCTTATTTCATATAATGCTTCAAATATTAAAAATATTCAAAACATTTTGTTTGAAATAATGAAACAATTTTAATGCAAATGCATTTTAAAACATGTATTAACTATTAAAGACTAATAAAAACCCAATTAGATGAAAAGGAACACTTTCATTATAAGTTAAAGTGAGCAAACAGAAAATAAAGTCAAAATAAAAAAACCAAAGTATAGAAGATAAACTTGATTTGAAAACTATGGGTAGAGACAGAAGAGCATGATGTCAGGTGCTGTTATTGAAGACAAGCAGAGAAGAGAACCTCCCAAGCTCTGGAAGAGGTACCAGGGCCTTCTACCCATGATTTCATGTGTCCTCTCTGGCTGAGCACTATAGAATTTAAAATGATGGGACAAACTGAGTGAAGCTAAGAGAAGAATGAAAAGAGAAGGGGCCACTATCTGCTCTCCTTGAAAGAAGAGGAACAATCTGGGACAGCCACAACTCTACACATGACAGGAAGAAAGAGATAACATGCGGATGGGAGATAGGAACCTGCCATCAAGCAGTGCAAAGCAAGCTCCCCAAACTTCGGATGGAAACCCAGATCTGGACCCCAGCCCCCATAAAGCTCACCCGTAATTAATGGTATGGGCACACCTAACGGTAAGTTCAGAGAAGGTGTCGGAGTGGCGGTGAGAGAGCAAGCATTGCCCTTTCCTACATGAACTCCGCGTTGCCTCTAGGATGCTCAAACTTTCTAAACCATTTTCTACATATTGCACTCATTTGAAAACTACCAGGAAAGCTGTCTTCAAAGGCAACAAAAATAGAGAAATAACAAAAAGGGTGAGTAAAGAAAAGGAGAACAGCTCGTGTTCTCTGTCAAGGCACAGAATTAAAAGATGAGAGTACCCTGGCATGATTGAGAATGATATAGAATAAAAGGCACTTTAGTTCTCAGGGACTTCGTGCCATTTTAAAATGCAATACCTCTTCAGTCAAGCATAAGGCATCATTTTGCTATAGCTTCTGGCAGACCCAAGCCCAAAGATGCCTCAGTCATAGTTGGAAGGACCTGGAAAGAATAAGAATCTACCTTGAGAACAGATATTTTTACCATTGGTACCCAGACACGACTCCCATTCTTGCTGTTCAAAGTGTTCTGGCCAGACCCAGTGCAGTCAGTAAGTAAAAGCTAGTCAAAAACAAGCAGATGCTCAGGGCCTAAATCATAACCGGTGGGAATAGAACGCATGCTTTTATAAGCACTGTGGGTTATGTCTATGGTTAAGAAAGTCAGAGCTACCTTTCGTCTTGGTAGCCCAGGTTTTCCACTTTGTCTGTTGCTTGGCCTTTAGGGATGGGATCTTGCTCCATATTTCAAATTAGTCTCGAATTCAAGATTCTCTTGTCTCAGTGTCTCTAGCACCAGGATTATAAACCCAGTCAACGTACTCTCAATATACCTACCAGTCCATACATTGTTAATTTTTCCTCTTATGCCATCTCTCCTCCAAATCTCTCATTTTCCATCTCCCATTCCTGCCTCTTCAAATGTGGAATATTCTTGCTGCTTCTAGATTTAACTTCTTTCCCTATAATATCATCAGCAACAACAGATGTCAAATAAATGGCTGGCTTTGGTTGAATTAGGGGAAGTATCTGTTTAGAGGACTCTAAGGCCATGTAGAACACATAAATAAACCAGAAGTTCTACTACCCCAGTGGCCTGGGTCACATTTCTCACATCTTTGTCCTACATGCCACCTATCTATCTACTCAAGATCTCTCATCATGTTCTTTAAAGACCAGCTTTGCACACTACCTTCCCAAGAGACCCAGCATCACCTACGACAGCAGCGATGAGGGGTGTGGGTGGAGCAGCTCTGGGTCTGTTCTTGACATCCTCTAACCACAGGCAATGAGAAGGTTTTTGGAAGTTACTGTATTTTGTGTGAACTCTGTAATTTTAAACAATACAAGTTGCCACTGAAGTGACTGGTTCATTACTGAAGCTGTCACTCAAAGATGACTTCCTCTGTGATTTTAAACCATTCATTTTAAATGACATTGGGGCGGGATGACCGAGAAGGAAGTGACTAACATTTTCCTTAAAAGACAGAACTGTGAATTCCAGATGCATTTAACAGGAGAACAAAAAATTTCCAACTCTTCAAATCCTCAACCATGAGTTGTTGAATAAACAAACTATACTTCCAAGATATATTCACTTAGAATGTATCAAATACGTTAGAGGAAATACCATAATCCTGCCCACTTCTACCCAGGGGTGAGGAGGACAAGTAACCAACTGAGGAACGGCTTAACAGAACCCTGGCACAGGCCCATGCTGTACAACACAGCTGTTCACAGTGTTCTAGACCCAATATCCTTGCCAAGAAGGCCCCAAACACATGCCTTTTTAAGCAGCGGAAGGGACAAAGAGTCTCTACATCAAATTTGTTTCAAAAAGAAAATGAAATGAAAGCCTAAATATTTGGCTAAAGAGCTTCCAAATCCCAACTATGTCTCAGCTAATTGCAGAAAACAGACATCCCTCAAACACATGAGCAGAGACGAGGCAGGAAAGAAAGGCCATGCTCAACACTAGCTTTGGTCCTCACAAACCACCACTCCGAATGCACAGAATCTAGCATGCAAGCCTTGAGGTACTCACAAAATCAGATACTCAGAGAGAGTGATCAAGGCTAGCTATGAAAATGGAAGACCTTGGCCCTGTAAACAGTCATGGGGACACAGGCTTTCATATACAGGACTGCAGCCTTGTAACATGCATGTAGTATCAAAGGCCAGCAAAAGAACCCTGGGCAACAGGAAGGGAAGCATCCTCAGCCGGGTGGGTCGAGGGAAAGGTACTAAGCTTTGGTGTCAGAGAACACGTTCTTTTTCCAGTAACTGGAAGTGGTAGTTTTTTAGTCATCTGATCATTCAAAATGCACATATTAGTGACTTGGACAAGTAATAACTTATCATAGACCTTGGGACTGAAAATAACAAGCCTTTATTTAACAGTTTTTGCTTTTTTTATCATTTTTTATTTTAATTTTAAATAGCTTGTTTTACATGTCAATCCCAGTTCCCTCTCCCTCCCCTCCTCCCGCACTCCCCTTCCCTACTTAACAGTTTTAAATGCCAAAAGTCCAAAGCATTCTCACTGGGCTAAACTCAAAACGACAGACAGGAGCAGGGCTGTAATCCTCAGGGCCACAGAAGAGATTGCATTCACTTACCTTATCTAGCTTCCAAAGATTGCCCATCCTACTTGGCACCTTGCTCTATCCACAAGCCAGCAAGGCCTGTTTAGTCTTCTTACTTCTCTCTGATCTCTGCTGCCCAAGAATCTGCTAAAACTCTTTTGCCTCTCTCTTTCATTTGTTAAATCACCTATGACTCACTTGAGCAATTTAAGATAAACTCCTAACCCTAAACCTTAACTCAGTTACTCCCCACAGACTTCCCTTTGCCACATGAGGAAGCAACACAGGGCCTAGGGATTAGAATGTGTGCTCCTGAGGATGAGCAGCATTGGTTCAGCAACCAGAGTTCAGTCATCAGTGGCTAGGCTCAATCTACTAAAGAGCCATGACAAGGCAGGAATGGCATAGGAGGCAGGTCTAGTTTTCATAACACTGTGCTAGGCCTAGACTAATCTCAGCCATCAGTTTAGCCATGAGGAAATATATATATATGATTTTAAACCATATATATGTGTGTGTATATGAAAATTGTAACTACATAGTAAATATATATATATACATATGTATGTATATGCAGATATATTGTTATATAGCTACAAAGAGATATAGCAATGTGAGGTAGCTATTCTACTTGTAAGAATTAATCACAAGGAGAATGATATTAATCACATTCCCTAAAGCTCTCCTAAATTTTTCTGTACATGTACTCACAGACACAGAATACGAATACACACACACACGAGAGAGAGAGAGAGAGAGAGAGAGAGAGAGAGAGAGAGAGAGAGAGAGAGAGGGAGAGAAGGAGATTTGTGGTTAAACAAAAAGTCACAGATTGTTGCAGGGTGGAGGTGCTGAAGGCCTTTAATCCCAGCACTCAGAAGGCAGAGGCAGGAGGATCTCTGTGAGTTTGAGGTCAGCCTGCTCTACAAAGTGAGTTCCTGAATAGCCAGGTCTGTTACACAGAGAAACTCTGTCCCCAAAGTAAAGAAAGAAAGGAAAGTCAAGGATTGTGAGATAAGGTACATATTCTACTACTAAACCAATCCATAACTGGCATGTAACATCATGAATTCATAAATGTCCCAGCTTAGAATGTCTGTGACCAATACAGAAACCACAAACAACACATGGTGTGTGAATACTTACAATGTAAATGGTACAAATTCGAACATGATTTGAGTATAAAATATCCATAGAATTTCAAAGTCTATTAAAAGAACAACATAACAGATCTCATTTAATAAGATGTATATCAATTATAGGTTAAATGACACTAGTGAAGATGTCCTGGATTATAAAATAAAATAATGAATCTGCTTCATGTTCCTTCATCCATTATGACAACTATGATATTCATGTTTATTTTGTATTTCTATTGAATAACACTACAACAAAAGTAGTATTTGAAACAAAGCTAGTTAAGGTAAAGTAAGCCATAGGAATATTATCATAAATACCTTGAAATTTGAAAGCCGATGATAATGTTGGTAACTTTAGACAATGGAACCTGGTGTTTTATTATTAATATTTTCAGAGAAAATTCTTCTGCAATTCCACCAATATCAAGAAATCTACATGGTGAAAATTTCTCTTTGCTGACTATAAACCAGAACATTCTCTGTATTTTTCTCTCTGTGGACTTTAGTTCAGGTTGATGAAACCAGCACAAAGCTACTATCTACCACCCACAACCAGCTGGTCTTCGACTTCTGAACCTTTAGTTTCAGTGTCCCCTGGAAACCAACACAAGAGCTCAGGAATCCCATGCACTTCAAAGGCCACAATGTTGGAAGAAGAGTCTGACTGTAGGCCCTGCCAGTGCCCACTGCGGAGCTGAAGTGAGTTATTAGGAAGTTCTGTACACACTTTCCAGTGATGGATAAAACAAATGGATGTGCCCCACAGGCACAGCAGGAATCAAAAATACATTAGTTCCTTGCAACTTCTGATCTGAGATTGAAACTGCTTAAATGAACACCCCCTCCCTTCAAATAAAGTTTAGATGAGACAGGAATTCAACCCAAAGCACAGTTCTGAGACTCTCTGGGTCCAACTCAGCACTTGGAGGAGAATCAAACACATCTTATGTAAGGTATGGCACTAACTTTCATTCAAAGATTATCATATGCTCAGTCACAAATAGTTATTGTAAAATCTTTATTAACCTAAGTGCATATAAAAATTGTGAATTCCTAATACAAAGCAGTATTTGACTTTTAAATTTCATTTTAAGCTTGGCCCGTTCACTTGGAATGTGATTACAGAGTAAATTAAAAAGTAATCACATGTGAATTACATTTCCTCATGAATGTAATGACTTCAGGAGGCTGATTAATGTTAAGCAGTGCCTGTCCTATAGTCTGTATACCTTCCCAGGTGAGAGATGCAAGATAGCAGATAGCAGTGTGAGTTGATTTAATTTCCTTTCACTGGTATTCCAGGGAGACTTGTCTGAACACATAATGGGCTCTGCATGTTCATTAGGACAGAGGATGTTCTTCCCTTCTGTTCATGCAAGTTTTCCCTGCAAAACACTATCATTGTAAACTTTGGGTAAGAAGAAACCCCAAGGAAATAATCGTGCTCGATTGCTATTTTCTAACTAGCCAAGTCTCAGCTTCTCAGCTTTGGTATTTTTGGTAAATTCTTCCTATTTGAGTGCAATAATTGAAGTGGATCACTAAGAAATGCATCTGTACTAGTGGGAAGGTGACAAGTTTTCTCACAGGAATGAAAGCTTATTAATAATCTACAAAAGCACTACTGCCAAGAACAAAATTTAAACAATAAATTTAAACTGGGTAGAACCCAAGATCATTAAAATATCCCTCTTACGGATAAGAGGGAATATGTAAGTCTAACATATTTTCTCCCCCCCTTAGTATATTTAGGGAGGTTCTGATTTCTAAACAATTTATCAGAGAAATTTGGCTATTGGTGGTATGGAAACTTCTTGGTTTACCATTACACCCATTTAAAAGAAAGATAAATGTGCTAGACTTGAGAACATGTCAAGGAAAGACGGAGAGCTACCATGCCTAAGAATGGGTCTTCATTCTTGTGACTTCCTATTCCATTAGACTGGACAATAGACCAGGCCAGAAAGCTTAAAAGAACATTAGGGCATAGTGTAGTGCATAGTATCGACAGTTGATGTCATTAAACTGGGAACAAAGAACACACTATGATACCACCCATCTGAAATAGTTTATCTTTTCAAATTGGTGAGACAAGTTGAACTAATAATCATGACTAAGTCTTGACCAGGAGATAGAAAAAGCTTATACTGGACAACTGCCATGGAGCTAGGAGGACACTATTCTATTTTGTGGTCATTTATTTGGTGGTTTTCAAAGTCATCTATCCCCTGCTAGGAGGATGAAATAGAGTAATTGGCAGGCTGATCACCACTGTTCAGAGAACGAGATAGAAAGGGAACACAATTATGCAATTTTGCTGAAGGTCATCCTTGGAAATTCCCTTTAATTTTTTGTTCCTTTGTATTTCTACTGTGTGTTTAGCCTGAGGTAAGAATTTGCAGAACATTTCTGGTCAATTCTAAGGATGGTGGGAAAAGTTAAATTCACTGAAGAATAAAGAAGGGATTTGTGAAAACTGTTTCAGGCGACTTACACATCAGTCTGGACACAGAGCTAAGACAATCACTCTTGAATTTGGAAGTGCGAATGACAGACAAAACTATAAGCACGAAGTGTCCAATATACAACAATTGTACTGCCCCTTCTTAAGAGAAGGTTATTACAACTCCTCAATTGTACTAAAGCTTCAATTCTCTCTTTTACTCTTCCTTACCTGGGCATGGTGACTTCTTTGCTACCATGACCTGTAACACGATGAAGATGGCAAGCGATCTGGGCTACTGTGGTGCAATCAACCAAAGAATGAAATTGGTCTTCTGTAACACGAAGGAAGAAGTAGGACAATGGAAGGGCTTAGGAAATAGAGTGTTTGCCTAAAGAAAAATGCTCAAGACCATGAAGACCTAGACTATGAACTCTCCTTGAGATGCTAATGGAGGTTTTATTCTTTCTAACCGGACCAGGTTAAACAAGTCCCTTCCTTTGCACAAAGTCAAGTTGAAAATGAGGAATGATAGATCCTTTCCAGCATCAAAGCTTATATTTGATAGCTGCATTCTACACATCCAGTTCAGCTATGTTTGACTGAAACTATGGTAGTTTCACTACTCTCTGGGATCTGCCACTAGAATCTGGTATGTATTTCCAAAACTATTTTCCAACATGGAATTTTTTATACAATGTGTACATGACAGTATGTCACTTTTTCTTTTGATTTTTTACGAGACATGGTTTCTCTGTATTGTTTGGGAGGCTGTCAGTCCAGCCTGGCCTTGAACTCACAGAGATCCGCCTGCCTCTGCCTCCCGAGTGCTGGGATTAAAGGTGTGAGTCACTACCACCCGGCAGTATGTCACTTTGGTAAACCAAGAATTTTTTGGTTTTTTGAGACAGGGTTTCTCTGTGTAGCATTGTAGACCAGGCCTGCATCTGCTTCCCGAGTGCTGGGATTAAAGGCGTGCACCACCACCACCCAGCTTTATACCAAGTTCTTACCTCTACTAGCATCTGTGGTTAGAACTTTAAGGACAGCATTAAATGAAAGTGCCAGTTTGTCTCTTCAGTAATAATTTTTGTTAGCTTTTCCAAAAATTAGTCTCTAGACATTTAATTGGGCTTTAAAATGTGACCTGAGACAAAAATAGAATGGCCTATTTTTAATATTACACTGCCCCTAATGCTATCTGCTTTAAAATGGTCAGTCTTTGGGAAGCTCTGACATCTAAAATGCTAAAGCTACTAATTTACTTTTAGCTTCTTAGACATCATTATTTGTTCCTTTTCTTAAGTCAACATACATACATAAATACATACATACAAATTTCTATGCATTCATCTATCCTTCATTGTCAGTCATTAGGAACATATATTTGCATAAAGAGAATAGTTTCTGTCTCCATACATGTATACATGCATGCATGCATGTATGCAACCATCCACCCAAGGAACTCTAAATTCATTGTCAGGTATTAGCAACACACATTAGCTTGAAGAGTCTTGTTCCTCTCTCCATACATGTTACATGCATACATATATATGTGCATGCATGCATGCATCTATGCAACCATCCACCCATGGAACTCTACATTCATTGTCAGGCATTAGGAGCCCACATTAGCATGAAGAATTTAGTTTCTGTCTCCAGTGGAGTCTAATAAAGTCCAGCTGAGAAGCCTGTGTCACCTAACTGAAACGAGAACAATATTGGCTGACAGGACTCACCCCACTTAAAGAGATTACATTCTCCACACAGTGATCTTCATTTTTCATTCTAGTATGTATTTGTTTCACCTTTGGTTTGGCCATTTATTCAGCCAGCATTGTCTCTGATGCCCTGCTTTCCTCACTACTCAGTTTACCAGCTTCACATAAGTGGCCAGTTTCCCAATAGGGCACCCTCATTCACCAGTGGCCAGTTTCCCAATAGGGCACCCTCATTCACCAATGGCACAGTTTCCCAATAGGGCACCCTCATTCACCAGTGGCACAGTTTCCCAATAGGGCACCCTCATTCACCAGTGGCACAGTTTCCCAATAGGGCACCCTCATTCACCAGTGGCCAGTTTCCCAATAGGGCACCCTCATTCACCAGTGGCACAGTTTCCCTGCAGCTTCTTAAATATCAGAGGGCAGCTCCATAGGAGATTTCAGTAATTACTTGAAATTCTGTATTTCATGCTGTGAATTTATATTTTGGGGTGACATCATTAACTTCAATAATATGTTAACATACTCTTCAACAACACACAGAAAAAGACACACACTACTTCAGGTGGATAACTGGTAGCAAAGTGCCCTTTTTCAGCTCACCCCAAATCTCTTCCTTCTCCCCAGATTTGAAGATCATCATAAGAATATAAACACTACGTCCATTTTACAATGACCATTCCACTTCTCAGCAATGCCGAATATCACCAGCAGCACGACCAGATGTTACTCTGGTCACTTTATTCTTCCTGTTTTAAATTTCCCACAGTCACCGTGTTTCTGAAAACAGGGTAATGGCAATCAGAGGGTGCCCTCTTAGGGGACCACGGAAATGCTCAGCAGAAGCCCAGGCCAGACACAACTTGACTACATTTCCTGTGTAGCCTTGCAGGAGGAATGAACACTCGCTCTAAAGAAAGATATCTGAATGAATTTCGTCAAGTTAGCCTATTGTGAGGCCTTGAGCCATTACAACTTCCTGCAAGCCAGACGCCTATTCCAGGCTTGACCTGTGTTCATATAGGAAACCTAATAATGGGCAAAAAGTAACTTCTCAGGCTATGTGAACTACTATAACAGTTGATTCTACTATTCAATCTGTAAACAAGCCAAGTACTATAGTTTTTTTGGTGGAAAGTCATCCATCTTTAAGAAAAAAACCCCTTTGCTTTTAGTCAAGAATTAAAAAAGTTATCCTTATGCTTTTAAGCAAATCTCTTCATTTTTCTTGGCCACATTTACATAGAATAAAAATGAAGAAGGTGTACCAATATGCTACAGGAACAAGTTCTATCTCTGGTGGGCAAGGAGCACTACTAATATCAACCATTTCCAGTATAGGTTTAACCATATTTCCTTTACACATTCACGTGGCAAAGACGTCAGAGGATGAAAAATTAAATTAAAAACAAAGTGTGTGAAGAGATAGCTAGGATGTTAAGAACACTGACTATTCTTCCAGAGGATCCAGGTTCAATTCCCAATGATATTTAGAAACACATACAACTCCTGGCCCAGAGTATCTGGTTCTCTCTATTGGTCTCTGCAAAACTAGACACACACATAGGTGTACCGACATACATGCAGGCAAAACACCCAAAGGAAAAACTAAGTGAAATCCATAGTTTTTTATTTAAAAAAGTAAGTGATGACTGGGGACCTGGTTCAGCAGTTAAGAGCTATTTAGCTCTTCTAGACATCTTGAGTTCAATTGCCAGAAATCATCTGATGGCTCACAACAATCTATTATGGGATCTTATGTCCTCCTCTGATATTCAGGCATGCAAATACTCATATACATAAAACACTAAGCAATAAACCTCTAGGGGTTAGTCATGATGCCTCATACCTTTAATCCTAGCACTCCAGAGGCAGAAGCAGGTGGATTTCTGTAAATTTGAAGCCAGTTTAGTCTATAGAGAGCATTGCAGGATGGCCAGGGAGAAACTCTGTCTCAATAAACAAAGAAACAAAGCAAAACAAAATAGGCGGTCATGACAAAGGTAGTATGTATAATGGGTAAAAGAAACTTGTAAATACAGGTAGGAAACAAGCAAACAGTAAAGAAAGAAATAAAGAAGCATTTTGAAGAGAAATCTAGAAAGGCACCAGGAATGAAGCAGAGGGAATGTGAGCAGACAAAGCAGGAAATGCCTCAGATCTCCTGGTCCAATTGGTAGAGATGCCTGCTTCTATTAGAGAGTGCAGAAATGGGTACTCTTCCATGGCAATATCAAATATGAATTCTTAAATCTTTTAGTAATTAGTGTGGTAACATGAATTAAGATCAAATAGCACATTTCTTAAATTCTGAACTCCGATATCTAAAAGTTTTTCCTATTAAAATTATATAAATTCTCTGACAGCAGTAAAATACAATGCATGCCTACAAATGAAATAACTACAACTAGAGAATATTGTACATTCATTTTATAGCTACTCAAAATAATGAGTTGCACAATGGCCTGAGGGAGTTTCTACAAATAACTATTGAAAGGGGAAGGAATAAAAGCATTCACTGTTTACTAAACGATGACTAAAACATTCTTCAAGATCTATATGTGAAAACACACATATATTTACATGTGTGTGAGCATATTAACATATTAGCATGTGGAAGAATATTGAAGCCTCTAGCCCATGGGGGACTTCCCAACTGTTTTCAAACTCTTGGCAAAAATAGTAACTCTTATCTGGTACACTGGGGTAAAGCAACAGAATTTATTCCCAGCCAGATAGGACTAGCCAAAACAGCCATCTGCCTAAAGCTAAATGTTTGAGCACAGGAAATTTAACCTTTCAAAGATGACTATTATCTGAGGACGGTACCTGAGCAGACAGAGAAGACATGGCTAGACTGTGTAGTTCTATATGGTGGTTGGAATAGGATAACACCAAGTGAAATCAGGAGAACTCATTGTTCAGCAAGGTGTGCATTTATACACATGAAAATGTGCATACATGCCGGGCGGTGGTGGCGCACGCCTTTAAACCCATAACTCGGGAGGCAGAGGCAGGCGGATCTCTGTGAGTTCGAGGCCAGGCTGGACCGACAGCCTCCAAAACAATACAGAGAAACCCTGTCTCGTAAATACCAAAAAAAAAAAAGAAAAAAAGAAAAAAAAAGAAACAGAAAATGTGCATACGTATTCATACTCTATGATCTTATTCACAGATTTTCAAAGAAAATTTGGTTTTATCACTAGTTGTATGGGATCTGGGAAGATGGCTTAGAAGAAAGAGTTTGCCATGCAATTATTAGGGTGTGCTCTGCAATCTACAGAACCCTGGTGAAAACTGAGTGTAGTAGAATGCACCTGTAATTTCAGTGCTCCAGTGAAGAGCTAGGTGGTGCATACAGGAGGACTGTAGAGCCCTCACTGCTACTCTGATGTACACAGCAAAGAACAATGAAGAGACCCTTCCTTGAACAAGATTGGGATGAGAACTAATACCTAAGATTGTTCTGTGACCCCCACACAGCACTGTAGCACAAATGTGCCTGCACTCAGACACACATACACAAACACACACACAAACATATGCATATATATCAGGTTCATATATCATAAAATGATTTTAAAATCATTTTTTTATGATTTTAAAATCATAAAATGATTTAAAATCACATACAAAATGATTTTAAAATTGTTTTTATACATTAAAATAAATTTTGAAAACGATGCTTCAAGAATCTATCCCATTATTTTCCTCTTGTTAAAAGCCAGAGTGCATAATATCTCCTCTCCTTTCTTCTGAGGTCTAGCTCATGAAATGAAAACCAAATCCAATTGGTCCTACAGGAACCAAGGAACTTGGATGTCAGAGTATTCAGCCTCTTAAATATCTGCTGTGCAAAGGGAGCTAGAAGTTGACTGTCCCAGCAGGCCATGATTTATTGCCCAAAGCATAGCGTTTCTTCTTTTTGTTTTGACTTAACATGCTAGCAAACCATATGGAGACATGAGAATTAAGCATAATCCATACAGCTATGCTCTCTAAGATATAAAAGGCACAAGGATTGCACTAAAATAAATTTATCAGTTGTACAATGCAGAGTCAATTGTATGATTAGTATAAATCCTTAAAAGAAGGCAGAGCAGTTCTGTGAGACCATTCTGCTAAAGGTAAATGCAGTTTGTCAATCCTAAGTGGAAGTGGAAAGCCCAGGTTTCAACAGAATGTTTTATTGTATGTGTGTGTATACTTGTGCCTGTGCATGTGTGTATGTATGTTTGCCTTCCCATGTCCATAAAACAATAGAAAGAGGGAAGTCCTTTTAAATCACCACACATTACATTTCTGTTAATATAATTTACAGCCAATATATGTATAATTAAATTACAACTATTAGTGTACTTTAATTTCATATATTTTGTATATATTTACTTTGAAACTAGTTCATCAGTAATGAGTCAGTTGTCCTCATTAGTTATATCTTAAAAGACTACCTATATGGGCCAATCCCCCTCCTCACACATACCAATCCTCAGCCCCATCACCCCCAGCATATACCATACATAATTATTGGCCCAAGTGTGTCGACTTTGGGATCTGGAGAGAGGAAACTATTTAAAAAACAAACAGAACCCACCTAAGAAGTTCAAATTCACTTCCTCACCAACAAAGCACAGTCTCAAATGTTTTACAAAAAAAGAAATGTTCTTGTATACTAATACATTTCCAGAAAAATACTGGTTGAAATATCAGTATGGGAATGTAACAATGAGTTGTAAAAAGCCATGAGATCAACGCTCCTCAAAACTGGTCTTCATGATGTAAACACTACAGGACATCTCAGTGAGAACTGACAAAATGGACAGAAATACACATGACAGCTAGACACATTGTCTGGAAAGGTAGATAGGGTAGGACTCTGATAAAACAGAGGCTGGACTTTTACTCCTGACAAATTAAAGGCTTTCTGTGTGCAACTTAGAATATGGTATCTCACTAGTGTGCATTTCACAAGTCAGATGGGAAAACCAGGAGGTGGTAAAAATAAACCACATGAGAAGGGAGGCATCCAACAAACAGTGGTCAACTGAGCCGATCCCCTGAGAAGGTGACAGCATTGGTTTTTATTAGAAATGCCTTGCCTTTGCCATAGTACTGTGATTCACTTAGTCTGTCATTTTAAATGTGTTAATACTTACTCCACATAGAAGAACTGCTGACAACGACAAGCGTAGCATGCCATACCAATGTCATGCTGGACTGAGGAAAGGCAAATTCTCACAGGAATCCTTGGACCTCATGAAACGTTTTAATCACATTTTTATTGGAGAAACTTATGAGATGTAAGTGTTAGGAACTTAACAAATTTACGTCTTTTGCAAAGTACATTCTGAAGTCAATATTGGAATTAGATGTTGAGAGAAACATGTTGGCCTATGCCTGTAGGCCCAGGCCTTGGGAGACTGAGGTAATCTCAAGGGAAATGGATCAACCTGCATTACATAGTGAGTTTCAGAATAGCCTGGGTCAATGGATCAGACCTCATATCCAGAACAAAGCACTCACTACCAGAGTCTCTGTCTCTCTGTCTCTCTGTCTCTCTGTATGTGTAACAACAATAATTAAAGAAGAGGTCAATGATTGGAGAGGGGGGGATATGTGAAGAGCTGGGGTGGGAAAAGGGGGACAGAAATATGAATACAGTTCACATATGAAATTATTTAAACATAAAAAATGATTTAAATGTAAAAAATTAGATTGCATAAATATCAAACTACTCTAGAATGGCTGGGAAGTTGAAAATTCCAAGTATTTATATTAGAAGTTGAGACAGAGGCCACAAGAATAATTTAAAATTATGTTAGCTCCTTTCTTACAGTAGTTATGATTTAAGAACAAATTCATTCCTTAATATACATTATGTGCATTTTGAATCACCATTAAGAAATAGGTAACTTTGCAAAACATTAACTAATATTTTTCACAGGATCTGGTTTCTTAATGTATGACTACCTGTTTGTGGACTAAAAGTATAGTTCAAAGAATGTAAAAGGATATAAATAGTAGGGAGGAAATGGACTTATGTGTGTGGGAAAAAGTTTTAGAAATATTTTTTTTCTGGTTGAATAACATTAAAGAATCATTTACCTCTAAGTTTCCATGGATGGATGTAAAACAGATGTGTCATTCATTATATTCAAGAAATATAAGGAGAACATTCACAATATTTCACGCACAAAGATAGGTGGCACTGGGGTGACATGGAACACACTAATTATATCTTTAAGGAAACATACAGACTACTGTTTTCCATCTACCATGTCACAGAGAGAAGAAATGTTTATTGGTTACATTGACATTCTCGGAGTAAAGATACTCTAAATAAAATATTTAAAATTCCAAATGAGACTTCAAAATGCACACCAAAATATTTACTCAATTTATTCAGCCTTTGTGAACTTAGTGCTTAATATATTTTTAGGATACTATTTCAGCTACCTTCAATAAAAAGGAAAAGGAAAATCATGGTTGTTTTTAATAAGACTGCTGTATATAGTACCATCATGTCCTTGCTCTCCCACAAGAGTCTATGCACCTGTATCATGAGCAGGGGATGTGCTGAAGGCAAGCATCATGAAGATATGAGAGAACTCTGAGACCTCAAGGAGCTTACTGCCAGAAAGGAATACAAATGAGTTGTTCATTACCTGATGTTCATCCCAAGTTCTCCCTCTTTCTTTAATTCTTACAAATCCCCACAATTTGCCTCATTCATTCTAGACCATCCACCTGTGCCACAGCAATAAGTAAAATACTTTCTTTTGCTGGGTATGCATTTGATTAGAGTGGGTGTCCTCATTTTAGCCAGTAAAGAAAACAAGGGGAAGCAGCTAAATGGAGCATTTCAGGAAATGTCTGCACTCTTCAAAGAGGTAGAAAATAAACCTTCCCAATAAATTGGTGCACAATGTGAGAAGGAAGATACCTTCGGATCAAGGGAGGAAGGGGGTATAGTTTCAATAAACACTGTTGGAATAAATGAATAGTTGCTATATGGAGAAAGATACAACAGGAAAAATCACAACTAAACCAGAAACTCATGGACCTTTATAGACACAAAGTACACACACACACACACACACACACACACACACACACACACACACAGAGAGAGAGAGAGAGAGAGAGAGAGAGACAGACAGAGAGACAGAGAGACAGAGACAGAGACACAGAGAGAGAGACAGAGAGACAGAGACAGAGAGGAAGAGTGTCTCCTATGCATTCCTTGAATTTCTGGCTGAAGAAAGCATTACATGTGCAAACTTTCTTTAAGTACCACAGAGGCTGTTTCTGCCCTGTCTGACCTCGTATTCTTCCCATCTACTCATCTTCTGCTCCCTGCAGTCACTAGGAAGAATATGTATCCTTGGCTTCCAGCTTTCACTCACCAGCTGGGATTTTACATCTTGATATCATCTGTGCTATGAAACCACCTTCAGTGTAGATCTGGCCAGACTCTCACCCTATCTTCAGGAAGTTGAGATCCTACATAAGAATATACAGCCAAAAAATCATATTGTAACTACCACTGGAAAGAATGAGAAAGGCATCGGTGGTGAAATAATGTTACCACCATGTCTTGAGGACTTAGTTGGAGGACATTATTTTAGATCCAGAAGAAATAGTGCCAAGATGGAGGCTCAGAAGAAATGGCTTGACAATGCTATCCTCCATTCTAGGGACAGTGTAGGGCATTTTCTACTAGGAAAATCTCATTATCATAATGGGAGACATTGAGTAAGTATCCCAGTGAAACCAACTAAAGATGTTTTGCAGAATAAAAGAAAAATATAGTGAATTATAAAACTAGGGGAAAGTTCATGTGAAAAGTAATTGTATTTGATTTGGAAAAACACATACAGTGTTTAAACTACGGGGAAGGAACTGATACTGTGAAAGGTCATATGAGAGACACCAGGTTCAAATAAAAGGTCTGATTCTGTAGACAAGACTTGCAGAAAATGAGTATGGTAAAGCCAAACTGGATTATGCTGCCCAAGAGATAAGGAAATCACAACTCTACAGAGAGTCTTGGGAGCCGAGCCACTGCCTGTCATGATTCCCAGAGCCCTTTAACCTCAGGTCCTGTGGATATATACTTAATGTCCTGTGATGTTCCTAGCCTCCCTGAAAGCAAAGAAAGAAGTTCTATAGGTTAACTCATGTACTTCCTTAGTTTCTTGTGTTGATTATTCAACTACTTGGTTGTATATGAAAATGCAAATTGAACTAGTCTCAACTAGAAGAGTACATACTGGCTGATACGACTGGTCATTCCAAAGACAGCAGGCAGGAAACACTTTTTGAAGGCATATACCTTACAAGTTCTCTCTCTCTCTCTCTCTCTCTCTCTCTCTCTCTCTCTCTCTCTCTCTCTCTCTCTCTCTCTCTCTCTCTCTCTCTCTCTCTCCCATGTCTCTCATTTCTCCTTCACATCATAATCCTGTTGTTTGTCTCATTATCTTTAGGTATGGGACTTAAACTTGTTCTTCCTTGAGGCTCTAAAATGCAAACCCACAGCTTTACTTATCATCTCTTTCACTCAGTATACAAGAGCTCAGGGAAGGGTTCTTACTGTCTATGTAGGAAGTGGTTCAGTCTTTGGGATATCACTCACTAAATCAAATGTTAAAGTCAACTCCACTAACACTCAATGCAAACAGACCAGTTCTATCCCACCTATATGGGTTAAGGAATAATAAATTTCTATAGGATGTTAATGGCTGATACTTCACACCATCCTTCCAATAACATTAACCCTCCAAGGATAGAACCATTGAAAATTGTTTTGGTCTTCTTTATACTTTAACATTGAACTTCCTAAGCATACACCCCATGATTAAAGAGATAAATCCTGAAATTTCATTATAGACATCATCAAGGAATTATTCTGATTGCTTCCATTAGCTGATTGTGATTACCAAACGAGTAGGTGAAAAGTGCTTTATAGCATCATGAGCTGAAGAGAGACAAGGACAAGTCAATTTGAAAATACCATCAGGAGAAACCTTGTGTCTTCACATTGCCTTTGTTGAAGCTATACTGAAGGCAGCTGAGTAACAATAAAAGAGTTTTACAGATGAGAAAAGAGGGACTTAGCAGACAAAGGATCTTGTAACCCGGATGTGTAAGTACAAGAGTCATGCAGAGCAATCTCCTAGACTGGAGTTCAGGAGGTGATCATGGAAGGTGACTAAGCACATAAAATTCTAGGTCTTCACCCTCACTCTCAAGTTTCCGGTTTCGTCCTTTCTTCCTTGTTCATGAATTACAACATTGGGTATGGTGGCATCTTTAATCCTAGTACTCAGTGGTAGTGGCTAGCTAGGTCTTTAGAAAGAGTTCCAGGACAGTCAGGACTACACAAAGAAACTCTGCCTCAAAAACTAAAATAACAAACAAACAAATAAAAATAAAACCAAAATAAAAAAGAATCACATACTAGGATTTCAATTAGTCTAGAAGCCTTTCTTTTCAGAAGGATGCTGTGATTAGTAAAAGGAAAACCCTGAATTTAGAATCATCCAAATCTCAGTCTGGCACTCCTTTACTTTCTCTGCCTTAATTTGAATTTTCAAAGAAAGTATCAGTTAAAAGACTAGTACTCTAGCTTAAGTTCTTAAACTGAACATAAACTGGTGTTTAAGAGCATTATAGAATTTTGAAGAGCCTCCTGAACTCTCAACAATCCTAAAATCAACATTTACATCAAATGGCAACATAAGACCAACCCATGTATCTATGTGCTGAGGTAACAATAAATCTGATAGCAAATTCTTGCAGGAAGTTACTTAGTCAAAATAACAGGCAAAATCACGGTTTATAGTGTATGGACTCAGAAGTAAACAATATATAAATCCTATTCTGTATGATTATTTTGAATTTCATATATAATAAATTTACAATGTCTATTTGTTCACATATAATTTCCAATAACCTTTGTTTTTTGTTTTCTCAAAATTTTGTCACGCAAGGTAGCATAAGCTGGTCTAGAATTTTCTATAACACACCTGACTCTGAATTTCCAATCATTTTAAAGAAAACATTTAAAACATTTACAGTCATGAAAGATAATGATTAGAATAATAAATGACATTTTCAAGTCTCAATTCGTTGCTATGATAAATATATATACACTGCCAATATACAGCAAATATAATGATAGTAAAATGGACACACATCATATACAGCAAAACTCTAAATCAAGATGATAATATAAAATGCAATTTCCTAGGTGACCCTGCTATCACAATCTTACACACCCAGGACTGAGGAGTCTGTGTAGGAAGCTGAGGAGGAAGTGTGCTAGTTAAGGCAGCCTGAGGCTACCCAGCAGGATCTGTCTCTACAGCAAGCAAACAAGCATGAAGCAAGCACATCCGGTTTTTCAAATGTCAGTTGAGAACCATGACAATACAAGAGATGAATACCGGCCAGCTTCCCATGAGACCAAATTCTATACTGGATTTTAAGAAATTTTAGAAAACAGAGGTTAATTTATACACTAAATGTGAGCAATTAGGAAGGCTGTAGGCCGTCTACGAAGGTACAAAGAACCTGTCCAGGAATCAATGCACAATTAAAGGGTCAAATATTTTCCTGTGCTCTTTTGGAAATTTTGACATCTCAGCACAAGCTAGGGCCATCTGGGAAGTAGGAACATTAACTGAGTACATGTCTCCATCAAATTGTCCTGTAGGGGTGCATGTGAGGTACTTCCTTGATTAGTGATGAGTTGGGATGGGCCTGAGTAGGTGGTCCTGGAGTGTATAAGACAGCAGGCTGAGCAAACACCAGGGCCAGGTCACTAAGCATTATTCCTCTGCTTCAGCTTTCACATCTAGGTTCCTGCCTTGAACTCCCTCCCGCCCCGACTTCCATGATGGCATGTGGTGGGAGCATGTAAGTCTTTCCTCCCTAAGTCACTTTTGACCACGGTAACTTCTTTCTAGCTGCCAAGTCAAGTTATATTACTGATGAGAGGCAATGCTAAAACACCATCTTAGTACAATGATAAAGCACCGAGCACCTTTTATCTTATTACACTTCAAAATGTCATTTTAACAATGGCAGCTTCTTTTTTCTTGTTGGAAGTAGAGAGACAGTGTAGAAATGTAGGATAGGCATAGGCAGTAGATAGATAGTGAAGACATGTAGTTCAGGCAAAAGTAGTGGATGGTACAGACATGAAGAACAGGAGTGGGTAGTACACAGATAGTGTAGACATGTAGTAAAGGCATAAGTAGTAGATAGTGCAGACATGTAGTACAGGCATAGGCAGTACAGACAATGTAGACACAGTGCAGGATTAGGCAGTAGATAGTGCAGACATTAGTTCAGACATCACCAGTATAGACAATGTAGACATGTTGTGCAGGCATAGGCAATAGATAGACAGTGCAGCTATGTAGTGCAGGCATAGGTAGTACACAGATAATGAAGACATGTAGAGCAGGCATATGCAAAGCCACTTATAAAACTACCCATTGCACTACCTGTGTATAAAATTCTGAGCTAAAGCATACCGACTATGAAGCTATAAGCACATCTATCACTCCTATAGATTGCACTTAAATAAGACTGGATGGATAGATTATTCCAGACAATAGCAGAATTCTGTAACACACAGTATTTTTGAATGTCTCAGGCCATCACCTAACCACAAGCAAAATTGATTTTTCCAGACATGTTCCAATGTCTGCTCACCCTTTCCTGCTACCAACTGTCATCTCATTCCCCTGATAAAACTCTTGACATGTTTTGCAGTATCCTACACTTTCTCCATTCTGAACAGCTGCCTTCCTTTCCTGGCAGAAACTCTCTGACATCTGGAAACTGAGGACAGCTACTGCTATGATGGGCAGATTCCATTGTAACCTAGCTCCCAGCTCTCAGAATTTAAAATGAGCGGGGGGTAGGGGTGGGGTGGGGTGTGGAAGTATAAAAATTTCACCTGCTAACCAAATACTATTTCAAGTAATGTCTGCTTGAAAGCATGAGAACCCTGGATAATTACTTTTAAAAGTGACACCTGCAAGATGATGCTGAACATGAAAAGGCTATGATTCTACAGAATAAATGATGGCATGCTTTCCAAATTTCTACCAAGATAGGAACAATAAATCCAAGTCCCTAGCTTCAACAGAATTTCTGCTCCATGGTCCTATTTGATGGTTTGTTTACAAGACTTAAGGACAAAAGCACATGTGAAAGAAGAAAATGGATGAGTTAGAGAAAACTCAGTGGAAGGCACTTCATTGGAGTTCCTGGTCCATATCCTGTCAGTTACCAGCTCCATGCTGCACTGATTCCTGGGTGTGCATCATCTCATTGATATTCTGCTATAAGAAAATTTTTAAATATTTTACTGCATCTATTCTTATACCTTCAACCTATGCACCATAAACAGAGAATTGTATTTTTCAGGTGTACAAAAAGGTCCATGCCACTATCACTCCTCAATTGATTGTCTCTTTTATCCCTACAAGCAAACCTCACATGTGGTGCTTGCTTGGGAGAAGGATCAGCGGGTGCTTTGCAAGCAAGAGGATCTGAGTTTCTATTCCTACCACCTAGGATAACCCGGTATGCCTGCAACCCCAGTGCTATGACAGAAAGCTAAGAGGAACTTGTTAGCTGCCAGATTTGCTGCAAATTCAGGGAGAGGCCCCAGAATAAGGCAGACTAATAAATAAAGATACCTAATGTCCTCATTCAAGCACATACAGATTTGCATACCCACAAAAACATGCATGCACATATAACACCACACACACACACACACACACACACACACACACACACACACACACACTTGTCCCCATGCTTGTTTCAAAGTTTTACATGATCATCGTGGCCCCAGTATCTCTCTAGCTTCAAGGGTCTGACTCCCTTACTGAACACATTTATTATGTTTATAGTCATCCTGGGATGTCCTTCTATTACCCAAATGCATCCAGCTACCACCCACTACCCCACCACCACATGCTCATTATGCACTGTGCTCTTACCCTGCTTCTCCCTACTCATGGCTGAGATCTTGATTTATTATGTGTCACTTACTCAGGGAATTACTCCTCAATCAACTGGAATATGTTGGGTATCCTTCTACATCTCTCCTGAGATCTTGCCATTTTTCTTTGTGGCAGATTTTACAAGTGTATTTAATTAACATACTAAGTTAGACATTAAAAATTTTGCAAAACTGTATATCAATGCCATTTGCCATTTTCCTCATTTTTTTATTTTGGAGAATATCGGTTACTTTTACTTAACAGTATTATATGAAAGTAAAATGGGTTTGTTGTTATTTTAGATGAATTAACACTTTTAAATTTTCCTAGATTTAATTACAAGTATAGCAAATACTATCAGATTTAATTATATAAGCAAACTCCTTCCTTTTATTGTCAGTAAGAGATCTTAAGAAGAAAAAAATGCTATGAACTAGGACTTAAGAAACTGCACTATGCCTTTAGAAGGCTACAATGCTTCAGTGAACTTTAAGCCTATTAGAAACACCCATTTATAATTTTCTTAAATACACTTTATATTCTGTTAAACAAATTACAACAAGATCAGTTAGGTCATCAACAGTGTAGTAATTATACAGAGTTCATAAGAAAGTTCAATTTCCTATGACAAATATGGTTTACATCTTTAAAGGAACAGTTTTCTCCTTTGAAAACGTTTGCACAAGTGACATCAGCAATGACAAGTACACACAGCCAGAAACATTCAAAGCAAAGATGCTTGCAAATCCTAATTAAAGCAAACCTTTTGCTGTTAGACCCAAGTCCTTACCAAAAGATTAATAAGCAATTTCACAATGACAAGACAGACCACATTGTGTACAACAGATCCTGCTGTAATTATTACTGTAACATGGTATTGGTGTTGTTCTGGGAGCTTTGTATTTTTTAACATTCCACATCCATTACAAACATTCAACTCAGACTAATTTTTAACTCGTAAAACAATCACCTTAGTTACTATGAGCCCTACTATACATATAGCCTTTTTCCAGATCTGATCACAAAATAAGTATTAGAAGTGGGATTTAGATCCGTTCTGAGCCTTAAATTCTATACTGCCTACATTTATGTAAATATACCTTCGATATCCTGCCTCTAAACAAAGGGCATAAATACCTGACTGATGCTTCACATTCTTCAAATACTCTTTGCTACAGCTTCTTTAAAGACTCTTATGAAGGACCACTGTGACCAGAAGCCTCGTATTTTAATTCCAGGTTTACCAAAGCTGACTCAAAGAATTTCAAACTTAGTATGTTTTATTAACTAATGTCCTCTGCTCAGTTTGTTCTTTCATTTACAATTACTATCTAATTTTCTCTAGGATACCTGTTTCTTTGTCTGCAATTCCCTTCTCTTCTTTGGGTGTTGCTTTTTTCTGGCAGAACTTGAGGGATGATTCATTTAATTGTTACTTTCCAAAATCACATGGAAGAAAGTTTCATTGAGGGACTAATAATCTAGATCAGGTTGGCCTGTGAGAATGTGAAGGGGTGGCTGCCATGATTATGAATGATAATTGATGCGTGAATTCCTAGACCATTGTGGGTAGCATCATTCCTAGGTAGAGAATTAGGAATGAGAAAGTGGAGACAGAGGCCCAAACACCAGTAGACATGCATGAATTTATTATTTCTTTGCTTCTGACTATAGATATGACTAGATGCTTCAACATCCTGCCTTGATTTTCCCATAATGATGGGCAGTAACCTGGGATGTAAGCTAAATAGATCCTTTCTCCCCTAAGTTGTTTTGGGCAGGGTATTTTATCATAGCAACAGGAAACAGAACTAGAACTTTCAGTTTGTAACTCATGCTGGTGCTTAAATAGCTTTCAATATCAAACACTAACATCCTAGACACCAGCTGTGGGAGAGCTAGCTCAGTGAAATCTTTGCCTCTATTGCAGCTCTCCACTTTGTTCAACATGCATTTCATCTTTATGCATCATATACACTATAATGTAACCAGAGTCTAGAGTCTCCAATTGAAAGAAAATTCTACTCAAGGTCAATATATTTTTTAAAAAAAGAAATCCAGGTCTTAATACTTAGAATGGTGAGGACTTTAGACTTGTCATCCTTCCCAATTCAGTGTGAAAAAGAGGGCCATGGACATAATTAGAATATTAAGGAAATGCTACTTAATAATTAGAGGCTCTAAGATCACATGATAGAAACAGAAACAGAAGGAACATTTCCAAACTCTTTTTATGAGGCTATAATTGTCCTGATACCCAAACCACACAAAGATACAACTAAGAAAGAGAATTACAGACCAATTTTCTTCATGAATATAGATGCAAAAATACTCAATAAAATACTGGCAAACTGAATTCAAGAACATATCAGAAAAATCATTGACCATAACCAAGTAGGATTCATGCCAGAGATGCAGGCTCAACATACAAAAATCTATCAAAGTAATCCATCATATAAAAAACTGAAAGAACAAAAATCACATGATCATCTCACTAGATACAGAAAAAGGCTTTGACAAAATTCAACACCCCTTCATGCCTTCATGATAAAGGTCTTGGAGAGAACAGGGATACAAGGAACATACCTAAAAATAATAAAGGCAATCCACATTAACCCAACAGTCAACATCAAACTAAATGGAGAGAAACTCAAAGCAATCCCACTGAAATCAGGAACAAGACAAGGGTGTACACTCTCTCCATATCTATTCAACATAGTACTTGAAGTTCTAGTTATAGCAGTAAGACAACAGAAGTAGATCAAAGGGATACAAATTGGAAAAGAAGAAGTCAAACTCTTGCTATTTGCTGATGATATGATAGTTTATATAAGTGATCCCCAAAATTCTACCAGAGAACTCCTACACCTGATAAACACCTTCACTAATGTAGCAGGATACAAGATTAATTCAAAAAAATCAGTAGCCCCCCCTATATACAGATGACAAACAGACTAAAAGGAAATCAGAGAAACATCACCCTTTGCAATAATCACATAGAACATAAAATATATTGGGGTAACTCTAACTAAAGTAGTGAAAGACCTGTATGACAAGAACTCCAGATCTTTAGAGAAAGAAATTAAGGAAGATATCAGAAATGGAAAGATCTTTCATCACTTGGACAGATAAGATCAACATAGTAAAAATGAAAATCCTACCAAAAGTAATTTACAGATTCAGTGCAATCCCCATTACAATCACAGCATTATTTTTCATATGACTTGAAAGAATAATACTCAATTTCTTATGGAATAACAAAAAACTTGGGATAACCAAACAATCATGTACAACAAAGGATCATCTGTGGACATCACCATCCCTGACTTCAAGCTCTACTATAGAGCTATAATAATGAAAACAGCTTGGTGTTGGCATAAAAAGACAGGTGGAACAATGGAATTGAATATCCCAGTATCAACCCACACACCTATGAACATCTAATTTTTGACAAAGAACCTAAAAATATACAATGGGAAAAAGAAAACATATTCAATAAATTGTTCTGGTATACCTGGCTGTCAACATGTAGAAGAATTCAAATATTTCCATACCTATTGCCATGCACAAAACTCAAGTCCAAATGAATCAAAGACCACAATATAAATCTATCCACACTGAACCTCATAGACAAGAAAGTGGGAAATACATTTGAACACATATGCACAGGAGACCACTTCCTAAATAAACACCAGAAGCACAGACACTGACAGAAACAATAAATGGGACCTCCTCAAACTGAGAAGCTTCTGTAAAGCAAAGAATATAGTCAACAAGACAAAACAGCTCCCTACAGATTGGGAGAAGATCTTCACCAACCCTACATCTGACAGAGGGACAGAGGGATGATCTCCAAAATAAACAAAGAACTCAAGAAAGTGGACATCAAATTACCAAGTAATCCAATTAAAAAGGGGAGTAGAGATCTAACCAGAGAATTTTCAATAGAACAATCTTAAATGGCAGAAAGACACTTACGGAAATGCTCAACATTCTTAGTCATCAGGGAAATGCAAATCAAAACCACTCTAAGATTCCATCTTACACCAATCATAATGGCTAAGATCAAAATCACCAATGACAGCTGATGAAGGAAGCCCTTCTGTCTATATGTTGTCCTACTAGTTGATAAATAAAACACTGTTGGCCAATAGGGAAGGAAGATAGGTGGGACTAGGAGTTGAGGAGGATTCTTGAAATGTAGTCAAAAGTAGAGAGTCACCATGTGATCCCAGGAAGAGAGGAGACATGAGGCTGTGTCCTCAGTAAGATAAGACCTTATAAAAATATGTATTAGTAGCTATGGGTTAACAATTAAGTCAGAGCTAACCAATGAAAAACCATAGCAAATGGCCAATAGCTTCATAATTAATATAGCATCCTGCGTGTTCATTTGGGATGGACAAAGCTCTGGGACCAGGCTAGTGGGAAGAATGCATGGTATAGACAGCTTATGCTGAAAAGGACGTGGAGAAAGTGAATGAGGTAACCCAAAATCAGAAAGACATATATAGTATGTACTCACTGATAAGTGATACCAGACATAAAACAGATACCCACCCTAAATTCCACAACTCCAGAGAAGCTAGAAGCCTCTTCCAGAAACAGATGGAAGCAAATGCAGAAATCCACAACTAAACAATGGGCCAAGCTCCTGGAGTACAATTGAAGTGAGAGAGGAGTGTTAATATGAACAAAGGAGTCAAGACCATTATGAGGAAACCCACAGAAACAGCTGACTCAAGCCAGCGAGAGATCACTGACTCAGGTC
Organism: Mesocricetus auratus; assembly: GCF_017639785.1. Classification (NCBI taxonomy): domain Eukaryota; kingdom Metazoa; phylum Chordata; class Mammalia; order Rodentia; family Cricetidae; genus Mesocricetus; species Mesocricetus auratus. The sequence goes on from NW_024429190.1 coordinate 80,671,327, forward strand.
TAGCAAATGGGGAGCCTGCACAAGACCGAACTAGACTCCTTTAATATAGGTGACAATAGTGCAACTGGGACAATATATGAGGCCACTGGCAATGGGTCCAAGATCTAACACTAATAATACACAAACTGACTTGGTGGAGCCCATTCTATATGGAGAAATACCTTGCTCAGTCTAGACACAGGGGTGCGCCTTGGTCTTGCCTCAATGAGATGATAGTACAGACTTAGTAGATGTACTAGGAGATTTCCCCTCTCTAAGGAACAGAGGAGTGGGGGAGTGGTAGGACAGAAGGGAAGGAGAACTGGGATTGGAATGTAAAAGAGAAATTAATTTAAAAAATTTTAAAGATCATGTGATAAAATGTTCAAACAATTTAAAAGTATGTTCCTACTTCTTCCCTCCACTCATTTCCAATGCCTACTTATCTCTCCTATATATTTAGGGTCACCCCTTTCAACTTAGGTAATGTGCAAGTAATGTTATCAATTTTAAAATAGCAGCTGATAATATATACATACATACATACATACATATAACACACATTCTAAGACAAATTCAAATACTTCATAATTAGGTTTTTATTGAATGCAAGAGTTTTTTTAATATTAAGGGGCAAAAAGTGTAATTACAAGTTTCTCGGGCAGTGATACATTGTTTATTTCAGTGGTACCTACCACCTTTACGATGAATTTAAGTAGCCATTTCTGCATGGCTGCTATGGTCAGCCACAGGGACAGCATAGGACGTATTCAAATTCAGGAATCAAGGCATGAAAAATCCCTTTTATTCTAGGATATATAATAGACAAAGGAAGCCCAGGTGATATGTTTGGAACACAATTTTTTTCTTCATTGTAGTTCTGGAAAAGAAGAGTCAGAGTAGACACATTTCCATGTGACTGGATCTAAGCCTTTGTGGACCCAAATAATATTCAATTACCCAATACTACAAGAGCAAGTAGAGTGTATGTGTGGGTGGGGGTAGGTTAATGTATATTCACAGCAAGTGTCCTGGCAGCTGCCAACTGCTAGTCAAGAGTGATTATGAAGATGAACTTACAAATTTTGGGTATTACAACCACAATGACTCAGCTATTTAGCCAGTCTCCTTAAAAATCTTAATGTACCTTCTCCATAATAATGTAACTGTATTTCCAGCTGTTTTAAAGTAGTGTGTTCATGTGTATTATTTTCTAGTTTTGTTTTTAATTCACTATCTCTCTGTATCTGTCTGTATGTAAGTATGTATGTATATATGTATGTATGTATGTATATGAGTAGGTTGTATGGCTCGGGTAGGTGTACAATAATGAAGTCAAGGTATTTCCTATTTTGTCACCTTATGGTTTTGTCATGTGTTTAGTGTGAAAACTTTCAAAATCCTCACTTCCAGCTATTTGGAAATATTCAACACAGCATTGCTTACCACAGTCACAGGACTATGCAGTAGAACAAAAAGCTTACACCTTCTCTCCTAGTACAGGTCTTTGGTTACCACCATTTTATTCTATGTTTCTATAAGATTAATGACTTTATATACAATAAGAATGAGATCATTTCATCTGGCTCATTTCACATAATATTCTCTATGTCCATCCATATTGTCACAAATAACAACATTGATGTTTATGGCTGAAGAGTATTTCATTATATATAAACTACATAGTTATTGTCTGTTCACTGCCATATAATGAATAGCATTCTAGTGGGGGGGGATACATACATTTATATTTTCTTTATCCTTTTACTCACTGACAGAGTAAAGAGGCAATCTATATAGTAGTGAAAATGTTTGCAAGTTATGCCTCTAGCAAGTTGATATTATTGCAGAATATATAAAGAACTCAACCTAAGAGAATCAAAGGAGAAATTAGAAAGAAAAACTACATCAACCAATCAGAAGCTGAATAAATGAGAGAAGATAAATAAAAAGATCTTAATAAACACTTTTCAGAACAGAACATAAATGTAGTCAACAGGTACATAATTGAGTGGGGGAGACAAGTATTCTTGGAAAAGTAAGGGGTGATTCCTATATACTGTTGCTGGAAATGAAAATCAGTGCAGCAGTTATAAAAACATTGATTTTCTTCAAAAAATTAAAAACACTACTATCATGTGGCCCCACAGTCCTACTGCTCAGAGTATTAACATGTCTAAAGGAAGCTTAGAAAGGATATGAGCACTGCAATGCTGTAGCACTGCTTCTAACAGTAAAGGTCTGTAACCAACGTCAAATCAGCCCTGAGAAATCCTCCTGCTGGCTTTGCTTTTCATCAACAACCTGAATTCACTTCATAACCTACCTACAGATGACTGGAGACAGGCACAAGAATGACGAATGGTAGACAACCGCATCAGAACGGTGCCCTGTCATACTTCTACTGCAAGGAACACTAACGAGTCTTTGTGCCTCTGCCTGGCTCCTCCACAGCCATGCTCCACTCAGAAGACACAGACATCTAGGAAACATCAGACCACATCCTGACACTGTTCAGTTTACAATACTCTACGGGCTGGGGCTCACATCAGAATGAAATGCAGAATTCTTCTGTCAGTCTATGGCTTCTTTAGTACACATGGGGCTATTAACCTCTATCGCCTCTTCTGTACAACTGTCAGACTTTTAAGTACTCAGAAAATAATTTTCTGGCATGAAAACAAAATGAATCTGCTAGTTTCACAGTTCCATCAGGAAGACAAGGGAACTCAACCTGTGGACACATTCAATTCACCCGGTTAAAGTATCACCATGAGAATACTGACGTCCTGGTCCCTTTTATTAAAGTGAGACAAAGTTCCTCTTTGTCCTCTTCCACAAATTTCTGAAACTTCCATCACCCCAGTACAGTTTGTACCATGTCTGGACATCATCAGTACCAATTTGTACCTATAAACACACATATATACATTTATATAAGTTTCTCCATACAAAATAATCTCCTTCAGTACTTGGAGAAACAATGCATTTCTTGGGTATGAGATTCCCTGGGCAAGATGTTGCTGCCATGGACCATAATGATAAGGGATGTTCATAAGCACCTGGACACAAGGCTAAGGGATGTTCATGAGCACCTACTCTGCAGAGTTCCTATGCTGAGTATCTGACTGATTACAACCCCCAAGCAGGAGCAGGTCGACAAAGCTCACAATATTTGCTCAAGGTCAGAGGCTTACAGAGTAGAAGCAGCATCCAAATCCAAATCTGTCTGGCACTTAAGTCCATTCTATTAACCACTGACCATACAGTTTTCTTTGCAAAACATAATCAACCTATGTGTTCTTCACATCAGCCCCCCACACTTCTCTGAGCTACTAAAGCCAGGGCTTTTATGTCATTATTTTAGTTACTAATATGAAAGCTGCTGACACAGATGACATTCCTTCCAGATTCCTAAGCAACAAGCTTATTGAGAGGGGGCTAAAAGCAAGCCAAGCTTTCCCTTTTACTATTCAGTGATTTAAGTGTTGCTAATCTCATCACTGTCTTTGGTACTATCAGACTTTTATTTTCATAATTACAGGCTGCCACAGGTTTCTCCCAAAGCCAATACTCCACCCGGGTATAGCCGCTAACTGCTTTTTTTTTTTTTTTTAACCGTCACTGGTTATTCTTCAAGACATGCCTGAAACTTTGGGTTGCAAACACAGACTGAACCTGGGAGGATCATTCCCTCTGCACAACCTTTAGCAAGAGGGTCCTCTATCCCAGGGCAGGTAGAGATGTGGCCCCCATCTAAAGTTGAGCTATGTACCTATCTTGATGTTCCCTTCCCTCTTAATGCTTGTGTGGCAGTCAGAACAATGTAAGAGTCAATTTGAAATTAACTTGTACAATTTCAATCTGAAAGAATGAACAATAGAATCTTTAAAATTAACAAGTAACAAATCTTTGTTGCTTTCCTACCAGGTCTCATGCTAAGACTCTAAAATTGTGTGTGTGTGTGTGTGTGTGTGTGTGTGTGTGTGTGTGTGTGCGTTTGTATGTGTGCCTGCATATGAATATGCTATTACTATTGTTATCTTTTATGGACAGGGTCTCACCTTGAAGTATTGACTGATCTGGAACTTGCTGTATTGACCAGGTTAGCCTTGAACTCACAGATATCTACCTGCCTCTCTCTCCTCAGTGCTAGGACTAAAGGCAGGTACTACCATGCCAGATACAAGAATTCATTTATTAAAAACAAAAACCATGAGGGTATGGAACTAGCTCAGTGAGGAAAGTGCTTGCCATGCAAGCCTGAGGACATGAATTTGACCCTTAGAACTCACAGGAAGAACCCAGACATGGTGGCACATGCTTACAACACCAGAGCTGCTGAGGTAGAGACAGGTGGTCTCAGGCTGCTGCTGCCCATGCAAGCTGGCAAATATGTGAGCCCCTTCAAAAGACAAGAGGACAGTTCCTACAGTAACACATACATGTACCTGTCCACACATAAACACACACACACACACACACACACACACACACACACACGACAATTAACCCATGCAAAGAGACAGTCTTGTAGCATAGTACTGATTTTTTTTGCCTCTGCACTTGACAGAATTAGAATCTAGAGTTCACAGAGCTAACAGCATCCACCCGAGAGGGAAATGCAAAATTCTTGATTCCAGAGCATCTGTTCTCAGGATCCACAGCACAAGGTCTCAGCTGGAACAGGCTCAGCTGGACTCTTAAGAAAAACTATTGCAAATGACTGGTGTTTGAGAGATTTTTCTGTGGTAGAAAATGGTAATTATGAGCAGTTGAGAACTTGGGAGAGTGGGTGTATCTCCTCAAGTTCTGCCATCTGCTCCTGCAAGGTTCCCCAAGCATCTTCTGGAGTGTCCCCTTCAGGAACTTTCTCCTTCCTTCAGTCCTTAGTCTTTCATCAGACACTAAAGGCACAGTTTGCTAGTGCTTCCTGGATATGCAGATATTCATTCTCCCTCCCTCCCTCTTCCTTTCTCCTTTTTCTTTCTGCTTGTGCATGTATGTGAGAATATGTGTGCAGCAGATTGACATGTGTGCGGTGTCATCCTCAGAAATGTGGTCTATCTTTCTTTGGCCTGGAGCTCACTAATTAGTCTAGACTGTCTGGTGGTGAACCCCAGGGACCCTCCCGTATTCCTGGAGCTGGGATACCCAGTGCATAGCAATGCACCCACCACATTCACATGCGTTCTAAGGACCAAACTCATGTCCTCAAGCTTCCAAAGCTAACATCTGACAAACTGTGCTGTCTTTGTGGCTCTAGTGGCATTTTTAAATATCTACTGCAGTAGAATATCACATGTCCATTCTTCCCTTGCCCCCACCCCACGGTAAGGGTATACCTAGCTCTTATTTGTGTCGGATTTCAGTCTGGTCAGATTTTACAGGTTACAAGAACAATGGTTGTAAACACCCTTCCCCTGAAGAAGACACACCTTCTTAGTAGGAAATTTCCTTTAGCATTTTGTTCATAATTCCTTCCAGGGATGAGTCCCTGTAATGAAGGCACATTATACACCATGCAGTGATTCTCCAGGTAGGGGCTGAGTAGCCACTCATTTTTTTTTAATCCATAATGGTCTGGGAAGACATTTTATCTAATGACACATCAACTTCATATTGAAAACTCAATTTTCTCTTAATATCCATCTTACTTTATGCTCTCCTACAAACAGATAGCAAGATTACAACTCTATGTAACCAGAACAATGGAAGGCAGATGGAAAGAGACAACAGAAAAGTGGAGAGTTGTGCAAAATGTGAGCCCAGGGTGCTAGGAGGAAGGAAGGAAATCTAGAAGCAAGACTAAAGGCTGAGGAGGCCTGTTCATCTTCAAATGTTGGCAGGTTGCAGTGAGTAAGAGCTGATGAGGGTCTCCTAGGCAGAGGGGCAGGAAGTACACCTACAAGAAAGTATGTAGTGTGGTACACTAGGGTTGGAAGGCTCTCTATGACTGAAACCCCAAGGGAAATGAACAGGCCAAGCTGGGCTGCCTCCACAAAGGATACTCTGTAGATACTGTGGTATGTGTTGTAGATATGTCCACATTTGAGGAACATCAGAGCTCTGACTACAGGGTCAGACATGGTAGCCCATCCCTTTGATTCCCATACTGAAGCAGTAGAGATGGTGAATCTCTGTGAGTTCAAGGCCAGTTTGGGCTACATGTGAAGTTCCAAGCCTGTCAGGACTACATAATGAGACCCTGTCTCAAAACAAAGCAAATACCACAAACTATAAGAAAAAGTTGAGACTATCACTAGGAGTGATAGTAAACCAACAAGAGTGGAGAGATGACCTAGAGCAATGGAAGAAAAGAAAGGATTTCTTTATTCTACTGTCATACATATCCATCAATAGAAGAGGATAACTGGTTGACTTGTATTGATATCAATACCAAAAAGTCATGTCCATGGTTCTCTGGATCCCCTGTGCTGCCGAAAGCCCCATGGGAAGCTAAGACCTCTGTTTATAAGACATACTTTTGGATCATGAGATGAGGCTATTCAGCAGAGAGGTGGTGGCAGACAACTCCACACAAGAAAAGATGGGAGATGCTCACACATAGACAGAGAATGGTACTGGACTAGCCAGGGTGCTGGTGATGATAAGTACATCACACATGATAGCCAGAGGTGCTAGTGGGGAGAAAACATGCACAATATATAGAGAGGTAGCCCTATTTAGTTAGAAATCACAGTCTATATCTTAATAACACATCTTAACTCCTCAACTCTAGCCTGAGCTGAAACAGATGGTATTCACGTTTGAAGAAAGGATTGAGAGTTTGATGGGAGTGAAGGAATGAGAAAAGTAAGAAAAGGACTCAGTGTGGGAAGGGAAGGCATGAAAAAAGGAAAGCACGAGAAACAATAAACATCATAAAGTCTTATGCTTGAGAAGTGTGGCTTCAGTGCAAGCTCCTTTAGAGGCCACGGGCAGCCCATATTCTCTACAATGGTGCTACTCCTCTCTCTAAATCCAAGCTTTTTTCCTCTCCTCTGGCAAGAACATCTATCTATCTAACATGGTAATTGAACCAAATTTAATTTGAAGAAAATCAAAAGTCCTTTCAAAGCATTGACATAAGAAAGCACTTAATCTCAATAAACTAGCAGTTAGGGTGGTGAGAAATCCTACAAGAGCTCAGAGGTACATAGCAAATCAAAATTTTCCCATCTCCATAAAGAAATAAAGCCAGAATCAGCTTCCTTTCTGGCCTAAGCCATATACTACATAATATGTATTAGCAAGATGGGCTGGAGCAATGAACTGTGACCATTGGTGACTCAGAGGAATCCTCAAACACGAGTCACCACTTTCCCACAACTGCCTTGGTTCAGGAAAATGACATTTACCCAGGTTCTTACGAAAATGAGTCCCTTGGCTGCTTCAGATGTTATTGGATTTTTGGCATATATTTCAGAACAGCAATACCCTTGACTCTTTCTATGAGTGAGGTGGGGGTTTCCATAGGACCCCTTCCCACCCCCTCAAATTATTTTTATTTCTCCAGCCAGGGGAAATGAGAGAATGAAAGATTATTTAGTCTGGGCTGGAAGATAGCTTAATTTGGGTCTGTTTATATTTCCATTATTTGCATTTCCCTTGGAATATAAATGTTGTCTTCTAGTATTGTGATAGCATTTTTTAGGTTTTTTAGACTGCTTTTGTTTGGTGTCTATTTCCTTCCTTCCTCCCTCCCTCCCTCCCTCCCTCCCTTCCTTTCTTCCTCCCTCCCTCCCTCTCTCCCTCCCTCTCTCCCTCCCTCCCTTCCTTCTGTCCTTCCTTTCTTTTTTGAAAGGCCATGGCTGAACTAAACAGGACCACCTTCCATCTCATATATGGTCCATTTACTCCATGAAGGATTACTCAGATTTTCGTGGCATAAAGCAAGTGTCAGACATCACTGGATCTCTTGGGTGGGGAGTTTGGGTGGAGAGAGCCACTAACGGCTTCTGGGATTTCCAAATCCATTTTTCACCTGCAGAATGACAGACATTATTTTGTCTTACAGTTGACAAATCTAAGTGTCTTTGGAGTGTAACACTGACTTCTTTTTTTTTTTTTTTTTTTTTTTTTTTTTTGGTTTTTACGAGACAGGGTTTCTCTGTATTGTTTTGGAGGCTGTCGGTCCAGCCCAGCCTCGAACTCACAGAGATCCGCCTGCCTCTGCCTCCCGAGTACTGGGATTAAAGGCGTGCGCCACCACCGCCCGGCCACTGACTTCTTTTTTATGAGACAGGATCTTAGTACGTAGCCTCCGGTTAGGCTAAAGTTTGCTACATAGACTAATCTAGCCTCAAACTCCCAAACATCTGTCTGGCCTGTCTCTCTGGTGCTTTTTTTTTTTTATAAGAGAGGAAATCACTTTGTAAATTATTATTAAGTAGGGTTAAGAACAGGAATATAAACGTAATAGGCTGGAGTAGATGACCTGTTAGGCCTTTATTCCTTTTTTTCTTTACTATTCTTTTTTTATTAAAAATTTTTATTTTTAAATTTAAATTCAAATTAGAAACAAGGTTTCTTCACATGTCAATCTCACGTCCCTCTCCCTTTCCCTCCCCTCCTCCCACCCCTCCCACAACTCACCTAATACTCCCTCCTTTCCCCAGGGAGGATGAGTTTTTCCACGGGGGTGTCCATAGTCTGTCATTTCATCCAGGACAGGGCCTAGAACCTCCCCCAAGAGTCCAGGGTGGGAGTGCATCTCTCATTGTGGGATGGGCACCCAATGTTCATTTGTATGCCAGGAATAAATACTGGTCAACTACCAAAGGCCCCATAGATTGCCTAGGCCTCCTCACTGACACCCCCCATTCAGGGGGTCTTGATCAGCCCTATGCTGGATTCCCAGGCATCAGCCTGGGATTCAAGAGTTAACCCTTGTCAGGTCAGCTGTTTCTGGGAGTTGAACCAGCCCAGTCTTAATCCCTTTGGTCATCAGTCCTCCCTCTCTGTTACTGGCTTTCTTGAGTTCAGCTCAGTGCTTAGCCGTGGGAGTCCGCCTCTGCCTCCATCAGCCACTAAATGAAGTTTCTGTTTCCCTGACTCTCCGGCCATGGGATTGTAGGCTGGCACTCCCCAGATCTATGTCTAAAATCCATATATGAGAGAATACATGCCATGTTTCTCTTTTTGTGACTGTTACCTTACTCAGGTTGGTTAATTCTAGTGTCATCCATTTGCCTGCAAATCTCAGGATTCCATTTTTTTTTCTGCTGAATAGTACTCCATTGTGTAGATGTAACACATTTTCTCTATTCACTCTTCAGTTGAGGGGCATCTAGGTTGCTTCCAAGTTCTGGCTATTACAAATAATGCTGCTATGAACACAGTGGAACAGACATCCTTGTTGTATGAATGGGTATATTTTGGATATATGCCTAAGAGTGGAGTTGCTGGGTTTTGTGGTAGGTTTATTCCCATTTTTCTGAAGAATCTCCACACTGATTTCCAAAGTGGCTGAACAAGTATGGTTTGATTGTTTTTAGAGCCAATTCCTCCTGCAGACATCGTGCCTTGTAATAAACAAGAAGTAGGTAACCATGTCACTCCAGACAGTATTTAACTGTAGCAACAGCAACCACATAAGCTTTTAGCTTTTTATTTATTTCCCTCTTACCATCTGGTGGGCATTTATCTAAACTGTTGGAAGTTGTAGAAAGAAAGACTGGAAGCCGTTGACCCTGTAATTTCACAAGATTACATCTGGGTAAAGCATCCACAACAGACAAATTCAGAAATCTCAAGAGCAGATTAGTAATTTGGGGGACAGGGTGTACATTCATGGGGGTGCAGTAGTGACATCATAGTGCAGTATCATTTTGGAGGAGATTAAGCAAAGTCTCTGGACATAGATGGCAGTAGTAATGGTTACAAGGTCCCTAAATGTAGTACAAACATCCAAATAGTGCAATTTCAAAGGATACATTTTTAGAATGCAGTTTTCCCTCAATGTATGTTTTTATTTAAATTAGAAACATGAATGCAGTTTTAACTACCAAAAATATTGAAACCAATCAATCTGTGGCTTTGACCACATACATGTACACAACGATGTTGTTGTCTATCATCTAGTTGTATTACTCTTATTTAGGAATCAGTAACAAGCACATACATAAGGTCAATGATTTTTTACAACTTGACCCTTTCTGTATCACTGCATAGAAAGACAATTGGCATTAGCTTCCCAGACACTACTAATATGTAGCATCTGGAGTCTGGAAGGACCCAATGTTTCACAAGATTGGGCCCCTCTACTTCAAGCATCCCACTTCAACATTACTGCTCAGAAAAGGCCTCCTCTGACACACACAGAGAAAATGCCTTCCCAACCCATACCTTTCTTCACCTTGTCTACTCACCTTGCCCATTTTAAAATTGTTAAGTTTTTATACAAATATGCAAATGTGTGAGGAATTTTGCCTCCTCCCATGCCCGCTTTCTTCTGTCTTCCCTGTCCCCTTCTCATATTGCCCTTTGTTCACCTCACGATTTTACTTTCATGCTATATGCACACATGACTTTAAATGAGCAGGCAGTTCTCAAGAGATGAAATGCAACAAGCCAGTAAACATATGAGAGAAAATTCAACTTCACTAATTATTGTCAGCAAATAAAATTTATTTTTGACTACCTCTTATAATGCTCATGAGAATTAAAATCATTTTATAAGTCTTTTGTTAAAAAATAAGTCACTTACTATTAGTGTCTCACCTATGCAGAATATAGACAAGGTCTGACACAATAAGACCTTATATTCAAACTTCATTCCCATATTTCCTGTGCCTAGTGGAAAAGTAGTCTTCCAATTATAGCACAGTAACTAAATTTCTTATTAACCCTGATGATTAAGGCTTCATACATTGCACATTATCATAAAAGAACGTATCATGTCTTAGAACTTCAAGTTATTCTTACATATGTACACCTAGAGTATGGATGAATAGTCAATACCTGTGGACTTTCCTTGAATTCAATATACATTTACATAGTAAATTCTGACACACATTAACATAACTAATAAGTACATAATATCATCTTCCTTCTGACCTACTGACCTACATATAACATATCTCTATCCGCAACACATAGATAGTCATTATTCTGATGCTAAATGTGTTGTATTATTGATTTGTACAGAAAGAATATGACTGTTTATGATGCTGCATTTCTGGCAAGAGATTTTACTGCACATTCTGTTGCTAAGCCTCAGACTTTAAAATTCATATCTAAGACTCTTAGCTGGTGCAAAGCAGCTTGGCATAATAAGTGAGTTTTGATTTCCTTTCCAATGTTCCTGGCTGCTATAGGAATTGATTTCTAAGACTTCCCATTGACCCAGGAGGCTGTGAAGAGGAGATAGTCCTTCTTAATCTCAAAGATCAAGCAAAGCTTACAATCCTTGCCATTGTGCAGATGTCACCTTCAGAGCCTGCTTCATTGTACCTCTCTGGAGAAACACAAATGTTTTAGTGACAGGACACTGACTGATTGACAATTTTTAACACTCTGGAAGATGCTGGTGAATAACTATGGTGTGGTATTACCCACTGGAGGACACCCACATTCACAATACACCGTTTCATCTGAATATACAAACGAGTATTAGTATAGTTCTTTTATTGGAGTATTTATTACCCAAGAACACCAGGAACAATAGTGAGCAAGGTGTACCCTTTTAGTTTTAAGCAGACAAGCAGTTGGATAAGCAACTGAGATATATTCAAACCCATGCAGAGTGTACTTCAGGTGACTTGCTTTTTTTAAGAAAGCAAGGACATCAACAGAAGGAAGACACAGTACTGTGAATCTGTCCATTTCCCTAAAGCTAGTGTAGCCTAATCACAGAGTGAGCTTCATGGTCCTTAACCCATCTTCTCTCATTAAACAACTAAAACTCAGAAACACATAAACCTGTAGACAACTGCCAGGAAACTTCTCTTTATCTTACATATCATTTTCTGTGCAAGGATCTGAGAAACTGAAGAAAATGCTAAATAAAGACATACATGTAACCCCAATGTTAATACCCACAACTCATTTGACAGTCTAAAATCAAGTGATTACAAATGGTCACATTGGACCAGTTCACTCTTATTTAATAACAGGAATCCTGGAAAACATCACAGTTGGAGGCTGCACTCTTACTTTGACTAAACAAGGTGTGTAGTATGTTTTCTACATAGCTTGATTCCAACAGGCAGACACAACAAATAGAAAGAAAATGTACTTCAGAGAGCCTCTGGCATTTGGATTAAAAAATAAAATAAAATAAAATAAAATAACTAAAACTGTCATTAATTCCATGCTATGGAGTTTCACTAGTGTGAACATCTTTGATTGAACAACACGTAAGACATCAGCATTTTCTCTCTGGACTTCTGGGTCCTGTTTCATTCTCAAATCACAGAGCTCTACTGCAGAGAGTTAGCTCTGGCAAGTCACACTCTGACCTTTGTTCTCTTCTAGAATGTTTGTCTCTGTGGGCAGGACTGCTTCATTAGCAAATCTACCCATCTATCTCAGTGTGTTTGTTTGCATTTTTGAAGCCCAGTTATAACTTATTTTCTACAAGTTTGTCACACCTGCTGTGGCTCAAGTGAGGTTCAAATGTCCCACATAGACTTTTCCTTGAGATTCAGTTCCAGCTGTTTGGGAAAGTTATGGAACATTCTGGGAGTAAACTTTTGCTGGCAGAAGACCATTATGGAAGGCATGCCTTGAATTTATATTAGCTGGCTTTTTCTTTCTCTGGCTTCTGTACCTACCACCATAACTTCCAACCTGCTGCCATGTCTTCACTGCAAATATGGGTTGTATCTCCCCTGAGGTTGTAAGCCAAATAAGCCCTTTCTCCTTGAAGTTTCTTTTGACAAGGTCTTTAAACATAGCATTAGAAAAATAGCCAAAATATCTACTAAGTAAGAACCTTGATGGCAAAGATGAGATGTTCTGGTGTATGGCTCCCCAGAATCCCACAGGGGGCCAACACCAAGTGGCTTCTCAGAAAACACCTCCAGCAGGGAAAAATAAAGGATGAATGAATGAAGCAATTTAGTGTTCTAATCTGTTAACCACCCCCTCAGCAAGTATCTTTCCATTCTATATCAAATCAAATTTGTCTTCTGCCTATTCCACCTCAAGCACTGTGCATTTTCAAGTTACTAACAGGAAAGACTGGTGACGTGGGCTGGCACAATGATTTTGCTATTGAATAATTTACTACTGTGGTTTACTTAAGCAGCGGGTTATATTTATGTGCTCTTAGTTGGCAGATGCTTTTCTTCATGAATGGAGACGGTTGCTTATGTTTTACTTCCTTCTTTATTGGTTTAGGCATAAAGTCATATGGGAAATGACTCCCAGTATGCAAAGTCCAAGCCAAACACAAAACCTTGACAACTGCATCTTACCATCTCCCCTAATTCACTCATCTCTCATGAAATAATCTTCATATTCAGTTTCTTGTCCTTTTAAACACATTTAGTCGCATAATTACTTATATGTGTATGTTTTGTATTGTTTAGGTGAGGACTGTATACCTGTGTGAATGCATATACTTTTATAAGTATCTCACTTAAAATAATATCTCAGAGATGTTCTCGGGTTAGAAATTGACCACATGCTTCCATGGAACTAGCATTCCACATTGGATACTTCAGAGTTTATTAATTAGCTCCACATAGAATGAAATGGATTCACTCTTAACTTCTATATTAAAAACCAAAGGTGCCATTTATCTAAGGAAATTCATGAAGACAGAATTTGTAGATCAAACACAACAGAGAGAGAGCAAAGCATAAACTTGCCACTTTGCAAAACCACCAATGGCAGACAGTAACAGGTTTGTCTTGCTAGCTTTTCTCTTTGGTCCATGTGGTGATATAAACTATTTGACACAGCCAAATGTGGAGATGAACGATTACATACTCAAAGGAATCACAGCACACAGACATTAGCAGGGTTCTGCTCAACTCCTCACAGACATCCTGATAATAGGATCATGGATCCAAACTGAGTTCACATTTAACATCAAGAAGGTGACACACTCTTTTGATCTCAGTACTTGGGAAGCAAAGGCAAGTAGATCTCTGTAAGTTTGAGGCCAGGGAGCCTATATAGCAAGTTCCAGGCCAGCCAGTACTCCATAATAAGAACCTGCCTTAAAATAAACAAGCAAGCAAACAAAGAAAGGTGTTAGAGGAAATGAATAGTGAGTTTCTTCACCTATGCTAACTTGTTTAAACATCTTAGCACCCCATAAGGTAGAACAACCTTCAGATAACCAAAATGTGGCTGGCCAACCTTGAATCACCAAATTAGGTCAGTGTACCACAACATATCACATTTAAGGCTGTCCATGTGGTCTTGTCTCTATAGCACTATATTTCTGTCCAAAGGGCAGAAGCCTTCATGTATTATTGTAGCAAAAACTTTGGTTTCTAAAAGTGGAATTGAGGAACAGGAAATGAGAATAGTTTGGCAGAGACTGGTAGATTAGACATCATACCTCAGTGATTATGAACTTCACTGAAAATCTCGGTGTTTGCTCTAAAAACAAGTCTATCTGTTTCCCTGAGAGCTAGCCTGAAATATCAGTGGGTAAAATCTACCAGAACTAATGAAAAGTAGAGGAGGATAGGAATTATACCTCTGACATGGTAGTAAACTTTAATATGAAATATTTTAAATCTTTATCCTGGCCAAAAATAAAATAAAATAAACCCATAGTTTTATTGAAAGCTACCCTAGAACTAAAATCCAAAGTCTGAACTAAAAGAATTACCATTTGCATTTAATACTATTCAAATATTTCTACTACAAAAAAAACAAACAGAAAAGGATGCTTTCTAAAATAAAAAAGTAAATATAGACACTTTATTTTGGAGAACCTATGGCCATCACCTATCTAATGTTACCCAACATAATCCTGAGAGCATGGATGGTGCTGGCATATTTTTAATCCTTTAAAGTAGCAACACGCTTTCTTTGCTCACAGATGACAAAAGTTCAGAAAAAGAAAAGATAAAAATAGTAAGAGAGGGGAGAGAGAGACACACACACACACACACACAGAGACACAGAGAGAGAGAGAGAGACAGAGAGAACATGAACCAGATCCATTCTTCTTCATCTAGCCTTTTATTATCTTCCTTACTATAAAACAAAGCAAAATAAAAGTACTGGATATGGAAACCAGACAGATTCTTCATGGCTCAGTCTTGGCAAATTCATTTGCTTTAGTAATGGAGATGATATCTGTGACCTTTTCTGTTATGATAATCCCTCAAAGAAAATTAAAACCATTTCATAAAACATGGTCTAAAGGTTCCCATAGAAAATTGAAGTAAACACTCAGGACCCTTCTTGCCATTTCCTAAATATGTAAAATACCCAAGTCTACTATCGGTCCCCATTTCAAGCATGATTATTTGTGAGTAAAAGGCCAAATGAACTTAGGAGATGTTTTTGGAAGGCCCCTATTTCCAGAGTCTTTGCTTCATAGTTTTCTCTTCTATATGAGTTTTAAATTGAACACCTACAACAAGGGAACGATGCATTTGTTTATACTTCAAGAGTTTTTGGAATTAAAGGAACAACTAACACTTCATTCAGAAATGATGCTTTGTTTTAAAGATTACAGTTAAGTGAGTGGCTTGAGAGTCACTAGGATTTCCACTTGAGTTCTAATGAGCACATCTCCCCAGAGCATGAGTGCATAAAAACATTTAGACATCTGCTGTAAGATGAGCCAGGAGGTTCACTCTTGTATGATGAGATGACTCAAGAAGTGTGTTCCAATTCTCATCAAATAACTGAATAGACCAAAGGCAATACAGAATAAGGAAATTAAAAACTTGCATATTAGTGACTTATATTAATGAATATCAACCTTGCTAAAGCTGAGACCCTTTAATACAGTTCCTCATATTGTAGTGACCTCCATAAAATTAACTTCATGTAACTTTCTACTGTTACAAACTGTAATGTGGATATCTGATATGCAATCCAAAGGGTTGAGTACCACTGGCTTAGATGAACTGATTGCAATTCAACCTCAACAATGAAAATCAAATCTACAGAGACAACATCTAAAAGCTGAGACCTTTGCATTCTTCTCTTCCTCTTATTGCCCTCAGTTTTTCCTAGTTAAAATGGGAACAATACCAAGTAACTCAGATGATTCACAGAATCACTTTAAGAATAAGAGTAGGTGAGTCATCAGCTTCCCATCTGGAACACACAGCCACCAGGCCCTCCCTTTCCCTACCCATCTCAGCCACAGTAGCAGATCAGCAGGAACGACTTCTACAGGCAGCGTACACCAGTAGTCTATAACCTACAAATTCCACTCTGCTCCCAATCCTACGCATGCCCAAAGACCTCAGCAGCTCCCTGGGACACAGATATCTACTGCACAGAGAGGGCTGAGAGAAGGTTGGATCAAGATGGAAAGACATGGCATATACAAAAAGGAAGAAGAGATGGGTAGACATCAATACAAGAATACAATCAACCACCTAAAGAGCAACATAGCAGCACCAGAAGCTAGTGGTAATACATCAGGAAGACCCAAATATCCCAAGAGAAGCAGAAGAAAATGGCCTTAAAAATAACTTGATCAAGGTGATGGAAGATTTTAAAGATGAAATGAATAATTCCCTTAAGGAAATGGAGGAAAAGACAAACAAAAATGGGAAGAAATCAGTAAATCTCTTAAGGAAAGCAAAGAAAACCAAGAAAAAGTAAACAAGTCCAAGACTTGAAAAATTAAATGGAAGCAATAAAGAAAACACAAATGGAGGGAATTCTGGAAATGGAAATTCTGAGTAACAAACAGGAATTATAGATGCAAGCATAACAAACAGAATGCAAGATATGAAAGAGAGAATTTCAGGCATTGAAGATACGATAGAGGAAATAGATTCATCGGTAAAAGAAAACATTAAAGCTAACAAAGTCATAACACAAAATGTCCAGGAAATCTGGAACACCATAAAAAGACCAAACCTAAGGATAATAGGGATAGATGAAAGAGAAGAATGCCATTTCAAAGGCACATAAAATATATATTCAACGAGTGCTAGCATAATCCCACTGCCAGAGAGTCTAGGAAACAGAACCTTCATCCAGCAAATGATGAAAGCATAGGCAGATACCCACAGACAAACACTGAACTGAACTCCTGGAATCCAGTGTCAGAAAGAGAGAACTGATGGGCAAATGAGTTAAGAGTGGGCTGGTTTAACCCACAGAAACAGCTGACCTGAACAAGGGGGAGCTCTTGGACTCCATATTGATGGCTGTGTAGAAAGCATGGGACTGACCCAGACCCCCTAAATGTGGGTGTCAGTGAGGAGGCCTAGGTAATATATGGGGCCTTGGGCAGTATTTATCCCTGGTGTACAAATAGACTTTGAGTGTCCATGCCACAATATGGGAGGCTCTCTCAGCCGGGACTCTTGAGGGAGGGCCTAGACCCTGCCCTGGATGAAATGACAGTTATTGGAGATCCATCATGGAGTGCCACACCCTCCTTGGGGATCGGACCGGAGATTGGGTGGGGGACTGGGAGACCTAGTGGGGAGGGAGAGGGAGCAGGGGAGGGAGAGTGAGCTAGTATTGACATGTGAAACAAGATTGTTTCTAACCTAAAATTATATACTGGCAACGGAATCCAAGAATACATCAAAAAGAATCATCCACCATGACCAAGTAGGCTTTATCGTTGCGATGCAGGATTGGTTCAATATATGAAAATCTGTCAGTGTAATTCACCATATAAACAAACTGAAAGAAAATAACCACATAATTATCACATTAGATGCTGAGAAAGCCTTGGACAAAATACAACACCCCTTCATGATAAAAGTCCAGGAGAGATCATGGATACAAGGAATATACCTAAACATAATAAAGGAAATATACAGCAAGCCAACAGCCAACATCAAACTAAATGGAGAAAAACTCAACATTATTCCACTAAAATCAGAACAAAACAAGGCTGATCACTCTAACTATAGTACTAGAAGTTCTAGCCAGAGCAATAAGACAACAAAAAGAAATCAAGGGGATACAAATTGGAAAGGAAGATGTCAAACTATCACTATTCACAGATGATATGATAGTATATATAAGTGACCCCCAAAATTCTACCAGGGAACTCCTACACCTTCAGGATACAAGACTAACTTAAAAAATCAGTAGCCCTCCTACATGCAAGTGATAAAGGGGCTGAGAAAGAAATCAGAGAAACATCACCCTTTGCAAGAGCCAAAAATAACAAAATATCTTGGGGTAACTCTAACCAAAGAAGTGAAAGACCTGTATGAAAAGAACCTTAAGGCTTGGAAGAAAGAAACTGAAGAAGATACCAGAAAATGGAAAGATGTCCTATGCCCTTGCATAGGTAGTCTCAACATAATAAAAGTACAATCTTACCAAAAGCAATCTACAGATTCATTTCAATCCCTATCAAAATCCCAACACAATTGTTCACAGACCTCAAAAGAACAACACTCCATTACATATGGATAAACAAAAAACCCAGAATAGCTAAAACAATCCTGTACAATAAAGGAACTTCAAGAGGCATCACTATCTCTGACTTCAAACTCTAGTATAGAGCTATAGTAATAAAAAACAGCTTGATATTGGCATAAAAACAGTCAGGTGGATCAATGGAATCAAATCAGAGACCCTGATATCAATTCACACATCTAACAATACCTGATTTTAGACAAAGAGGCCAAAATGGTACAATGGAAAAAGAAAAAACTCTTTAACAAATGGTGTGGCATAACCGGATGCTAACATGCAGAAGATTGCAAATAGATACATATCTATTGCCACGCTAAAGCTCAAATCCAAGTGCATCAAGGACCTCAACATAAATCCAGCTACACTTAACCTGTTAGAAGAGAAAGTGGGAAGTAGCCTGGAATACATTGACACAGGAGACCACTTCCTAAATAGAACACCAGTAGCACAGACACTGAAAGCAACAATTAATAAATGGAACCTCCTGAAACTGAAAACCTTCTGTAAAGCAAAGAACGTGGTAAATAAGACAAAATGTCAGCCTATAGAATGGAAAAACATCTTCACCAACCCCACATCTGATAGAGGGCTGACCTCCAAAATTTATAAAAACCTCAAGAAACTGGACATCAAAATACAAAATAACCCACTTAAAATGGGGTACAGAACTAAACAAAGAATTCTCATCAGAAGAAACTCACATGGCCAAAAGACATTTAAGTAAGTGTCCAACATGCCTAATCATCAGGAAAATGCAAATTAAAACAACTGTAAGATACCATCTTATACCTGTCAGAATGGCTAAGATCAAAAATACTGAGGACAGTTTTGTTGGAAAGGATGTTAACTAAGGGGAACATTCCTACACTGGTGGTGGGAGTACAGGTTTGTACAGCCATTCTGGAAATCAGTTTGGTGGTTTCTAACAAAATTGGGAATCAATCTACCTCAAGAACCAGCGATATCACTCTTGGGAATTTACTCAAAGGAAGTTCAACAATATCACAAGGACATTTGCTCAAAAATGTTCATAGCAACATTATTTGTAGTTTCATAACCTGGAAAAAACCTAGACGCCCCTCAGCCAAAGAATGGATAAGGAAAATGTTTACTCCAATGGTAAAAATGGATGACCTCATGAAATTTTCAGGCAAATGATGGAACTAGAAAAAAAACATCCTAAGTGAAGTAACCCAGACTCAGAAAGAAAAGCACAGTATTATTCACTCATAAGTGGATATTAAATGTAGAACAAAGGATAACCAGACTAAAATCTACAGTTTCAGAGTAACTAGGTAACAAGAAGGACACTAAGAGGGACATGTGGATCACCCTGGGAAGAGACATTAGATGATATCTACAGGGCAAACTGGGGGCGGGGAGATAGTAAAGGGGAAAAGAACAGGAGAGTATGAGATGGCCTAGGTAGGGAGGGACGCAGTGGAAGAGAAATGAAAAGAAATCTTAATAGAGAGAAGAGAGCCACTATGGGCTTAGGGAGAAACCTAGTGCTTGAGTAATTCCTCAGAATCCACAAAGAAGACCCCAGCTAAGACTCCTAGCAATAGTAGAGAGGGTGCCTGAACTGACCTACCCCTGTAATCGATTGGTGGCTACCCCAACACTCATCATAGAGCCCTCATGCAGTAATTGATGAAACCAGACTCAGTGATCCACAACCAAGAACCAGGTCAAGCTCCCCAAATCCAGTGGAATATGTGGAAGAGGATATGAGGAAGAAAGTCAAGATTATGATGGAAACATGTACAGAAATAGCTGAACCAAGCTCATGGAAACTCATAAACTCTAGAACTACAACTGTGGAGACTCTGGGGGACTGAACTAGGTCCTCTATATGTGGGTGGCAGTTGTGAAACTTGGGTGTAGCTGAGGGGCCCCTGGAAGTAGGACCATGATACAAACCTAGTCATGAGCTAGCTTGTTAGAGCCCATTCCCTATGGTGGGTTGCCATGCTCAGTCTTAATGCATGGGAGAGGGGCCTGGGCCTGATCCAACCTATTGTGCCAGACTATGTTGACTCCTCATGGGAGCCCTTACCCATGAGGAGGAGTGGACTGTAGGTGGGCTGGGGGGGGGGGTAATGGGAGAAGGTGAGGGGGCATGGGAGGAGGGGTGAGAGGGAGAACTGTGGTTGGAATGTAAAATGAAATAAAAACATGTAAAAAAGAAAAAAAAAGAATTAAATAAGACATTTGACACAAAGAAACTAAAAGTTCTACAGAATATATATAAACAGTGAAAATGGAAATATGAATTACTAGTTCTGACTCACAAAGTTAGGTTTTTCAGGATAAATAATAATTTATCTGCTGCAGCAGGAGGGAAATTATGGATCCAATCATCATAACGCATTCTGCTACTTTCTGAGTCTCTCAGTAAAAAGCACAGACTTGATTGGATAGAAGGAAAAAAAATTAAATGGCCTTTGTTTCAAATTCATATTTCTGTTCCTTCCTATTAAGAGCCAGTAATGCACCAATTAAGGCACAGTATGCAATTTAAAATGCATAGAGTGACAGATAACTAGGGCCTTTAAATCCCATCATCCAAGCAGATCAGTCTCAAACATATGCTACACAGGGCACAGGGCAGATAATGAAGACTTCAGTATCAGCATTATGACCCATAATTTCAAAAGGAGTGTTTTCTATTGCTAGAGCATCTCATGCATAATGAGAAAAAACACCAGGAAAGCACAAACGCCATTTCATAAACGAATCCCTTGCTTCGATCCTGGTGTATTTCCATCTCTACACGTCTCAAAAACACAAGACAAAAGACAATAAAAGAAGAATACTTGGTAGAGAAGCCAAATCTGTAAAACCTGAGTTGGAAAAATAAAATTCAATGTATACTCCTATGTTCCAAGTCTACATGAAATGGCTGAGGATGCATTCACAATGCAGTGTCTGCAACCTCAGATCCCTGGTTCATAGGTACTTTGAAAGAAACAGACAATTATCAAATGACTCATTTCTTCTGGAGGGAACAATTGAATTGGCAGTGATTAAAATACACCAGGGCTTTGTCAAAAGGAATTAAGAAAACCATTTCAAGACTTGAAGATACTTCTTTATACATGGTGGTCTTAAGAGAATTTAGAAGTAACCATTCCTTTTTACAACCTCATTATAGTTAGCACTTGTGAAACATCAGCACCAAGGATGTGCCTGTAACACCACTTAGAGAAATGGGATATGGAAGATGGAGTCACTTCACTGAAGGCACTTAAACATGGATTTGTCTACAGTTTGCTTCCTAATGGACTCTTCCAACATCTTTATTATCTAAGGTAGTGTCAGAAAGAGTTTTCATTTTATGTTTAAAACAATATTAAAGCATTTACAAATATTAGAAAAATTTGCCAATAATTTCATGGTTTTGCTATTACTGTTTAGTTAAGTTTCCAAGTAACTATTATACTGTTCTTACCTAGAAGAACTGTGAAAGCAACCAAATGGGCACTGGGGAGATGACTAAGGCAGGGACTCACAAATTCAGAACCTAGCATCCAAGTCAAAAAGACAGGCTATGAACATACAGAACCTGGGAATGCTGAGAACATGCATGAGCCAGGCATGGCTGTGAACATGCATAAGCCAGGCATGGCTGTGAACATACATAAACCAAGAATGGCAATGAGCATGCCTTTAATGCCAGCCTAGTGAGAGGCAAAGACAGGAGGGTGAGAGGGCCAGGCAGGCTTCATGTTCAGTAGCAGAACCTGTCTCAAGTGAGTAAGGTGGAAAGTGATGAAAAAGATGCCCTAGGTCTTCCCCTGGTTTCTGTGTGTGATCACACACACACATATGAGCACACATCACTTCCCACACACACACACACCACATTTTAAATAAAAACTAAATAAGACATTACAATTATCAGTTACAAAATTGAAATTATGCTAATTATAAAAATGTGGTATATAACTGTACTAAGCCTTTATTTATTAGGTTTTTACTAAAGAAAAAAGAAATAAGCCTACATGGTAGTACCCAGTTAAAATTATATAACCATTCATCACAAAACTAAGCAGAACAGTGATGGTCCCTCTAGCCATGAAGGTAATATGTCAATCAAGGGAACAAAGAAAGACAGTAAGTTTGTTTTGAGATAGAATCTGGCTATGCATAACTATCTATCTTTGGACTCAGTATGTAGCACAAGTTGGCCTTGAACTTGTAACCTCCTGCCTCTTCTACCTAAGCACTGTGCATAGAAATATAAGATACGAGGCCAGTTCTAGCTGTTTCATAGAACAGGTAAATATAAACCTACTTTCCAGGGGAAAGGGAGGGTATAGGTTACCATATTTTAAGCAGATTAAAAGTACAACTTTAATGACTTTAAACTTAATAAAGAGTTCTTTTGATTAATTTTTAGCCAGTTTTCTAAGCTACTAAACCTCTTTAGAGTACAGAGGCAACATCTCTTATGTAATCCATAATCAATTATAAGTTCAATAGCATAAGCTATTACTATAGATAGCAGCACAAGTGACTTTGAGGAATGGTGTCCACCCCCATAGGCTGTGGACCTGGAACCTGCAGTGGAATGGAAGGTGACACTTCCTGTCACCTTAGAATAATCACTCTACCACCCAGCTCCATGATCAACTAACTGCAGGAAAGGAGATAGACAGTGAGGTGTCAATATGGAGGACACACAGAACCAGATTCATCATCTACATAATGTTCTGCAAGATCAGCAGGAACACTGTACTCACTTGCTCTAGAAATTATGACAGTTTCCTGCATCTAAACTCTGTTAAATGGCGTGCACAGTGAGAACCTCAGACAGTCCTTCCACTCTTCCCCCCTCAGTTCCAGCACTACAGAGATGCAATGAAACGCTGGGGTAAAGATTCCGATTCCTGTCAAGCCAAGATATTGAAGGTGGCTTTTCTGATCACAGCAATTCTCAGACAGTGCAGGTGCTGTGATGAGTCTTAAAATACAACCTGACATACTTTCAACTGCTTGTTCCAATGTCCAATACTGCAATTATTATATGTCATATCATATCTGATGAAATAGCAGAAGAATGGATTGTCAACTGGACAGATATGCACACATGCATATCCCTATATAAAGAGAGGCAGATAGGAGTTTTGCTAAAACCCAGGAAGGCAGAGAGAAAACAGCTCAATAATAAAGAAAACAAAAACAGGAACAAAAAGGAGAAAGAAAGGTTATACAATTGCCACTTTCTAAAAATAGTGTCTGGGGATCTATCATCTTTGTGATGATTCTATGAATGAATTATTCATCAAAACTTATTAAAACTAAGAATTTAAGTAATACCTCTGAATATACCTCAGAATAATGTAACAAGATAATCACAAGCCCTCACTCAAATTCACATTGATTAACAGGGAATAGGTTTTGGACTCACTGATTTCTGTCTTTGAATAACAACGCTGCCTAGACAGACTCTTGCCAAAAAAGTCACAGAATTGTCATGAGGATAAGTCTCTGATGTGCTCCCCAGTTCTCTGAACTGTGTGGCATTTGCCACAAATAATGTGGGGACTACAACTACCATCTTAAACCAAACTTTTATTTAAAATGTGTGTATTTTACATTTATTTTTTAAAGCTAAAGATTTTATATTTGATGTGCATGACTTCTAAATTTAGTTATAATTATTTTTAAATATGCAAAGTTATGCCTGACATCTCAAACGAACAAGTTATTACTGTCTGTCGGCTCATTTTTAGGAAAGCTATATCATAAAAAATGTATACTTTCATATAATTAAAAAATTCTAAGCAGTGTGAGTTGACTAAAGTAATATGGACTATTAAATAATTCAAAATTGTGTTTAGCAGCAGCAGCTGTTTAATTAAAAGGTAAAAACTGCAACTAATCCACTATGGGTGACAGAAATACAGCCTATATTGGTAGCAAGATCCACTAGAAAAGAGACTATGGAATGAATTCAAGAAGTCCTTGGCCTCACCTAATGAATATAGTAAAAATAACCACACTAAATCATCACTTAAGTATATTTTATATCAAAGAGTATCAAAATGGTGCTTCACTTCCAAGCTCCGTGTAGCTGGCAATTTTGCATTTCAAGGTATTAAACTCTCATTACTGCATATATTGTTTTTTTTTTTTGGTTTTACAAGACAGGGTTATTGTTTTGGAGGCAGGAGATAGACAATGTAGTAAACAAGTAGGGAAGAAGCAGAAATTAGAAAAGTATAAGGCAGAGCAATGAATTCTTGTTTGGGACAATTATAGTACAATCTGACAAATTATTGTCTCTGAAAATATCTAAATAGTTGTCTTTAAAAGATAAAATAGATTATTTCAGTATTTTTCTGCTTCACAATGGGAAGGATAAGGGATGAGAGTCTTTCTAGAGTAGCAACATAAACAGTTCATGGGGTTTCAACATTCACATCATATGTCCTGTGGATTTTATTTGCAAATTATAGGGTCAGCAGAGCAGAAAATTAGAGGCTGTAATTAGGCAGAGCAGGTGGCTAAGAGCCATGAGGTGAATACTAGCCACATTGCTGTCCAGTGCCAAAAATCATAGATTTGACCTACAGCATGAATTTAAAGGATGAGGATAACAGTCTCCAAATAGTCATAGCTTGAGTGAAGTCCAAGTCCTGTGTGCAGTTTACCGAATTAGGTTTATTCATCTTTAATGAGTTAGTTCACTCTTCAGTTGGGTTAGGATTTACTGCTTCCAAATTACTTCCATGCTATTCATACTGCACAGTCCTCTGTTCTGTGGCTAAAGCAAATTCTTGACCTTCCAATAGTTCTGCTTCCTTTATTAGGGTTCCTAAGCAGCATGAAACATTATCAAGTGATAATAACTTAGCTTACAACATTCAACTACTTCTATCAGTCAAAGAAAGGATTTTTAGGGCAATAGAACTCTTCTCTGTGTTACTAAAACACACATCATTCCAAATTTATCCAAACTCATGATCTATGCTATGAGTGCTGATACAGACTGCTCTGAGAGGTTCTGATGAGTCAACTCAGGTCCACCAATGACAGTAAATGTGATGACTGGAGAATTGATATTGGGAGAAGCATTGGATGGGCAGGGCAGGATATTTCTAAAAATCGCTGTAACCTCTGTTCCATTTTGATGCAAACCTATAAAATTCTTTAAAGATAAATGTTATTAAAATACAGGTATAAGCCTCTAGAGGCTCTTCTAGTATAACAAGAATTTGGCTTATAAAATTAAATAAATAGTTTTGTTATTCACTTTCTGGAACAGCAGTCACGTTAGAGTTCCTGCTAATCACCTACACGTGGCTCCAACTCTCACTGAGGTATCTGGCAAACTGCTCTGCGGTGAACCCAGGAGCAGGTTCGTGCTATTGTTCACCAGGCGCTTACTCTCATGCCTCAGTTTGCTCATCTAGAATATGGGAGAAATGATGGTTAACTATGTCACTGAAAACTAGGAGAGCACTCAGGTGATCTCAGGAGATGCCTTTTGCTATGATGTACTACAACTTTCTTCATCCTTGACCATATTACACAGTAATACTAAAGAAGAACACACGGAACCGTTGGGAATGATGATGCCCCATTTAGAATTCATTGACACTAGAGACTCCCGCCTGTGTAGGGAATCACTTGTAACCATGTCTAGAAATCAATTGTTGTTCTGCATTTGAAGTCACCCAACTCAAAGTCTCAATGATTTTAGTTAAGTGAACCAAGAGTTCAAATTCTACTTCCTAGACCATTCTTCAGAAGAAGATGCTTTGAAAAACTGACTTGCAGAGTGCACCAACTTTATTTTCAGAAATATCAGGTTGCATTTAATATAAGGTAATAAATAATTCAGAAGTTCCACGTTATCCAGGACTTACACTTAAGTGAGCAGCTGGGCATCTCTTGAAGGAGAAGCACCTGCCTTACTAGCGGGATGCTACACTGTATTTAACCCTGTTCCCTTTGGAGAGGATGAGACAGCTTGTGGGAGAAGCAGAATGAATCTTGCTGTATTCATAGAGAGAGAACAAAAGCAGGCAGGCAGGTAAAGGACACAGCACCATGGAAATGACATTTAGTTTCTTTTGAGTTCTAAAGTATTGAACATTTCAAAATCTCTATTTGAAGAACCTCGGAGAAATCTGTCGAGTGGGTATGAAAAATGAGATAGTCTGCCACTTAGGTGCTAAAAATGTTAGCAATTATATAGTCTAGTTGTTTTTGTGTTAAGGCATAGATGGAGAGCAAATGTCATCTCTTCATATCCCACTTTGGAGTAATGACTCTGTACTATAAGCTCCATAAAAGCCAATAGGGACAACAAAGGTCACTCTGACACTTGACTTGTCCTTCTTGAAAGCAGGACACAAAACTCCTTTATAGAAAGTCCCTCTTATGAAGGGGGAAAAACATTGTGTATCTATATCTTTGTGTCTGTGTGTACACACGTATGCATACAGGCACAGAGGCAAGAGTTCAACATCCTGTGTCTCTTAATCTACACTAGTTTTTTTCAACTTTCCTAATGCTGCAACCCTTTAACACAGTCCCTCATGTTATGACCCCCAACCACAAAATTATTTCATTGCTACTTCATAACTGTAATTTTGCTACTGTTATGAAACATAATGTAAATGTCTGATATGCAGGATATCTGATATGTGACTCCCAAAGGGGTAATTCTAGATCTTGTCAAACTGACAACCAATGTTAATTATGATATTAAGGAATGAGTTTTATATAAAGATATCTTGCAAAAGTAATTCTTATCAAATTTTTAGCTTTACCATATAGTAACTTTTCTACAACTGCTCCTGTTCAAATATATGTATTTGAACAATACACGTGTGTGTATTTTACTTATTGACTAATTATTTCCTTGGGTAGAGGTTCTGTGTCATAAAATTCATCTGAAATACTTTTTATGTTTACTACTACTATTACTTCTACTATATTATTTGTTTTATTCAGTTAATTTCTTCCATCCAAGTACTAACCAGGCCCAACCCTGCTTTGCTTACAAGATCAGATGAGATCGTGCCCGTTCAGGGTGATATGGATACAGACAGCAATTAAATTCTTAGTACCAGTTCTCTTGCACAAATTCTAAGAAAGTAGAGAGATCTAAGGATTTTTTTATAACCTTTTCAGTGAGGCAAAACTTCTATTCTGGAAACTCCCCATATGTTTCTAGGTTTCTAACAAAAAGTCATGAAGACAACTAACTCACTGGAAAGGCTTGAACACATCCAGTTTTTTATGATATTCTCATTATTCGTCTCTGGGAAAGAACACCTGCCTTCTGCCCTCTGGACAAAGTTGACTTTCAGCTGGGCTTTAGGAACTGGTCTCAGTTCCAGCCTCAATCACAGCCTAGGATGAGGTTATATACCCACCCACTTGCCAGACTGATTGGTTCAGGAATGCCTTGAGACTAAAGTGGAGCCAATAAAAATGAGGACCTTTTGTTCTTATGAATATGAATGGAGACATGAGGAAGGTCTAGACCTAGAGTGATCATGTTCAATCCATGATGAGAGTTTGCTGGAGAGTGAAGCTTAGGCATGATATCAAAGAAAGAGAGCAAGCTGAAACTCTCTTTCACACACACACTCAGGTTGGGGGCGGGGCAACTAGGGAGGGGGAGGCTGACTTATTAGGGAGAGGGCAAAGAAAGAATGGGACAGGATATAAAGCTCAGAGCCATGTTCATGTAGGTCCTAGCTAATACCCAAACGATGCTGACTGTGACATACCTTTCCTGATCTAAGTCACCCAATTGCATTGTCTAGTCCAGCCACAAAGAGTCACTTTGCCACTCCTTTCTAGTGGGGTTACTCTAGTCTGAGGCAATGACTAGTGGTCCCATTTTTTACCTCCTACCCTCCCACTCCAAAAGCATTGTTCTGCCTTTTGCTGCTGAACGAAGAGAAAAGCTGATTCCTAAGGAGCATGGAAGCCATCTGCCGAAGTCATGAGTGACTTGTCAGCAAAGTTCAGCAGCAGTTAAACCTCCTGGAAAACAGATCTTTTCTCACCAGCCGGTATTTATATAATTAGGGTCAATTACAATTTAGAATTTCTAGGGCATGGGACTAAATTACAGTGACATTTAAAAGCTCTGCTAAAATTTCCCATTTATCTAGAAGATTTCTGGAGCAACTACATTGTAATTAAGTAATTTTCTTCTTCCCATTTTTATTACAATTTTCTTCTTCAGGCTTGGCAATTACCCACCACTCCAGGATACCTTCTTTGAGATGTGTGTGGGGAGGGGGCGACCACCCAGACTTCACTGGATGCCTAGACTAGCTTTTGCAACCTGCTGAGGCTTAAATTTGGATGAGTGAAACAACTCCCAAGTTAGTTGCTTCAACACAGTTCTTTCAAAGCTCCCACACCCTTCACCAAGCCCAGAGTCTACTAAAGAATTATTAAATTTTCTAAAGGAGTAATCAAAAGCCCAACAGGACACACTGTGATTGTTCAAAGTTCTTTACTCAAGTGGTAGCGATTTTAACCAGTCCCAGGAAACAGAGAATAAACTAACGCTTGCTTGTGCTTTTGTTCTGTGTGGCTCACCCACGCACACTCTTTTGAGTTTCATTTAATACAGAGAAAAGAAAGATTCTGTTGGTTAATTAAAGCAAAAGCCAATTAAGCTAATCTACTTGCATTCACTTCTACCAACAAGGTGTCATACCTATAAACAAAAACTAAACAAAGACAAAAAGCAGAAAGCCTGGGAATTCTATCTCACTAGCTTCTGACACATTCCCAAGAGAGGCTGGATCAGCCTTTAACAGTCTTGCAACACTTGGCTTTTAAAGTATGAATCATAACCACAATTGTACCTACCAACTACCAACCATCAACCACCACCATTCACTTATCCCGTGAAAGCATACTACCAATCAAAATACCACCCTTTGGCTACACAATCTGAAAAAAGACAAACAGCCAGCATGGTGGCACAGAGTCACAGTGCCAAAACCTGGGAGACTGAGGGAAAAAGCAAACACATTAGAAGAAACCTAGGCTATACCACAATTCAAGGTAATTTAGGAAGACTTGTTTGAAAACACAAATATCATAGAGATGACAAAAATATTTAGTTGTCTGAGAATGGGAGCAGATACTCTTAATACCAAAAGGCAGAGGTAGGCAGGTCTTTGTGAGTTCAAGTCCAGCCAAGTCTACATAGAAAGTTCTAGATCAGGCATGGGTACCCAGTGAGACCCCATCTTAAGAAAATAAAATAGTTTATTGTGTATTATTAGCTACTTTAATGGTGAAAGAATACATCCATCCAACTCCAAAGCTGACATTTCAAGTTGTACTTAAATGAGGAAACACATTATACAGGTAGCTATACAGTTTTGAGCTCAGAAGAGTGTAATTTGTATAGCTAATGTGTATCTGAAGCCATCTTTTGTTAACCAGAGGTATTTCTTTCTAAAGAAACTTGTAGTGATCTCCTCACTGTCCAGCTTTAGGGTCACTACTTATGCCATTTTCCTACATGGTCCATACCCTTCTTTGCACTTCAATTTCTGCCTACTGAAATCTGGCATCTTGTCCAAAGTGCTGTTACTTCTTCCTCACATTAAGTATTTACCTGGCACATGCTATTACAAGACATGAAGACACAGTGATATTGGAGAGCAAAAGAAGCTGTTTTGTTGTAGCCACACATTGATACAGGGCAGAAGCTGATGGCTATGAGTGTCTTGAGGTAATTCCAGAATTGCCAACATTCCTACCAAGTCTGGAAAAGATTCCAGTGGTAACTGACTGGAATCAACAGAGCAGAAGTTCATTCACGAATACTAAATGTGCCAGGTATTTATTTTCATAGAATCTAATCCAAAGGGTCAAAATGATGGCAATACCTTAATCTGGGGATTCAAACATAGATGTGTTCAAGCTAACTATTATCTGTAATTCTGCTATCATTCACTTCTGGGTCCTAATCATTAGCATAATGCTTGAGGCTACCTTGGCCCATCCCATGGTGGGTGAGGTTACCAAGGCATAGGGGAAAACATGCCAGGCAGACAGGGCTTAAGTGAGAAGTTTTATTAGAAAGGGGAGAGAAAAGAGGTAAAGAGACACAGAGACAAAGAGAGGACAGAAGAGAAGAGAGAGACAGGAAAAGTCCTGTCTGCCCCAGGGGAACAGCAGGGAAGAGAGCGGGAAAGACTGCAGAGAAAGAGAGGGAAAAGACAGGAATGGAAAAAGTGCTGGAAAGACAGGAACAGGAAAGACAGCAGAAGTGGGCCGAGGTCTTTCTTTTACAGGGGTCCTTTGCACCTGGGCTGATCAGGGTACTACCTGAGTGATTCTGCCTGGGGACGGGGCAGGCCAACATAATGCCTGAATCCTTACACTAAGGATCCCTCTTCCACTTTAGGTGTTCATATCTGATAATGTTTGGAAGTTCCCTTTGAGTAGAAATTGAACGGTTGTGGGCATCTTCATTCCAAAAACCCAGAAGTGTCCCTGAGAAATGGTATAGGTAATTGAAACCTAGAGACTTGTGGCTCATGAGGTATCCAGTCTACCATGTGACCTCAAACAGGGATAGGAAAGACATTGGAATATTGATATGTACATCTATTTTCAAATTAATATTTCCATTCTAAATGCAATTCAAAAATTCAAATACCTATGACCAAAACGGCTGATTATGATAAACAGAAATTTGGTTTGTAATGAAGTCTATCAAGGGCATATCATCAAGGGACACCAGAGAGGATGAGGGCACGGCACTCTGAATATGATGGAAACTGACGAAAATTGTGTAGCTGACAAATTTCAGCCCGGTTCCATTGTTAGGAGCTGCTTGGGAAAAGTATGTGGAATTGGTTATTAATTCTCATATTCAGAGTCATGATTAGTTTGGATAATCTCTAAAACCATGCTGCTTAAGTGTATGCTAGAATTACTGCTAGAGGCTCAGAGTTGCAAACGGTGTAGGGAAAGCTTACGTAAGAACAGATGCAAGGGTTCCTTTCTCTCTGTTCCACAGTTGCTGACTTGAGTCAATGGTTCCCTAATCCTGCCTTTCAACTGTATTTCTGTCACTAGTTTTTCTTTGCCTTTCTTTTTTTTTTTCATACAGTCTCATTTTAGCCACTCCGTTGGTTATTTGGTAGTGTATCATTTGAGTTTTAATTTGTACTTCCCAAAGGACTAATAATAATTATGTCTTCTTGGGAGCGTGACTCTTTTGTATAATGTCATTACAGGGTGTGTGTTTATGTGTTTGTGTGTGTTGCCCACTTTTAATTGACTTGTCTGTGCTGGCAGTGACCTCTCAGAGTTATTTATTACTCTAGTTGTCAGACCCTTGATAAACGTTACACATAATTTCTTCTAGTGTATGATTTGCCTTTTAAAAAATGTGTCTTTCAAGAAAACTGAAAATGGCCTGGCGTTGGTGGCGCACACCTTTAATCCCAGCACTCGGGAGGTAGAGGTAGGGGGATCTCTGTGAGTTCCAGGCCAGCCTGGTCTACAGAGTGAGTTCCAGGACAGCCTCTAAAACAATAAAGAGAAACCCTGTCTCGAAAAACCAAAAAAAAAAAAAAAAAAACCTGAAAATGTTCACATTCATGAAATTGAAGTCCATCTTCTCTTCAATTCCCAAGCACTGAGAAATTTTTCACCAAACACCGGCTGTGGACATTTCCCTTTAAAAGTTCATAATAGTAGGTAGCCATGATGCTTACACCTCACCCTAGTTACTGGAAGGATTCAGGCATTACGCTGGCCTGCCCCTGTCACCTGGCAGGGCAGAATGGACTCAGGAAGTAGCCTGGTCAGCCTAGGGTTCCACGACTACTAGTCTGCAAGGGGCACAAAGGATCCCTTTAAAAGAAAGATCCCACCCAATTATGCTCTCTTTCCCTCTTTCTCTTTTCCTGCTCTTTGTCTCTCTTCCTGCTGTTCCCTTGGGTCAGACAAAGCATTTCTTGTCTCCTTCTTCTCTTCTGTTCTCTCTCTGTCTCTTCTCTTTCCTTCCCCCTCCCTCCCTTTTCTAATAAAACTTCTCACTTAAGCTCTGTCTGCCTGGCATGTTTGTCCCTCCTTGTAGGTCATCATCGCCTGCCATGGAATCCACCAAGGTTCCCCTCACACTTTATGGTAACAGTTACTCCTGAGCTCCTTGTCTGCAGGTGCAGACAAGAGACCACTGAGGTGTCTCTCAGGATCAGTCACTTAACACATTAAACAAATGTGTTGATTTATACAGGATTCCTTTGATTACTATAAAGTTTATGAAATGGCTATTTTTGTTATTTCCTTTTTTTTTTTTTTGTATTTTAGACATGTCTCACTATGTAGCCCTGGCCTGTCTTCAAACTCATGGTGATCCTTCTGTCTCTGTCTCTTGAGTGCTGGGATTACAGGCATGCACTACTGTCCCCAGCAAACTGGAAGGCTATAGAATTAAGGCAACTTTAGCAGCCTTCTTTTCTATGCTCCTGTGTAAACAATGGAACCCAATTCAATGAGAACAGTCATTCTAGGTAGGAAAAACAGAACAAAAGCTAGCTATCAAGAATAGCCATGAACCAGAAGATTTATTCCCAAATGATTCAAGTAAAACAACTGCCCCACTCTGAGAATGCCCTTTACCTTGCTTCACAGAGGGTCCCTCCCCCCTTTGGTTAGCACCCCAAAACCTTGATATCTAGTACTATTTTTGTTATCTCATGTATACTCCTTAATGTTGTGATTGTGTGAATGTCAAAGCTTGACATGGGACTATCTCATTAATTGCTGCTACAATATAAATTGTTTTGTTTTGTTTTGTTTTGGGGGGTGGGTGGTTCCAGACAAGATTTCTTTGTGTGGCTTTGGAGCCTGTTCTGGCACTTCATCTGTAGACCAGACTGACCTTCAACTCACAGAGATCTGCCTGCCTCTGCTTCCTGAGTACTGGGATTTAAGGTGTGTACCACCACACCCGATTACACTACAGTTTTTGAGGCAAGGTCTCTAAACTAAACCTGGAGCTGTTTCTGATAGACTAGCTGAGCAATGAATCCCTGGGTCCCCACCTCTCCTGCCTCCATACATGGGAGTTATAAATGAACAATGCCATGTTCAAGTCTTGGGGGATGCTGGCTAGCCATACTCATGTTCTCATGCAGCAAGCACTTGACCAGCTGAGTCAGAGACCATGACTTATCCATCTTAGTATTTTAATGGGCCTCAGTTTCTTATTTTTTAATATTATGAAAATAATCGATATAGACCTAAACTCTTGGTTATTCTTTTTCAAGATTGTTTTGATCATCCTAAGTCCTTTGTGGCTTCATACAAATTTTATAATTAGCCAGGTCTTACAGCTTGGTGAAAGAAATATTAGCAGTGTCAAGTGAAAGTTACAAGAGGCCATTTGGAACTAATGCCTAATAGATGAGAACAAAATCAAAATGGAGGACCAGTATCATGACTAAGGGAATAAAGGCAAGAGAACCAGAATGATGTGATCCCTAGGACCCACAGGGTGGGAGCAGAGAAGCAACTCCTGCAAGTTGTCCTCTTTACTGCTTGTGATATCCTTACACACACACACACACACACACACACACACACACACCCTGAAATACACTCACCCAGTCATAGTTCAGGACATTGGTCCTCTATCTTTCCAAGAAGTCCAGATAAATGAGAGACAAATTCCCCCCCAACCCTTAAATTAGTGTGATAAACTCCCTCTGAGTTAATCCTTAGGAAGGAACAAGGAACTCAGCAGAGTAGGAGGTAGAAAGAGTTTGAGTCAGAGGGGATGGAGGACATCAGGAGAACAAGGTTCTCTATAAACTGAGCAAAGTTCATATGAACTCACAGAGACTGAAGCACCAAGCACAGGGCCTGCCTGGGTCTGCACCAGGTCCTCTGTGTATGTGTTATAGTTTTGAGTTCAGTATTTTTATGGGATTCCTGAATGTGCGAATGAATAGCTCTCTGATTCTTGTGCATTTCTTGGGCTCCTTTCCTTCTGTTGGGTTGCTTTGTCTAACTTTGATATGATGGTTTCTATTTTATCTTATTACATTATATTTTGTCACGTTTGGCTGCTATCTCTTAGGAGCCTGTTCTTTTCTAATGAGACAGGAAGAGAGTAGATTGGATGTGAGAGGAGGTGGGGAGTAACTGGGGGAGAGTAGAGGGAGGGGAAACTGTAATCAAGATATATTGTAAGAAAGATAATCTATTTTTAATAAAGGGGCGTGAGGGTAACCTAAAGTATGATAATGCTAACCAGAAGGTTGTGTCACTGTCTTGTTCTGTTGCACTGTCCCTGCCCTGAAGAAGAGAACTTTTCAAAAGCCCAACCTCCTTCCTGTTCTCTGTCTCCACTCTCTAAAACCCACTTTGCCTGTAAAACCAATTCTCCCAAGCCCAGCCCCTTGGAACACTTCTTCCTTTCTAAGAAGTGAGAGGATCCTTGATGCTGGCTTTGTTGTGTCTTTTGCAGTCTGGGCACCCGCTCCAGGGCCTCCCGAATGCTAGGCACAGCTCCCCCACCCCTACCCCAGACCTACTGCTGAATTCTTGAATAAAAAAATAAAGCCAATTAAAATCTCCTTTGGAAACAGACAGTCATTTTATAATAATAAAGAAGACAGTTCAGCCAGAAGACCTAAGAGTCCCCAACTTTAGGGGTTGACTTCACCAAGAGTTGTCTTGAAGTTCGAAAAGACTTCTACCAGTTAGCCAAGCAGAAAAGATTTATCTTTGAATTCAGTTGGTTTCATAGTTACAGAGAATTCTGGTCTCAGTTAACTGACTCTGGGGCAAAGGAAGGGAATTATGAGTGGTAAATGGCTTCAGTCAGCAGAGAGGGTCCCTCAGAGCTAGCCCAGCACAGGAAGCCTGTGTTCCATCAATGCACTGGAAGAGAAGAGGGTGAGGGAGGCGGTCTGTCCATTCTCCCTGTGAATAGGAACGTGTGGTCTGCAAAGACCGGAGTTCTGAGGGAGGGAGATTTCTCTATGTCCTTCCTGCAGGGTGGTGAAGAGGTGGAAAGATTGTCCCTGGACTTCAGGGCTTGATTTTGTTATTTTTAAATTGTAATTCTCTAGAGGGCAGGGTCAGGTATCTTTAATCAATGCTATCAATACTTGCTTGGGCTTAGAACCAGCTTTCTGGTTCCCTCATTAGAAATTAAATTTTGATACTTTACTTTTTGTGAAAGTAGTTTTATTAACTTAGAAATTATTATTTGATATATTTTGGGTCTAAGGCAATTAATAAAAGGAAGAAATGATTTTTAACATGTCTCTAAATCCATACCTTATATATCTATTAACCAGATTAATAAGGCAAAGTATATTGATATATTTAATGTAAATTTTATATGACACAGGAAGCTTGAGAAATAAAGGCCTGAGAAATATAAAAGGTAGTCTATCATAATCAGTCTGATGAAGTACTGTTTGTGGGGAAATAAAATTGGAGGTAGGAAGGTCTGATGATGTGGCAGGAATGTTGATTAGATTCTTCAGACAGAACCTTCTTCAATTTTGTGTTTAGTGGGGTTGACTCTAGGGAGAGAGCTCTGACCTATGAGAAGGAAGGTCAAAAGGTATTTCAAGGTGTGCTTTCTGAGAGAAGGGCTGGAACCCAGGGGGCTTCCTACTTCTGCTGTTGCCCAAATTCCTCAATGGGTGAGTCTTAGGTGCTATATACTAAGAAGGTATACTAATAAAGTCATCCTGTCTGTTAAATTTCTCTTCCATTTAATTTATCATAGAGGAGAGATTTTGACTTGAGGCTAGTGGCTTTTCACTGTGTCTTGAAGTTTGTTTTTTTTTTTAAGAATTCTTTACATATGCTTTACTATAAACGTCTGCATTAGCAAGCCAGAGCTTACTGAGAAGGAACTGACTATGGTTGATCTTGTGTTTGGTTCCCTCTACTCTTCATGGGAGTGCTTTTATCCCACTGTCATAGACTTGACAGGACATGAGGTATGTCTATGTCTTTTGTCCCCTTTTGTCTCTGTTACCCACATAAAAAGCTGATTGAATGAATAACCTTTAGAATTCATCAAGATTTTGAAAAACACGAGTTCAAAGCCATGTCATCTTCTTTTCAGTTTCATTTGTTAAAACTTTTGAGCTAGCTAGCTAATAGTTAACACTCTGAGTTTCTTAACACGTTGTCTCTTCTGACACCACTGTTATTTTTTTTAGGGGAGAGAAAAGTCTCTGGCAGTGGCAATAATCCAGTCACTGGAGTTTTAAAATACCTCACTGTGCTCGCCACTAGTTTGCAGTAGTCATCATATTTAATTGACACACCCTGAAGCGTGAGCCAGCCTCCATACCTTCAAAGTCTCAGAGTCGGTTGGTGCACTTGCTAGGTGTGTACAAAAACACTATTCCCCAACCCTCACCATTAATATGCAGTAGTCAGGTGTACACAGAACCAAAACAAGAATTCTCAGATGTTTAAAATGTTTTGAAGATTGTTTTCCTGGCATGTGGTGGCTGAGGGCTGTGAGCGTGTAGCTGCAGTCCTAGACCATCTGTTCTCCTATGTAGTCCTTGGTTTACGGATGTGACTCTGCTGTGTGTCTCAGGCTAGTCTCACACTCATTATCTTCCCGAGTGCTGGGATTGCAGACATGCAGCACACCTCAGTCCACAAAGCATGAGTGTGTCCATCACTGGGACCCAGATTTTTTGCTTTGTGTCCACTCCAAGTCTTTCCTATTTTCCTGTTGCCTTGGGCTCTACTCGGGCTTGACATAAGAAGTCTAATCCTTTATTTTTTGCTCCTCAGTCCAGGTTCCAGTTCACACAAAATGCTCTAGATCCTAAGAAACTCATAGCACAGTCCTTGGGACAATACTATTGCACAATGATTTTGAGTTAGGCAAGCTCAATACTTACAGCAAGACTCTGGACAAGTTAATTAGCCTCTCTGAGGCTGTGTCCCTTTATACAGTAATGAGATAATAAGTGCACTTAGCTCCTGAAGTTACTATAAGTCTTTAGTGAACTAATAAATGTCGATCCTCTTAGCTGGGTTCCTGCACGTTTTAAGGTATTCTGGAAACTCTATCCTGTGTCTAGGAAAATCTGAGGATTTGTGGCAGGCCTGAAGGCTTGCCTAGACAGTACCACCACATAGCTTTACCCTTTCAACCTTGTCTCAGTTTGGATTTTGAAGCTTTAATGAAGATTCTATAGTTTTCCTTGCAACAGTTATAGCTGCAGGGTCCTGACCCTCTGCTATGTCCTGACGGTATCTGTTTGAAGAATGATGAGAGGTAGCACCAGGGTCCTGCCGTTGTGGGATTTGGCTCTCATTGGTGATGGAGAGACTCCCCTCACTCCTTCCTGTTTCACTTGCCCTCCTTCTAGTAGCATCTTCCTGTAGTGGTAGTCGCCTCTGAGTTCTTTCCTGTGGCAGTGATCTCCTGAGTGCCTGATGGTCACTCTTAAATGGTAGTGAAAATAAAACACCTTTCAGAAACATCAAGTTTGCAATCTTCCCAATGATATGGTTCAGGACATAGAATCCTTGAAAGGACTCTCTAACATTTTAGACGGTAGCAGAAGAGGTACTTTTGTGGTATGGGGGAGGGGCAAAGAGGTCCTTCCTCAGTCCGTTCTGGTCACATTAGCTCACACTCTGCATCTCCACGGCTATCCCATTCTCTTTTGAGCCTCATATTACAATGTGTACAGGTTACTCCATGTCCTCTGCACGCCATTTCTTTATGAAGGCGCCCGTGCTCTCTAAAACTCTTAAAAACTGATAGCTTTTCTCTTGTTAACCAGACTTCTGTTGCGGGGACCTCAGCCCTGAGCATGGGTATGGGAGAAAATATTTTTCCTGTTTCTGCCACATCGCTGTTGGAATACATTCCACCCATGGCCTTGAGAGAAGCATCATATAAATCATGGGCCTCTCATGTCAGGCTGTACTTTCCAGAATGTCATATGTCAAATGTGTAATGCATTGAGCAACAAGGATAGATTTATTCAGGGTTCTGCAGTAGGGAAGACAGCATACAATGGGGTAGAGAAAAGGGGCGGGGCAAGAGGTTTTAAGGTAAAGCAAAGGAATTTTGGTATCACTGGAAGGCTCTTAACCACCTCTATCTTCATGGTTCAAAGGGATCAGGAAAGTTCAATAATGTATCCCATCAGATTGTACAGAGACACTAGTTAGATAAGTCACCCTCCCAGGAAGTCCATTGTTCTCTGTGGTATTTGTAGTAGAGATGGTATTTTTCATGAAGGCCCATGCTCATATTTTATGTGTATATAAAATCTACAGATATTTTTAAGAGGCCTAAGAATATTTACAGCTTGTCACAGTTCACTTTCTCCCTTAATTTCCCATTGCTTTCTTTCCCCTTTACAAAATAGACATTATTTTTCGTTGCCCATGTTCTTTCCATGGAGATGTTTGAGAAACATGAACTTAAAATATATCAATGCTGAAAGAGACATCACATCTTTAAATAAGGTCAGCACAGATTGGAAGATGATGGAGGAAGGGATAGAAATAATGAGGTTAATGGGTAGCAGAGTACCTCCATTCAGGATGTGTTTTGGATGCTTTATAGCACAGTAGCCAACTGTAGTCTACAACCATTACTTACACATTTCCCTGTAATAGGAGCAGTGGAGCTTGAAGGTTGCAAACACATATGAATGATAGTAGTTTAATCAATAGAAGTGCCAATTACCTGGTGCAATCTGTATACATTGTATACATGTACTGATGATAACATTACACCCCATTAACACATTTAGATATTACATGCCAATTGAAAACAACAATTTAAAAAGAAGAGCCTGAAGAGCAGGATACACAGCCTGCTGGACATAGTGGGAACTCAGATGAACCCACTTGGCCTCTGCTCTAGATTGGGATTTTGTAAACTAAGAATACAAACTACAAAAGAGCCTGACAGGAATTGGTTTGCATTGTCACCTGACAAAGCAGTGGTTGGGACCCCAGGAAGGGAACCACTGGAGGTTATGAGGGAGGAAGTCAGGTGAGAACCTAGCTCACAAATCCTACAGCAACTGTTCTTCCCTTCTTGGTGCTGATAATCACCAGGGTCCTTGGGCTTGGTCCACTTAATAAACATAAACCTCAGTTTACTAACCTGGAGAGGAGAAAATGGCTTTCATTCATTTCTTGGCAATGTTATAAAGATTAAACTGAGCTACAGACATACGGATGCGTCTGACATTAAATTAAAGGAAGTAACAAACAAGGTCCTCATTGTTTACTTTTATGGGAGGTACGGGGTGGGCATGGGTGAGTGAGTGTACATATACACAAGTGTGAAGAGGCCAGAGGACAACCTTCGGAGGCATTCCTCCAAGACCATCTACCTTTCCCTTGAGACGATATATTTCACTGGCCTGAAAACTCGGTAGTCATGCTAGAATGACTGTCGAGCAATCTGCAGGCAGTCACCTGTCCCTTCCCCTCCAGTGCTGGGGTTGCCAGCATATCCTGCCATGCTCAGCTTTTATGTGAGTCTTGAGGAATCAACTCAAGTCTTTACGCCTGCAAACCAAGAACTTTTCAGGATGAGCCATCTCTCCAGCCTGACTGTTTTAGTAAGAATTCTTTGTGTCTTTAAAATGTGCACCATGATGTTAGAAAGCACATGCAGAAAGTGAAGTGGTTATTCTAATGGTACAAATTTTGTATTTTTTAACAGAAGGTACTGAATATTTACTGATTTTTCATTTAGAAAACATAGCAAAACTTTGTAAAAAAGTGAAACCAGTATTCAGGGTACTCACCCAGGCACTTGTCAAAGTCATTTAGGAAAGGTGTACAGTTAACCTCTGGACAGAATAAAGGATCCCAGCAGCATTTAACATTCTGGAGAAAGACACGTTCTAGGTAGAAGGATGAGCAAGAAAGAAACAGGCAAGGTGAAATCTGTTACTGTGGCTGGAGGATTACCTTACAGACTGAGAATGGGAAAGACAGAATGCAGTAAGTTGTGACTAGGACTCAAGTGCTGAGTGAAGGTTCTAGACTTATTTTAAAATCAAGAGGTATACATAGGAAACTGTGGAGCAAGGACTTATTAGAAGATGGGCATGTTAAAAGGTAATTTTTAGTAGCAGGTAAAGTCATGACTCATGTATATATTTACAAACCAATTCATGTTAAAACTGTTTAATTCACGAAGGAGATCCTGGAGGTTATAGCTAGTCTGAGGAAATTCAAAGTACAAGCATATGTAATGATGAAATCATTGTGAAGGCAAACCTGCTTTTCTATAGCCGGATGGGAGGAAGCTAATCAAGCTTCACACAAACAGGAAGTAATTTGTATGCTTAAGATTCTTCACTTTCAGTCATCTATAATTACAGAATTACAAATGACTTAAAGACGTGTGTGTGTGTGTGTGTGTGTGTGTGTGTGCGTGCGTGTGCGCACGCGCAAGCGCACGTGTGTGTACAGGCCAGACAACAGCTATATGGTAGTGCAATCTCAACAAGTGGATGACTGAATTGAAGGGGAACGGGAGCTGTTGAGAGCAGTCAAAGAACCATGCTTGGTTTCAGCACATCTTGGGGGTGATGTTCAGCTGTCTGAGGAGAGTATCCCTTACAGATCCATTCATCAGCAGTCTAATGTATGTCCCTTACAGACCCATTTCATCAGCTGTCTAAGGAGAGTGTCCCTTACAGACCAGTGTTGAATGGTCAACTGCAAACCACAGGTTGATTTCTTGAGTCCCTGCACCTTTTCCTTTTTTAAATATAGAAATAGCTGACAAATTTTAATTGGAAGATTTCACAAACAAAATTTTAATTGGAAATTAACTTTGAAAATTGGTCAATTCTGGCTGCATGAAGTCTGCATAGCATGCCTGAAAGCTGCTGGTGTAAGGCGAGGTCATCCCCTCTGGATCATGAGTGCTTACTGAAGCTCCCTGCCATGCCTCTTCTGATGGGACGATGCCCACTTTACCCATTCACAACCCCTGCCAGATCCCCATGGACATCTGCCTGGCAAACACTGTTCTCCCCCACAGTGTGTGTCCAAAGCACAGCGTTATCTCTATTTTGATGCTTGCATCCTGGAAATTCCCCTCATCCTGAGATAGAGAAATGTATTCCCACATCTCATTATACTCATCTAAGGTGAGCCGAAGTTGTTTACAATTTGGTGAGAAAAAACAAACACATCACATCTATTAAATGTATTAACATTGTACAAAACTTAGACAGGAGGAGAATTCTCAGGACACTTTATTCCTAGCCTAAGTCACAAGGAAAAGTTATTATAATTCTGCCATCTGTTCAAGTTTTTAAAGCCATTTTGGTAAACTTAAAGCTAATGCAAAATACATGCCTTAGCACTAATTAACTGAAAAAAATCTGTTTCATTCTTCTCAGATAATGAAAAAAGATGTCAAGGACATGATTTCTTAAAGAAAATCTAGTCTGTGATACTTAGGCCTTTAAACCACCCTTGCTATGTGCTCATGAGTACAGCCCTAAGAATAGCAAGAAGTCACATCAAATACCCATTGGGAAAATACACACACATACTGGCTTTTGACATTTACAACTGTAACTTAGATTCCTATTTCTACTTAAAGATTACTGTGTTTTCTGGCTGAAAGGAGGCTTTTTCAATATTGATTCTTGATGGGAGAAGAGAAGATTGGAGTGGAGGTCTGTGGTGCATGGGAAGTATCCGTAAGGCCAATATTGATTTCATGTCTGAATCCAAATACCACACGACTCCTCTCAAAATCTAACTAATTGAAACTTATGCTGTTTGAGTATGTTCACATTACATGCCACTCGAAATGACTTTTCAGACTCAGTCATATTCTGTTAGAGCAATGGAACAAAGGCATGAATCTGCTTTCAGTGGTCGCTTGTTTTTTTGTTCTGTAATACTCTTAGTATTTAAACTTAGGCCAGGGGTTCTTTTGATAACACTCATTCTTCCCCACACCCCCACTGTGTCTTTTGTATGTTCCCTGTTAGCTTGGAAGGACATCATTTTGTTCAGAAACCCACTTAAAATTTTTCATTGTTTCTTCAGTATCTGTTTCACAGAATCTCCAGTTGTCAGCATCTTTGCCCCATGACTTTTCCAACTACATCTTCTAGTGTCCAGCACACTATGAACTCTCTGTTTTATGGAAATTTTTTAATGTTTTCTTAAGAAAGTGAATGTAAGCCAGGCAGTGGTAGTGCACGCCTTTAATCCCAGCACTCGGGAGGCAGAGGCAGGCGGTTCTCTGTGAGTTCGAGGCCAGGCTGGACTGACAGCCTCCAAAACAATACAGAGAAACCCTGTCTCGTTAAAAAAAAATGTACTTCCAAAAAGTGTGAGTTATCACTCTATGGGGGCTCTTATCCTGATTTCTGGGACCAGTTAGCCATCCTACTATGATGCAAGTGGCAAATGTGAACTGCGCTCTCTCTCTCTCTCTCTCTCTCTCTCTCTCTCTCTCTCTCTCTCTCTCTCTCTTCTCTCTCTCTCTCTCTCATACTCCCCCCGTCTCTCTATATGTATGTGTGTATTCTACTTATTGTCTTGTTATTTCCTTGGGTAGAGGTTCTGTGTCATAAATTCATCTGAAACACTTTTTTATGTTTTCTACCACATGCTGCTGACTTTATTTACATAATATTTCTAGAAAAGCCTGACCTATCTGCAATGACAGGAAGCAGTTAAATGAATTAGGGGTCAGCAGTGAAGAGACGGTTGAATGCAAATGGATCAGGAAGAACTTTCTGAATGGCCAGGACAGGTCTGCAGCTTTGGATATAGTTTTATGCATTTAACAGAATTCAATTCATGATGTACTTCAAATTTTGCTTGTTCTATGTAACTTACATTTAAAAATGCAAAGTGAATAAAGTACTTAGTGTAAATGTCCCCTTCAGCTTGCTCTCCCTCACAAGCTAGACTGTTGCATTTGACTAGTGTGTGGGCGCCTGGAAAATTTGTGTTAGAGAAAGTGAAAGTGCGTGTGTGCATGCTTGTGTGTATATGTGCGTGTGTGTGTGTGTATGTGTGTTTTTGTGTGCTTGTGTGTTGTTTTGTTG
This sequence comes from Mesocricetus auratus, assembly GCF_017639785.1. Lineage (NCBI taxonomy): Eukaryota > Metazoa > Chordata > Mammalia > Rodentia > Cricetidae > Mesocricetus > Mesocricetus auratus. The sequence continues at coordinate 80,714,955 of NW_024429190.1, forward strand.
TTGATGGTGCTTATATTTTATTTTAAAGTTAGAGGCATTTTACATTTACTGTGGAAACTTTCCCAATTTCCTAAATATTTTCTTTTTGAATCATTTTATCTGTGCAATTAAATGTATGTTCCTAGGTGTTTGGCTAAGAACATCTTCAATATAATATGTGTACCTTCCCCAGTAAGCATCAAAGTTAGAGAGACATATTAGAGACACATCAAGAGAGGGCACCTTCCGTTTAGGTGTCTGTCTGTCCATCCAGTCTTGCTTTGCAGTCCTTAAATTTGTGGGAGAAAATGCTGTCACAGGACTTCCCTAAGGGAGTGACATCTTGGCAGGCATAGACAACGCTTTCATGGTAACAGCAGATCAAAACTGTGTGTGCAGTGAAGAGGTCGTGGCATCGGAAAACCCTTTTGACCAATAAGCAAGCACACATTTCACATTACAAAACAAGTGGGCAGAAAATATATAGCTAAAAAATATTATAGTAAGAGGTTGTTGGATGAGATAATCTGCTTAAGGATACATTCGTAAACCCCTTAACACATGCTATATTTTGCCACAGTGAGATGCAGCAAGAAAATACTAAGTTAACAGTCACTACAAAATCACAGTAACACAAACTGCAGCCAATACATTTACTAGTTCCTGCAAAGCTTCTAGTGGTGTTGGCTATAAATTCCAGGTAGTCAGCTAAAACCTCTCCTTGTCTGTGTTTCTTCATTATTTATCTACTTCTTTTACATTCACTTGCAGATCAATATGCCAAAAGCCATGTATCATATTTTTAATCACTTCAGAAATTTTCAATGAAAAAATACACACATATGTATATATACATGTGTGTATGTACATGTATATGTATGTATGCATTGTTGGTGACAATGTGAACTGGTACCTCCTCTTGGCAAAGCACTCTGGTCATGTCTCAAAGGGGTAAACATCCATTTGTCTTATGAGGCAGCATTACCAACTCTGGGTAGAACATGAATGAAAACATATCTATGTCTGCATTTAAACTTGTATATGAACTTTCAATACAGGACCCTATTCATAAGACCCCAAAATGAAAAAATCATTAGAAACCCATCAGCATAATAATACATATAAATTGTACATACAATGGAAAACTATTAGCAATAAACAGAAAGTCCTGATGCTTGTGGGAAGGTGGTTAAACCTTGAAAATACTATGGTAGGAGAACAAAGCCATGCACAAATGGCCACACACAATTGTGATTCATCTGTTTGTCATGCCACTCATACAAAGTGATGAAAAGTTAACTAAGTTAACTTTCTGAGGGACATCTGAGGATGGGCAGAAGGTTCCTTTTGTAGGTGATGGAAATGATCTGAAGTTAATGTGGTAACAGTTGTGCAACTAGTAAATCCTACTGAACCACATAAAGAGAGTGAATGAAATAATATATGTACAAAGTCGGGAAATACAGCTGCCAGCCAAGAAACCAAAACAAAGTGAAGAGAAACAGTTCACACGCCCCTCCTTGTTCCTTACAGTGAGGACACCACCATGCCCAATATGCTCAATTTTGTTCTGTGGCAGGAAGTAGTGGCTGCCTGCATAGGATACACCTGAAATAGTCAGATCAAAGCTCCAGGAAGTACTTCAGAAGCGCTCCACTGACAGGAAGCTACAGTGTGTGCCCATCATGTTTTTCCCACCTCCTGAAGGCCGGGGCATAAGACAGTGATAAGCATTTGCAAAAGCGTAACAAGTTATAAAACAAGAAATTACTATATTCAAAGACAGCAGAAGTTGGGTAGGATGGGCATTGTGACGGATCTACTCATGGTTCTGCTTCAGATGCCATGTAGATAGCGTCCTCACACGAACAGTTAATACTGACTGCAGTGAGTGCACAGGGAAGCCGTGTGTGCATGCAGAGGCCATGAGAATGGCACACACAGAGAAGAAGGGGAGGTGAAGCCTCCGCCTCCACGTCTCAAACTGCAGAGGGAAACATCAGCATGCTCAACAGCAGAAGTCTGTTTAGAAGCATGCAGCTAAGTACTGTTTATACTAAAGCAATCCATTAGGAAGGGGCAATGAAGAGGGGGAGGGGCACTGCAGGGGGTTGTCTTTACTGCTCTTTAAGTCACCCACCTTGCGGATCTAAGTGACTTCATATGCATACCCTACAATTAATAGGGAATGCTTACAAATTGTTAGTGTGGCAAAGGTATTTTAAAACTTGTTAAGGATAACATGGAAAAAAAGTCTATTATACTCTATGAATTGGGCCCTTGGATATAAAGCAATTTGTTGATATATAAAGTGTTTTAACTTACTTAGCAGGCAAAATACTCAGTTTTGTTCCCTCAAAAAGTTAAGTGGGATTCCTTCCTAAGATGCAGCATATTTACCCTATTAGTCATTGGCTTTCAAACACAATAAATATGCCAATTGTGCCTACAAAATCCTAGTCTGAAAATCCAAAGGACTTAACTAGTATTTAACCTTTCATACTTAACTTGTCCTATTTAAAATATTAACTTATTGATTTATTCATTAATTCACTCAGAAAATACATATGAACATTAACATGTGACCCTGAACTGACATTTAAGAAATTATTTTTCTGGTATTCTATTATTCTTAGAGTGTTGACTACTATTGACATGTAAGAACAAAATCATTTATCCAGGTAGTATGGTATTTAGGCTAAGACCTGAGAAGCCTGGCCTTGATATTCTATGGAGTTATTAGATGCTCATGTATTTGAAGGACATTTTTAAAAGTACTAAACCATAAATATTCTGATTCACTGCTCTCTCACACGTACTAAAAAATGACTTCACACAATCACTAACAGGAGGTTGGTTTTGTATCTCGCTGAAAATGTCACTTAATAAATAACCTTCAGAATAAAATTCAAACTATGGATATGTCCATAGATTCTTAAGATTGTCCTTGAAGTCTAATGGCCAATGAAGTAACTAAAAAAGGTTTCCTTCCATTAATATGTTAACATGTTAAAAATGATCTAAACTTTCAAGTTTTTACAAAAGATTTGTTTTGCTTTTAATTATGTGTAGTGTGTGTGTGTGTGTGTGTGTGTGTGTGTGTGTGTGTGTGTGTGTGACTGCAGGTGCCTATGGAGGCTTCAGACCCCTAGAGCTGGAGCTGCCTGTAACTGTGAGGGGACTGATGTAGTTGCTGGACCTGACCTAAGGCCTTCTGAAAGAGCAATACCTGTTTCTCCAGCCACAACTTGCAAGTTTTTAACATAATATTCGTATACTTAAGAAACGGCATGTTTTATACAGCACTTAAACTGAGGGTGTCAAGTACAGTTTGGGGATAATTTTCAAGTTTTGTATCTCAATCACAGTTTAAATTATTACAACTTTCAAGGGAAATAAATTTATCTCATAATTTACTTAGATAACATATCTACTCAAAAAGTGATTTTTTGTCCACAGGGATATGCCCTAGTGTGCTGATGTTATGTTTTCATGCACACTAGGTTCCCAGTAATTGTAGTCCTAAAGCTGAGAAATATGCCCAGGACTGGCACAGTCAGAAACAGCAAAGCAGACATTTATTGAGTGTAATTTTCAGAAAGAAAGTTTGCTAGCTGATATTTTTGAGATTATTTCACATTGACTTCATCATTAGACAGCAAGTCTCCCTGATTATAACAATTATATATTATACACATTTGTATTCCTCATCCATACTTGGCTATATCAACAGTAGATGTGGTTGGGAGAATAATGGCTACCAATGGTGCCCATGTTGACACATCAAGTCCTTTAGTTAATGCTGTCTTCCATGATCTTGTAGTATGAAGGTTGTAGATGGAAATAAAGTGGCTACCAGCTGCCTAAAGGCTAATGCAGGGAAGCAACATGGACAGAGTCAGCCCAATGTGAACATAAGTATTCTTAACACATTGGAGAGGAAGCTGAGAGTGTAGCAGAGTGATCAGATGTGGGAAGGATGTAACCTCTTCCAGAATCTAAACAGAGAGTTGGAGGCCATGAACCAAGATTCACCTCCCAGAACAAGAGCTTGCCCACAGTCTGTAATTTTAGCCCCAAACAGCCTATTTGTGAGATGTGAACTTCCAAAACCAATGCTTTTGGTGTTTAACTCTGTAAGTTGTATGGGCATTTGCTATGACAACAACATAAAAATAATATAGAGCATAACCACTCATTGTGCTCTTATTAAATCAGGATATCTTTCCTTCCACTGACCTACTTCCAAGTTTCCTCCAGCCTGCGTCTATGAGGCCTCCAGTGTTTCCCCAGTGAGCTGTGTAGGGATCTACTGTGGTTTATCTCAGTTATCATTTATTTGTTCATCAACCTAGGCAAAACATTTTATAAATCTGGGAACACTAAAGAATATCTACTTATATAACCAGTATTTTATTTGTGTATTCATTCAACTAATATTTACTGAGCACTTAAGATTCAGCAGCATCAGGTAAACAGGCCGGCTTCCCGGCCTGTGCTCCAGTGCCTGCAGATCCCCTGGGACCTGCACAGAGCTCCCAATCCCGGCGGGAGCCAAGCACCCCAGACTCCGGATCTTCGCTCACACCAACTAGACCAGGAAAGGAGAGGAGGCTGGGAGTCCAGGGAAGAGGCGGTTCTTCCAGCAGCATCAGGTAAACAGGCCGGCTTCCCGGCCTGTGCTCCAGTGCCTGCAGATCCCCTGGGAACTGCACAGAGCTCCCAATCCCGGCGGGAGCCAAGCACCCAGACCCCAGGTCTTCTCTCCCACCAACGAGACCAGGAAACCAGAGGACCCAGGGAGACCAGGGGAGTAGCTGTTCTGGATCAAGTACAACAGGACCCAGCATAGGGGCTAGGGGACCAGGTAAGAGGATAAGCGCCCCAGATTCCTGTTCTTCTCCACCCACGGGACCAGCATTCGGACAAGGAATAGAAGAACCACCAGATTATTGGACTTGCTAGCACCCACCAAAAGGGAACGCTGGTCGCCAGACCAGAAAGGGGCTCTATCTGTACCCACTAGAAGAAGAGATGGGAAAGAGACAATACAAAAACACAGTCAGCAACAGAAAAACAAATATGACACCGCCAGATTCTAGAGACTCCACACCAGCAAGACCCCAACATTCCAATGCGGACGAAGCAGAAGAGAACGACCTTAAAAGCACTTTCATGAAAATGATAGAGGCCCTAAAAGAGGATATTGGAAAATCCCTCAAAGAAATGGAAGAAAAAACAAACCAAAAAATGCAAGAATTGGAAGAAAAAACAAACCAAAAAAGGCAGAAAATGGAAGAAGAAATGAAGCAAAAAATGCGAGAAATGGAAGAAAAAACAAAGCAAAAAATGCAAGAATTGGAAGAAGAATCAGACCAAAAAAGGCAGGAAATGGAAGAAGAAACAAAGCAAAAAATGCAAGAAATGGTAGAAAAAACAAAGCAAAAAATGAAAAAAATGGAGGAAGAAACAAACCAAAAAAGGCAGGAAATGGAAGAAGAAACAAAGCACAAAATGCGAGAAATGGAACAAAAAACAAACCAAAAAATGCAAGAAATGGAAGAAAGAACAAACCAAAAAATTCATAAAAGGCAACAAACGGACGAACAGATAAACAGAAAATTGCAAGAAGCAATGCAAACACTGCAAGGGTTGAAAACTGAAATAGAGTCATTAAAAAAACACAATCTGAAGAAAGGCAGAAAATAGAAAAGCTGGACAAACAGACAGGCACTACCAATACAAGCATTACCAACAGAATAGAAGAGATGGAAGAGAGAATCTCAAGTGTTGAAGATACGCTAGGAGAAATGGATTTATCAACCAAAGAAAACCTTAAATCCAACAAATCCTTAACACAAAACATCCAGGAAATATGGGACACCATGAAAAGACCAAACCTAAGAATAATAGGTATAGAAGAAGGAGAAGAAATCCAGCTCAAAGGGGCAGAAGGCATATTCAACAAAATCATAGAAGAAAACTTTCCCAACCTTAAGAAAGACATGCCAATGAAGGTACAAGAAGCCTACAGAACACCAAATAGAGTGGACCACAAAAAAATCCCCTCGCCACATAATAATCAAGACCCCAAACATACAGAATAAAGAAAGAATATTAAGAGCAGCTAAGGAAAAAGGTCAAGTAACATATAAAGGCAGACCTATCAGAATTACACCTGATTTCTCCATGGAAACGCTGAAAGCCAGAAGGTCCTGGATAGATATTCTACCTACACTAAGAGACCACGGATGCCAGCCCAGACTACTATACCCGGCAAAGCTCTCAATCACTATAGACGGAGAAAACAAGATATTCCATGACAAAACTAGATTCAAGCAATATGTGTCCACTAACCCAGCCCTACAGAAAATTTTGGAAGGAAAACTCCAACCCAAGGAAGCTAACTACAACCAGAAAAACATAAGCATTAGAGAATCTCTCTCTACCAACAGCCAAAAGAACAAAGGGGTGAAATTCCACACATAATTCCACCAACAACAACCATCGCAAATCGAAGAAGGATGAGCAATCATTGGTCATTAATATCCCTCAATATTAATGGCCTTAACTCACCCATAAAAAGACACAGACTAGCAGATTGGATTCGAAGACAGAACCCTTCCTTCTGCTGCATACAGGAAACACACCTCACCCTTAAAGACAGACATTACCTGAGAATTAAAGGTTGGGAAAAAATTTTTCAATCGAATGGACCCAAGAAACAAGCCGGGGTAGCAATCCTAATATCTAACAAACTAGACTTTAAAATAAAATCAATCAAAAGAGATGAAGGAGGTCATTACATACTCATCACAGGTGAAACCCACCAAGAGGAAGTGTCTATTCTGAACATCTATGCCCCAAATACAAAGGCATCCACATTCGTTAAAGAAACATTATTAGAACTTAAATCTCATCTAAAGCCCCACACAGTTATAGTGGGAGATTTCAACACACCACTCTCACCACTAGACAGGAATACCAAACAGAAACTCAACAAAGAAGCAAAAGGGCTAATAGAAGTAATGACCCAACTGGGATTAACAGATATCTATAGAACATTTCATCCACATAAAAAAGAATATACCTTCTTCTCACCACCACATGGAACCTTCTCAAAAATCGACCACATACTTGGCAACATATCAAACCTCAGCAGCTACAAAAAATTGGAATAACTCCATGCATCTTATCAGACCACCATGCTTTAAAATTAGAATTCAACAACAACACAAATTGCAGAAAACCTACAAACTCATGGAAATTGAATAATGCTCAACTGCACCATCCCTGGGTCAAAGAGGAAATAAAAAAAGAAATTAAAGACTTCCTCGAATTCAATGAGAATGAAGACACAACATACCCAAACCTATGGGACACTTTGAAAGCAGTGCTACGGGGAAGTTCATAGCGCTAAATGCTCACATGAAGAAACAGGAGAACAGTTATACCAGAGAATTAACATCACAGCTGAAAGCTCTAGAACACAAAGAAGCACACTCCCCCAGGAGGAGTAGACGCCAGGAAATAATCAAATTGAGGGCTGAAATCAATAAAGTAGAAACCAGGAAAACAATACAAAGAATCAACGCAACGAAGAGTTGGTTCTTTGAGAAAATCAACAAGATAGACAAACCTTTGTCCAAACTTACCAAACAGCAGAGAGTGAACACGCAAATTAACAAAATTAGAAATGAAAAGGGGGACATAACAACAGACTCTGAGGAAATCCAGAGAATCATTAGGTCATACTTTGAAAACCTGTACTCCACAAAATTCGAAAATTTAAAGGAAATGGATGACTTCCTGGACAGCTATCAATTGCCAAAACTAAATCAAGAACAGATAAGCAATTTAAATAGACCTATAACCCCTATGGAAATAGAAGCTGTCATCAAAAGTCTCCCAACCAAAAAAAGCCCAGGTCCAGATGGCCTCAGTGCAGAATTCTACCAGAAATTCAAAGAACAGCTTATACCAATTCTTCTCAAAGTGTTCCACACAATAGAAGCAGAAGGGTCTTTGCCAAACTCTTTCTATGAGGCTTCAATAACCTTGATCCCCAAGCCACACAAAGATACAACTAAGAAAGAGAACTTCAGACCAATATCCCTCATGAACATTGATGCAAAAATACTCAATAAAATACTGGCAAATCGGATCCAAGAACACATCAAAACAATCATTCACCACGATCAAGTAGGTTTCATCCCAGGAATGCAGGGATGGTTCAACATACGAAAATCCATCAACGTAATCCACCATATAAACAAGCTGAAAAACAAAAATCACATGATCATCTCACTAGATGCTGAAAAAGCCTTTGACAAAATCCAACACCCCTTCATGATAAAGGTCTTGGAGAGATCTGGGATAACAGGGACATACTTAAACATAATAAAAGCTATATACAGTAAACCAACAGCCAACATCAAACTAAATGGACAGAAACTCAATGCAATTCCTCTAAAATCAGGAACAAAACAAGGCTGTCCACTCTCTCCATACCTTTTCAACATGGTACTTGAAGTCCTAGCTATTGCCATACGACAACAAAGGGGGATCAAGGGGATACAAATTGGGAAGGAAGAGGTCAAACTTTCACTGTTTGCAGACGATATGATAGTTTACATCAATGACCCAAAGAACTCTACCAGGGAACTCTTACAGCTGATTAACACCTTCAGCAAAGTGGCAGGCTACAAGATCAACTCAAGAAAATCAGTAGCCCTACTATATACAGATGATAAAAGGGCTGAAAGAGAAATCAGAGAAACATCACCCTTTACAATTGCCACAAACAACATAAAATACTTTGGGGTAACGCTAACCAAACAAGTGAAAGACCTGTATCGTAAGAACTTTGAATCTTTAAAGAAAGAAATTAAAGAAGCCCTCAGAAAATGGAAAGATCTCCCATGCTCTTGGATAGGTAGGATCAATGTAGTAAAAATGGCAATCCTGCCAAAAGCAATCTACAGATTCAATGCAAACCCCATTAAAATCCCAGCACAGTTCTTCACAGACCTTGAAAGAACAATAATCAATTTTGTATGGAAAAACAAAAGACCCAGGATAGCCAAAACAACCCTGTTCAACAAGGCAACGTCCGGAGGCATCACCATCCCTGACCTCAAGCTCTATTATAGAGCTATTGTCCTGAAAACAGCTTGGTATTGGCACAAAAATAGACAGGTAGACCAATGGAATCGAATTGAAAACCAGGGTATTAACCCACACACGTACGGACATCTGATCTTTGACAAAGAAGCTAAAAATATACAATGGAATAAAGAAAGCATCTTCAACAAATGGTGCTGGCATAATTGGAGACTGGCATGTAGAAGAATGCAGATCGATCCATGTTTATCGCCATGCACAAAACTTAAGTCCAAATGGATCAAAGACCTCAACATAAATCCAGCCACACTGAACCTCTTAGAAGAGAAAGTGGGTGGTACCCTTGAACGAATTGGTACAGGAGACAGCTTCCTGAACATAACACCAGTAGCACAGGCAGTAAGATCAACAATTAATAAATGGGACCTACTGAAACTGAGAAGCTTCTGTAAGGCAAAGGACACAGTCAGCAAGACAAAAAGGCAGCCCACAGAATGGGAAAAAATATTCACTAATCCCACATCTGACAGAGGGTTGATCTCCAAAATTTACAAAGAACTCAAGAAGCAAGTCTCCAAAACAGCAAAGGACCCAATTAAAAAGTGGGCTGCAGAACTAAATAGAGAGTTTTCAATAGAGGAGTCTAAAATGGCTGAGAGGCACTTGAGAAAGTGCTCAACATCCTTAGCCATCCGGGAAATGCAAATCAAAACAACTCTCAGATACCATCTCACCCCTGTCAGAATGGCTAAAATCAAAAACACCAATGACAATTTATGCTGGAGAGGATGTGGTGAAAGGGGGACACTCCTCCATTGCTGGTGGGAGTGCCAACTGGTTCAGCCACTTTGGAAATCAGTGTGGAGATTCCTCAGAAAAATGGGAATAAACCTACCACAAGACCCAGCAACTGCACTCTTAGGCATATATCCAAAAGATGCCCATTCATACAACAAAGAGGTCTGTTCCACTATGTTCATAGCAGCTTTATTTGTAATTGCCAGAACGTGGAAGCAACCTAGATGTCCCTCACCTGAAGAGTGGATAGAGAAAATGTGGTACATCTACACAATGGAGTACTATTCAGCAGAAAAAAATAATGGAATCATGAGATTCGCAGGCAAATGGATGACACTAGAAGAAACCATCCTGAGTGAGGTAACCCAGTCACAAAAAGAGAAACATGGCATGTACTCTCTCATATATGGATTTTAGACATAGATCTGGGGAGTGCCAGCCTATAATCCTATGGCCAGAGAGTCTGGGAAACAGAAACTTTATTTAGTGGCTGATCGAAGAAGAGGCAGACTCCCTTGGTTAAGTACTGAGCTGAACTCAAGAAAGCCAGTAACAGAGAGGGAGGACTGATGATCAAAGGGATTAAGACTGGGCTGGTTTAACCCCCAGAAACAGCTGACCAGACAAAGGTTAACTCTTGAATCCCAGGCATTAGCCTGGGAAGCCAGCATGGGACTGATCAAGACCCCCTGAATCTGGGTGTCAGTGAAGAGGCCTAGGGAATCTATTGAGCCTTGGGCAGCAGATCAGTACCCATCCCAAGTATACACACGGACTTTGGACTCCAATAGAACAATGTGAGGTGCACTCTCACCCAGAACTCTTGGGAAAGGGTCTAGGCCCTGCCCTATATGAAATGACACACTATGGACACCCCCATGGAGGGCCTCACCCTCCCTGGAGAAATGAGAGGATAACGGGGGGGGGGGGGTGGTGGGAGGGCACGGGAGGAAGGGAGGGAATGGGAGAGGGACCTGGAACTGACTTGTGAAGCAACCTTGATTCTTATCTAAATTTAAACTGGAAAATAAAATTAAAAAAAACAAAACAAAACAAAACAAAAAAAGATTCCCTAGCATCTTGGTAGTCCCTGAGCATTGGAAGAATGAACCGTGCACTCTCACTGGCTTAAGTTTGTGCCCACTAGCCTTAAGGAGACAGACAGATATCTGCTATAGTGCTAGTTTAGGAATTGAATCCATATAATGTTAAAGGACTTTCCAGGGTGAAATGAGTAACTTCGCAAAAATGAAAGCTTACTATAATTCATAAAAAACTGTGTGAATTGCATATTTATAGATGAATAGTCTGGCCTTGTACTCAGTAATTAACTTGTGGGTTGATTAAAGACTCTTTGGAATTAATAAGCTCACAAGCACCACGTTTCTGCAAACGACCTCTCTACATTCACACATTCAGAACAGAAAACCAAGGAATGCACCAATCAGACCCTCCCTACCTAGAGAACTTAAAATTAGAGTTTAATGGCATGAATTTGTTTTCATTGATGAAGAGAGGACACACTCTGTGGAGCAGGAAACTGTCACACCAGGACATGGAGATTCACACAGAGACAGACAGCTGCCCACAGAGGAAATGCTGCAGCACAGCCATTCCAACCACAGCTCAGGCTCCAATTGTTTGGACTGCTGATGATTTTTTGTCAATTTGACACAAACTCCAGTCATTTATGCAGCAGGAATCTCAATTAAGGGATTGCTTTTCTCAGACTGACCTGCAGATATTTCTACGAGATTTTTTTAAGATTTATTTTTATTTTATGTTTATGGGCATTTTGCCTGCATGGATGTCTATACACCACAGGTGTGCAATACCTGGGGAAGGAGAAGAGGGTGTCAGGCCCTGAGAACAGGAGTTACAGACAGCTGATAGCCACGATGTGGGTGCTGGGATTTGAACCTATGGCCTGTGGAAGAGAAGCCAGTGCTCTTAACCTCTGAGCTGTGTCACCAGTTCCACATCTTCCTGGTTATTGGGTGACATGGGATAGCATAGCCTGCTCTAGTTAGTCCCACCCCTGGGCATGGGGTCCGGGTTTTTATAAGAAAGAAAACTGAGCAAGCCATGGAGAAAGCCAGTTAGCAGCATTTTCTCCTGGTCTCTAGATCAGTTTCTGCCTCCGGGTTCCTGCTTGAGTTCCTGCCTAGGCTTTTCTCAATGGTGGACTATGAAGTACAAGATAAAATAAGTCTTTCCTTCCCTGAGTGGCTTTTGGTCATGGTATTTGTCACAGCAAGAGAAAACAAATTGAGACACTTGCTTCACTCCCTCTCTTTTCTATTTGTAAGAGACGTACCTGTGTCCTTGATCTCAAATCCTTATTTTTCCTAAAGATACTCTGAGTGAATGCCTGTCTCTTACACAAGGAGATAATTCTAGTTCCATCTGACAGACTATTCCAGTCAGACATCCTCCTAACCAAGCTCATGAAGCATGGGGATATCTGAGCAGTTTACCCTTTCAGGGAAAAGGTCGCAGAATTCATATGGGATGCCTAAGTACAAAGCTCTGAACTACAAATTATCATAAAATCTAGGAATATGCAGCTGTTTATGAACCATCATTCAAAGAATGACCCCTATTAAAACTTAAATGGAAGGATTTTTCTAGCAAAAATAGGTAAGACAGAGTCCAGCTTAAAATGGGCACTGATTCAAAGTGGGTTCTGTATTAAAGTTCAGAGATTAACTGACATCAAGTTGCAGACATCAGGAGATTGTGAGATGTATTTACAACACAGCTTCTGCATCTATACCTTAGAGAACATGGAAGGATTGGATACAGAACAATTCTAAGAGCCACACTATCAGGAAGCCTCTCCTAGAAATGGCTGCATAGACACGATTGGATCAATTACATTATTAATGGAATTGCTAACATGAAAAGGGGAAACTTTCATGGAGTCTCACCCCTAAACAAATCTAGTGCAACTATTGACATCTCAGAGAATTAGCCTCTCCCACAAATGAGCCCCCTTATTGGTTGTCTAATGTGATCAGCCTTGAAAGCCTGTACATGACTCAGCATCTCTATATATATACATATATATATATGCATTTATAATTGTGCATATACAGACACACGTAGGTAACACATATAATCAGAGAAAAAGGTTAGCAAATTGAGAATGGGGAGCATGGAAGGGGCTTGGGGGAGAACCTGGAGGTAAAAAAGGGAGAAGTGATTTAACTCTATTTCAATTAAAACATTAAAAAGGAAAAAGAACTAGAACCACTTAGTGCAGACAAAAGCAAGTGCCTCACAGATACTGAATACCTCTGTGTCTGACTTTCCCTGGGCAAAAGGATACTGTAATTTTGAGAATGACATCCCAGAGCCCTATCCATTCCGCCACTAACAAAAGCAGACAACTGACAACCATGATTAATCACTCAGCCCCTTTTGAATAGGACCCTCTAGGCACTGTCAAAATAACCTGTGGCTAAGAATTGTGTCTGAATTTAACTGACTTGCTTCTGTGTAGCTATACAATCACTATTCTCTAACAAAGTAAACAATGTGCTAGGTAAAATCACAGATCAGAACTGGTACTAAACATACAAGACTTACAAAAAATTATGTGTATGATAAGGTGTAATTTGTTTACTTGTATAAATTTTATCATAACCTTTCCAGTAGGCAGAAAATGAATAGAGTTTTGGGATATCTTTTATGTTTTTCTAAAGTGTTGGGTAACAAAAACTTACTATATTTAAATATAATATACAATTCTCTTTTAGAGTAAATTTGATTAAATTAGAAGATTAAATCTTTTTAAAAGAAAAGCCTTTCCTTGTTTTTTTTTTTTAATGGAATACACTGATGGTGAGATTATGGTCATTGTCAACAAGCAAGATGGCAGGAAATCACCATCTCAGTGCAGCAGTTAACATAACAGCACCTTCTGGGTCCCACTTTGTTTATTGAACATGAAACCACCATTATTGTTGGCTCAAATAAAGAGGAGACTGCAGTTTCCAGAAGGATGTGTAGAAAGGGCTTTCAGAAATGTTTAAAGTCATAAGAGCGATGTTCTGAAACATTAAGAGAAATTAGTCAAAGTGTCTCATCTTGGTACATGTTTGATTTTAAAAAGATATGTGTGTAACCATTATTAAAATAATTAATACTTAATACAGACTGTTTACATGGCACAAGTGTGGCAAAAGGCTTTGTCACTGCTGGGGGCGGGGCTTGAGTTCTGGTTCCTTCCTCATAGACACACTCACACACCCTGTTTTCTCTGCATAGAGGGATAAGATTTGTCATTGTATATGCTTTGTATATGGGTAGGGGGGTCTTCCTCTTTCCACATTCAGTTTTGTCCCCTAAGCTTTTATTCATCTGGTACCTTACTACGCATCTAGGTTTTCAGAACACCAGTGTTTTTCATGTTCATGACCAGAGTTCAATAATGAGTTACGGATATGAAATAGCTCCTCACAACAGTCATGTGTGAGGCACTTGATCTCCAGTGGGTGTCACTATTCTGAGATGTTCTAGACATAGTAGAAGGTAGAACACAGAACACAACTTGAGGGAAAGGTCTTTGTGGGTATCTTGGACCTAGCTTCTGTCCTGTCTGCTTCTCCTCTATCATAACATGAAGAAATTCCTCTACCACATGCTCACTCTGCTACAATGCCCTGGCCAAGAACATGGGCCCAAGCAGACATGGATCCATCTCTCTTTAAAACCAGAGCCAAAAAAATCATCCTTCAAGTTGGCACCTTGGATACTTCGGTTACAGTGACACAAAAGAAATGAAAACAGTAAAATTGTGCATCTCACTCCCAATTCAGCATCTAGCTCCCTGACAGGATGAGAACATCCTTGACAGAGGGCTATTTCCTTACTACTCACTAACATCTTTTGCTCCTGTCCTCAGAATCATACACATCTTGTAAGCTCCATTGTACTCACTCAATAAACAGCTAAGAACTAAATAAAAATAATTTACCAAAATACTTGCCAAAATTTTATCTTCTGTATGGAATGGATGATCCAGTTATGACATCATGTATCAATTTAAATGCTGTATATTCACTTGCTCATTTGAAAATAGTGGCCATTAATATCTTTATAATGATTGAGTTTTATGGGAAGAAGAATGAATCAGTAACAAAAATTTACCCATGACAACGGCAGACAGTAGCAATGACAGGAAATGTTCTTGGAACTGAGGCAGTAGTATGCTATGTTAAATAATCTGAAAAGTAACAAGTGAATTAGAGGAGAAAGCAGACTGTCTGGTAGCACAACTGAATGAGTCTTGGCATTGCCATGTGGTCAAGTACATGACAAACAGATTTTCAACAGCCATAGGTAGCCCAGCCCAACCCAGCCCTGTCTGACCCAACCCAGCCAGGCCACACCAGATTAGCTAACCCCAGTGCAGCCTACGTATTGTGCATGCTCGTGAAAACATTCATGCTGTCAAATTTAGCATGAAAAGTTATAAGTGCAAGATGCTTAAAAATGGTTTTTATTAGAAAGCTCTGCAATTTTATCTTATGGAAGAAAATCTATTGTAACTTGC
Source organism: Mesocricetus auratus (assembly GCF_017639785.1). Taxonomy (NCBI): domain Eukaryota; kingdom Metazoa; phylum Chordata; class Mammalia; order Rodentia; family Cricetidae; genus Mesocricetus; species Mesocricetus auratus. The sequence continues at coordinate 80,730,415 of NW_024429190.1, forward strand.
ATTAAAAAAACAGAGACTTAAATCAGAGCAACAAAAAAGGTATTTCCCATGATTTATCTAGTTTTTAAGATGACAGTGGCAGGGATGAGGCACTCTTTTCCCTTCATTTAACGGGACATGGACATTTGCCTTTTATTTATCCCCAATCGCAGCTAGGGATGAAGAATTCGAGTTCAATGACTCAGGACAACTAAAAATCTTTTGTTCATCTGGGACAAGCTTTTACTGTGCTCATTATGACAAATAACAAACAAAAGTAGTTTATCTACATGTTCTTGGAAAAACCTGTTCATGGATAAACCACGCAGACCATCTAAAGTTTCTGATTGGTTATGGTGACCAGTTATTTTTCTGGGCTTACTTCAGATCCCCACTTTCCAGTGCTACCAACATGAAGTTTATTTTATCCTAAACTCCATTCAATCACAGACAATTCTTTGCTGGTAACACTGGTTTAGACTCCCCCAGCCAAGCCCTAACATGACCTCCTAGCTCCTCTATTAGCAGCAGAAAGGCTCTGGTTTTCTTAGTGTTCTGAACTTTCTTATTGCTGCGGGTGTGAACAAACAGCTGTGTTTCATCGACAGCAAATATCCTGTGCCCCATTAAATCAGAAACCTGTGAGTTCACACATGTTGACTTGACCCTAGCCATAGACCTAATGCAGACAGAACTGCTGGCTGGCATGCTTGTGGCCAATAATTTTCTATTTAGGATCCAAGGTACAGCTGAGCAATGTTACTTTCTCAGATTATTCAGGGTCAAAGCTTTTGGAAAGTAAAGTTCTGTGATGGAAACCAACATTCTCTGCTGCCATGTGTTCTCTCAAGGGCAGCCATACAAGGCTATGATCTATAGCTTTGAAACTAGATGCCTTTCTTTGTATGCACAAATTAAAGTATTATTCACACAGTAATGCAGCAATTACCATTAATCTCCCAACTGACCTGGTAGAAGGATATGATGACAGAGTTGGCAGATTTAAGAAACAATATTTCAGCAGGTGGTGGTGGAGCACGCCTTTAATCCTAGCACTCAATGGGCAGAGGCAGGCAGATCTCTGTGAGTTCCCGGCCAGTCTGATTTACACAGAAAGTTTCAGGACAGGCTCCAAAGCTACACAGAGAAACCCTGTCTCGAAAAAACAAAACAAAACAAAACAAAAAAATAGAAAGAAAGGAAAGCACATCCCCCCAGAAAAACACACCAATATTTCAGTATCTCCTCATAGAGTTTGTTCAAAGTCCCAAAGATGTAATCTGAAGTATCATAGTCAGTTTGTGCACAGCAGGCAATCACAAGGTATTTCAGGTCCTAGCTGGGAAGAGGGAGAAAGTATGGATGACAGCAGAGTATCATTTCAAGTTCATTCTTGTCTGCGAGTCTTCACACAAAAACTAGTAAAAACTTATCTCAAGTTACTAAAGATGCATCGAGAGTTTATAAAGCAACCGAATAAAGTGGATTACAGAAAAACATGTGACATTCTTTTTCAAAGACACCGTAGGCATAATAACACCTAGAATATTTACTTGCTTTAAAAAAACACCTGCTGTCATCCTAATGGTCTGTTGGACATCTGGTGATGGACAAGAGCATAGAAAATGGAAGAAACTATTACTTCAGCATGAGACAGGTTTTCCCTAAGAACAATTTACAGAAAAATGTCTGGAGATGAGGCCGAGTGACAGCTCAATGATTAGGAATCCTGGTATCTCTTGAAGAGCACTGGGATTCAATTCCCAGCATCCACATAGCAGCTCACAACACTTGTAAGTCAAATTCAAGACATTTGATACCCTCTTCTGGTCTCCATGGTATACAGACATACATGTTAGCAAATCACTCACTCACATAATATTTCAAAATTTATAATTCAAAAAAATCTGGAGATGGACACAGAAACACATCAGAAGCCATTGGTAACAAGAACAAAAGCTCAGAAGAAGACAAAAAACAGGAAAATCAATGGCTGTTCTCAGACCCTTTAGAGAGCTAAGGTCACAGGGCAAGCTGTGACTTGGGACAGACAATTAGAAAGAATCACAGTCAAGCACAGCTAACCTGGTGACATGAAGGCAGAGAACTGGAGGACTGTGATAAGTGATGAGAGAACAGAGGGAAATTTGACCAATACCTGGAGGATGGAGCAGATTAACCAGAGTTACAAATCCTTGGGCACCAGTGTACACTCTACCTCGAGAAGCCCCACTGTATTCTCCCAGTGAAGGATGGGAGAAACTCCTCTGACAGAATGGAAAAGGGAATCACTGTAAGCATCTTAGGCTGCTCTCTGAATCACCCCTTCTCTCCTCAGGGAAGCACCCAAGCTTCAGCTGACACAAGCAAAGGCTACAGGTCACTTCTAGCCCACTTCAGTCTTCCTGTGTGAAGGTAGATGAAAAAAAACAAAAAACAAAAAAGGCTGGGAATCAGTGTGGGAAATCAATTCAAGGATTCAGGATCACCAAATCCTGCACTGGAAACACAGTACTATAGGACATGTCCGCTTCCCAGTCCCTAACCACAGCCTCAGGAGTTTGTCAGTATAACCATAGCTCACAGCAGGACAACATGGGCTCCACTTCTGAAGTAGACCCTAGGGACATCCAGAGACAAGGATGGGAGAAAATTCAAGGAGTTGGAGCACCAGCACGAACAGCAGCCACCAGCAAGAATGGCAGCCACCAGCAGGAACCGCAGCCACCAGCACGAACCGCAGCCACCAGCACGAACCGCAGCCACCAGCACGAACCGCAGCCACCAGCATTGCACATCATATTAACATCCCAGAGTCTCGATTGCTGTGATCTCAGGAATTAGTTCAGGTTTTTAATTTTAAAACCTCATAAGGCATATGTAATGAGTAGAGTAAAAATGCCTTTTGGACATGTAAAAATAGCTTCATTAGGATCCTTACTACACCCAAGGAGGCAGCACCTGATAACCAGAACTCAGTGACATCATTCACTCAAGATGACCAGATACAGTTTGGACAGTATATAAGCAGGCACCAAGAGCAATGCTCTGCCCTGCTCTGCACATCTGGGGAAAAGTCACCTTGATCTGTCCTGAAGCTGGAGAGTTTCCTCAGGATCCTGACCCTCAAATCAGAGATTTCTGTTAGAGACTGAACTTGACCTTCAGCTAAGATACATCCCACAGGTGAGGAACTTTGGGAAGATAGGGTTAGGACCCTAGTTAGGTACTTACAGTTTGAACCTTGTGTGATGGCCCTCTGCATACTAAGACATAACTTTTGTTATAGTAATTCTATGCATCTATCTTCTTGCTTGCAAGAGCTTCCTAAAGAAAATTTATTAAAACTAATTTTTAAAATTTTCAACTAAACTAAAAAGAGAGTCTAACTAATTAAAAATTAGAAATAGAAGAGACAATGTTTAATGGAAAATCTAAAGGATTCAGCACATACCTAGGAAATGGAGAAGATAAAAAATTAAAAGTTAATAATTTTACTGAAAGCAGTAGTAGGAATTCCAGCACTGGGGAGGTAGAGGGAGGAGAGGAAGAGGTTTAAGGCATTCTCTTTTGTTTAGCAACTTCAGGGCCAACTTGGGTCACATGAGATCCTAACTCAAGAAGAGAATGAATCAACAGTCTGAACTCCCCCATGTTATAAAACCCCAAGAAATACATATGATTGAATCCAAAAGCAGTCAGAAAGTTAGAAGAAATAAAAATCCCAGCAAAACCTATTTAAATGGAAAACAGTAAGTTAATTAGAGAAAAGTAACAAAACTGAAAGCTGTTTAACTTAAAAAGACCAATAAAACTGTAACCCTTGAGACAAGTTAACTAGAAATAAAAAAGAGATAATCTGTTACTAGTTATGAAAGACGAGTCATTACTATAGATATCACAGACACACAAAAACATAATAAGCAAACAAAAAAATTCTGTGATCTAAAATTCAACAATTTGAATAAATTGGACCCAGACTATCACAGTGGCACACACTAGTTCAAGACCATCAACCTGATCATGTAGTGAGATAGTATCTCAAAAATAAGAGAAAATAAATTAGATAAATTGAATGAATTCTTTGATTGAAATAATCAGAACCCACAAAAGAGAAGTAGATAATATGAATCATCCTCTTTAGCCTTTTAAGATAGAAATGACACCAATTGTCTACAGTCTCCTTTAAAAAAAAAAGAAACAGAAGGAACACTTCCCAAGTCATGACCTCATGCCTAAACTAGAGTAGACTGTAAAACTGACTACATGGAAGAAACACTAAATATCAAAAATCAATAGGTGTAATATATTGTACCAATAGGCTTGTCTTAGCGTGAAGTACCATAACCAAAAAGCAGGTTGGGGAAGAAAGGATTTATACAGCTTACACTTCCACATCACTGTTTATCAATGAAGGAAGTCAGGACAGGAACTCAGACAGGAAAGGAACCTGGAGCAGGAGCTGATGCAAAGGCCAAGAAGGGGTACTGCTTACTGAATTACTCACCATGACTTGCCCAGTCTGCTTTCATATAGAACTCAGGACCACTAGCCCAGGAGTGGATCTACCCACAATTGGCTGAGTCCTTCCCCATCAATAAGTAATTAAGACAATGCATGGGAGCATTTTCACAGGTTAGGCTCCCTCCTTTCAGATAACTCTAATTTGTGTGTCAAATTAACATAAGACTAGCTAACCACACAAGGCTAGAAAAGAGAATTCATGTTATGAATGGAGAAAGTGTTTAATGAAATTCTGTACTCACTCATGATTAGAAATGTCTGGCAAACTAAGAACACATACAACTTCCCTAACCTGGTAGAGAAAAATCTACTAACAACCTATAGCTAGGAGAACTCTGCACCAAAAGTGAGACCTTAGGTTCCTTCCTTAAGTTCTATCGCTGGTCAAGCATGCTGCTCAGCAATGGAGCTCAGCCCATTCTGAGTTCTGAGTTAGACTCCCAGCACCACCAAAGGAAAAAGACACTGGTAGGAGGAGCAGGGAAAGGAAAGGAAGACATTTGGGAAGGAGAGGGAAGGAGGAGGCTCAATCACGGTCGGAGGTTGGCTAACGCAAAGATGGTTCTTGAAAAAAGTAAATGTCAAGTTGACAAATTTACTTCTACAACTACAACTAAATGAAAAACTTGGAAATGAAATTACCCTGAATCACACGACAGATGGGGCCCTACCAACATCTTGAAGGCTCTTAAAAGAGACATGGAAGCAGAAATAGTCCAGGTTCTTGAAACAGCAGTTGATGTAACTAGAATCACTGACTCAAAGTGCAGTGTCATAACCACAATGAAAAGAATGTTGCTGGAGAAGGAATGGAACAGGTGTGTGCAACTCTGTGTATACCTTGATGGTTTGAATTCTGGCTTCCAAAACTGTAACAAAAGAAATCTCTTGTGTTATAAGCTACCAGTTTGTCATAGTATCAAAATAAACTGATACTTCCAGGAACAAGACAACCTCTTTTCTAAATATTAGTATTCAGTATTATACTAGAATTATACCTAAGCAGTAAAGAGACAGAAAGAGGAAAGATACACAGGTTTGGAAGGAGATAAAATGGTTTTCAAATGACATGGATGAATATAAGGAAAATATCAAGAACTGACAGAAATATTTGTAGGAACAATCAGCGATTGTAACAATGATATAGAACACAACTTGATTTTAAAAGCATATCACTTTCTAGTATACTAGCAAAACGAAGTAAAATTTAAAACTAAAGCTACAATGCCATTCAAAACTAGCATAGATAATGAAATTTATGTTCATATATAAATCTAATTAAATCTGTATATGACCACGTAACTAACACACAAAAATTCTGGAGAAAGAAATAAAAGATCTAGGTAAATGTATACAAACCCACATTTATAGATAAGATTTGGTATTGACCAAAATGTTATTTATTCTCAACTTTATTTATCCATTTACTGTAGCCCCAATATAAATTCCAGGAGTTTTTCTGTGAATATCAATAACCAGATTCTAATGTTCATTTGGAATTGTAGAATCCAGAGTTGACAACATAGTATCAAAAAACAATTTTTTTTACTACTTCAAGTCATAGGAAACATGTGAATGGAAACAGGGCTGGGAAGAGGCCCACACACATGTAGACATGTCAGTCTTCAAAATAGAGCCATGGTAACTGAATAGAGAAAGGAGTCTTTCCCGCAAGCAGGGGAGGAATATTAAAGTATTTACAGGCCCTGAAAGGAAAATGAAGAAGTCAAGATGCAGACTTACAGAAATTTAATTCAAAGTGAATCATATAACTAACTATAAAATGCAAACCTGTAAACAAGAATATACCACAGCGACAAAATTTAGATTTTAATTTGTTAAGAAAATCATAGAATCAACTCAAAAGAATGATAAATGAGAGAAAATAGTAGAAAAACAAACTATTAAAATTGAAAACTTTTCAATGAAGATATTTTAATATTCTAATTAATTGATTTAATTTGTGCTTTATAATTCCATAAATGTTCACAGTACATTCAGTTTACTCCTATCTCCACTCTTCTTTATCTCCCTCCCACCTCTGTCATGCCTGCCTCCTCTCTAGGCCCTGTTCCCACATTCCTACCGTTCAGTTTTGTTCTGTGACTCTGGTTTTAACCAGGGTTTTTTATGTGACCATGGGTTTGGAACACTGAAGACTGGACTTACCGTTTCATATGTAATTGAAGGAAATGACTGCTTGTCTCCCAGCATCCATCAGTTATCAACTGTTCAGCAGGAAAAACAATTCCATGATTCACTGCCAGGTCCAGCCTTGTGCAAACCCAGCCGGCTATCAGAGCTCTGGTGAGATCACGTCATATCCAGAAGACCACTTTCAGCTCTGCTCCCTGTCTTCCAGCTCCTATACTCTTTTCACTCTCTCTTGGAAATGTTACCTGAGCCCTAAGGGAGGGGGGCCTAAAGCATCATTTGTTCTAATTATCTAGAGTAGCCCTGAGTCTTAATTCCCTACAAAGAGAAACTTCTGTTATTAAAGATAAGAACAGCAATCGTCTATGGGGATAAACATAAATATTCAGACTACACTTTGATGCTATGTAAACATTACTAAATCACAGTATCAGATCCCACATGTGATTTATGACCCCCCACCCATGTGTTGTTGTTGGTTTTTTTTTGTTTACCATGTTTATAATACTGTCTATGTATTTCCTCCTATGGAATGGGTTTCAAATCCCAACCCAAGTGGCTGATAACACTTTAATATTCATGAGTATGTGTGTGTGGGGGGGTGAAGTTATGATAATTTCAGGAAATATATATAAGTGAAAATCATTATCTTAAGCAAATTATTTCAGACCCACAAAGACAAATGTCATGGTTCTATCTCATGAGCAGATTCAGATTTTAACTTTCATTTATATGGGATGGTATAGATTAAGAAACTTTCAAAAGAGAGAAAAGAGGCCTTAAGAGAAAGTTGGTAAGGGGAAAATAAACAAGGAAAGGAAGAGACTGGGGGCTAGTGGACATAAGGGCCTAGCAGGAGGGAACAAGAGGATGGAGGAGGAAAATGGGGAAAGGGGATTCACAAAAATCAAGTATTACAAAATGCCTTAATGAAATCCAATTACTTAATATGCGTTTAAAAATAACAAAAGTAAATGTAATAAATGAATAAAAATTTAAAACTAAAATGTAAAATATAATAGTAAAAGAATGAGAAACTAGCTACAGAGTAGCAGAAATTACTTTTAGTGCACTTGTATGACAAAACCCCAGCATCAAAAATATATGAAGAACTCTAAAAACTCAAAAGGTAACAAACTCGGACAATGGAGATAGCTTGGTGGAGTGCTTGCTACCAAGCCTGATGACTTGAGATCGTCCTGGGAACCACACAATAGAAGGAAATAACTGACTCTTGCAAGCTGTCCTCTGACATCCACACATGAGCATGCCACCTCCACACACACTAAATAAACAAATAACAAACCAATAAATGCAATTTTAAAGTATTAAAGCAAACAATCTAATTTTAAGTATGGGGAAGTTACAGGTACTTCAGTATACATTAAACAAAGAAAAGACGTAACATCAGAAGCCATTAGGAAATTATGAACCTAAACAAGATACCACTGTATACTTACCAACACATCTAACCCATATAAACTGACAAGAGTGAATAACAAGAAGATTCAGAAACACCTACTCACTGTCAGTGGAAAGGCAACACCATGTAGATATTCTAGAAAACTACCTCATACCTTTTTGATAACCACCTCAGAATTCAAAATTCAGCTCCTAGACCAGCTGAAAATTTAAACTCTGTAAGCCAGACCTAGCATGGTAGCGTATGCCTGTTAATCTAGCACTAGGGAAGCTACAGTGGAATTGTGGGTTCTGGGCCAATTTGATGGATGAAAAGAGAACCTGTCCCCAAAATCAGAAAAAAAGAAAGATCAGCACATGCAACTATCTAATCCCACACTTAATGAAAGTCAGTGTGGAATGAATGCCCACTATTCTACACCAACAATACAACACTCCAAAAAAGGAAAATCAGAGATGGAAAGAGGCTCGATTAAAGGGATTTTGCAAGCAGTATGGAATTTTTGTATGTGTGAAACTGTAAGGATAATCAGGGGATGATATGTACCCACCAAACCCCAAGGAAAGCACAGACTTGAGCTAATAACAGCAATATTGACTCATTAATTTAAGCAACAGACTTAAAATATTAATTAAGGAAATGGAGGAGAAAACTCTACTATCTTCCCATTTTTCCTGAAAATTATAAACTTCTCTAAAACAATTTTATACTTAAAAATAAATATACAAATCTTTAAAATGATCTGGGAAGGTCTCAAGTTAGGGGAGGAGATGGATCAACAACCAGAAGTCACTATTTCAATCATCCAGGGAGGTTCCGCTACTAACACATTAGTTCATGGCTTGAAGGACTCAGAGTGGCTTCAAATGCCACTTGGATGTGGATGCAGTTCCAAGAATGGGACTTGACTCTGAAAGAACATATCCCCTAGAGACCAAGGCTTCTGAATGAAGTCAGGTTTTAGGATGGCACACTATTGTAAAGGCCGGCCTCTTGTTTCAATGTTCAACAGCAAGAAAGAAATGTACAGAGTAGAGTGGTTTCAGAGTGAGCTAAAAATTCCTTTCACTGCAACTATCAAAAGAACTGAGTGATGAGGGTATAAAAAAGGAGTGTGTGCACACATGTACAAGGTGTGCGTGTGTGTGTGTGTGTGTGTGTGTGTGTGTGTGTGTGTGTCCTTATGTGGCCAGAAGAGGGTGTAGGACGTTCTGGATCTGGAGTTATAAGTGGTGGTAAGCCCCCTGATCTCTGTTCTGGGAACCAAACAGTCTCTTAACCATGGAGCCACCTCTTCAGCCCCACAACTTCTGCTTTCAACACAGCCCTCATATTCAGAATATACAAAGGGATGGTCAGCAAGGGCTGAGGACTGTATGAGGGACTCTTGGCTTTAAGAAATAATTATTAGATTTGCAGTATACAGCTTGTCAGGGGTAAGGCTCCTTTTCTTTCCAGCCATCAGGTAACCTGAGAATTTGCTACAATTTTACCACAGAAAAACTGCCATTCTGACCTACAAAAAATTCAGTGTAAAAATACACATTTGGAATAAATAATGAAAGAGAGGTTGAAAAGGGTGTATTGGAAGAGACAGACTAGGAGGGTATGGGCCAAAGGTATACAGTGGGGAAAATAAAAAAGTTTCTAGGGCACTGCAGAAAGACAATGTATTCTAATGATTACCTTTATTAGACTCCATTGGATCAGGAGCCAATTCATTAAACATTAATGGCAGGGGAATGCCATCCATATATTATAAATAGCCATTAAGTTGAGACAGACAGCTCTGCACAGGTCAGTATGAATTAATAAAAAAACTGAAGCTGGCATTTCAGAATCATAAAAGGATAGATTTAGTAGAAAATATTCAATAAGAATAAGGAAGAATGGCATATATTACTCTATTTGTCTGAAGAACAAACTAAAAATGAGAACAAATTTACCATAAACCTAAAAATACCCTTCTGAATGAAATGAGTATTCCTTAAATATGGATATAACTTACGTTTAAGGACCTGAGCTCAGTGTGTGACATTCCCAAATGGTGACTGAGAGGACGAAGGAGAAAATGTGTAGGTGGAAATTAGACAAAATGTTAATGAAAATGGAGTATCTTTCCCAATACAATCCCAAGTTTAGGGGACAGCAGAAGGTTGAGGTGCTCACCACACGGAGTTCAAGGTCAAGGCTCTATCAGGTCAAACATAGAGCCTACTCCACTCAATTCTATCAACCACGCAAGTCTTGTTCAAAACAGTCATTTTGATGTCCTTCCTATCAACTTTTCCTACATACGCACTGAAGTTGTGAAGCAAATATATATATATATATATGTATATATATACATATGCATATTCATGGTTGCTTGCCAAAATGATTGCATTTAATCATTTTCTTTTTCACCTCTGTCAAATTGCTCACAATGATTAAGACTAATTTGGAGAAAAATTGAGAGACATTCCTTTATGGTTGTCCTTGAAATTTCCTGTGGTAGCTATGATGACTCAAGAGTCAATATGAACTCTAGTTAAGAATTATCAAAAACACCAAACTCTCCTGGAAACTCTCTATCTCTATCTCTTGCTGTTATAGGAGCATACTTTTGAAAACTTCATAAGATAGTTACAGGGTAAGGGCATACTTGGGAAGAGAAGATGGCAAGATAAAGAACTGCAGAAGAAACCCTCTCCAATTTGTATGTCAAAAGAGCATTCACTGGTTTTTACTATTTGCTCTCTTTTACTAAACTAATAAAATATAATAACTTGTATTGAAAATAGTGTGACAGAAGCCTCAGTGACCCAGTTTTGTCTCCACAGTACTGGGAGCTGGATCTAAGCAACGTGTGGGGCGTCTCACATTCAAACCATAACAGATTTTGTTTATTGAACCCACTCAAGGATTACAGAGTTCTTCAAGATGATAAAGAAGTGTTGGCTTTGTTAAAATCAGTGAAAACTGTAAAGTTATAGGCCACCCTGCAAGTATTATCTGATACAAAAGAAAATGACAAGGGCTGCCTTCATCTTGCTTTCTTGCACATTAGTTAGTGCATATCTAACTAGAAATCAGACTGAAATATCCCTCTCCTTTATCTTACCTATATTTTTCAACAAAATGCCTATAAATATCTATATCTTCAAAATTGCCCCAAATTATATTAATTTCCTTTTTGACTTATTAAATGTTGTATTTATTTAATATAGGCAATACATTTTCACATTTTTATTTAAAAATGCTTTGTGGGAAGCCTATCTTAAAGTTCAAAATTAAGTACAACAAAAAGAATAATTGAAAAATAACATTTCACCATAAATTTATGGGAACCAAAGTTTATAGGAATTTTCTAACAACAGTGTTAATCTTGCAATGAACTTAAGCCAGGTAAAATGAGCTATGTTGATGGAGAGATTTTTCTGTACCATAATCAAGGGATTCCATTGAAATGTAATTTCATAGTCTTTGAGTCTGGTTAACTTTGGTCTATGTTGTTTTTCTTTCAATGTTTCTATAATAAAGTTTACAAATAAAAAAGAAAATATAGCTTTAGACATATAGAATATAAAACTATATCCACTTGCCCAAGAGTTATTTTGGGTTTGTCACTATTTTGAGAAATGAATGAACTTAAATATAAGTAACAGTGCTTTGGCATTGCTATGCCCCACAAACGGTCTTAATGGCCCTCTGTGAATCCCCAAAATTATATCATTGAGCTACATTATAGAACAAAATGTATAAAACGGATGACAAAATGTGTGTTTATAAATTATAGCATTTTCATGAAGTCCTTGATGACTTCTTCAGTTTGTCAAGGTGAACCACACTCCCACATCACTCAGTCAAATACTGGTCTAGAAGCTGCTAGAGATTTAAGTAAAATCCTTAGTTAGCCAAGTCACAGAATTCTAAACCATAAAGGGTGCTTTCAACTTGGCTCTGACCAAGTCACAGCATCCTAGACCAATGAGAGTGTCCTCAACTTGACACAGACCAAGTCACAGCATCCTAAACCAGTGGGGGTGTCCTCAACTTGACATTGACCAACTTGCAGCACCATAAATCAATGAAGGTGTCCTCAACTTTATGCTGACCGCCAGCTGAGAACATGGTTAGTCCTCAGATGAACACTGACCCCTCATGGCAGCTGGGCCCTCCATATGAAGAGCCTATGATTTGGTGTCTGCCTTCTGAGAAGTGGTACCCCCAGGATAGGGTTGTCAGACAGGGAGGGTGTGGAGAGGATGAATGGAAGCAGAAGGCCAGGGTCAAGGAGGGGAGAATGGGAAGAAAGTGGCTTCTCTGCTGCCAGATCATAGAGGGACATATAGGACTGAAAATACAACTGCAGTCATGTTGGGAGAGTTTGATACACCACATGAAACTCTGGTTCTTTTTCTGAGGGATCACTCGCCATTCCCTTAATGGTTTTCAAACAATTTAAATGAATCAGGATAATCAAATCTAGAAGGTGATGTGAGTTGCAAATACTTATTCTCACACAAATGTATTTTTGTTGTTATTTTTATGTATCTTTCTATTTTCTAAGTCCCTTGGTAGCATGCAAATTTTACTAAATGGAATTGAATTTTTAAATGAAGTACTTATAAGGGATATTTTCAATATTAGTGTACATCAATGGTGTAATTTAGAATAATTCTCATATACCCAATGTTTCCCTCAAAAGTGGTATTTTATGAATTTAAATATATTTTGGTATCAAAGAGAGTTGCCTCTGAATTTTCCTTGCAACTAGCAAGCTAATCTACTATAGCAACCATAATGAAAATGTTGTTTAAAAATCAGACAGAAGAGCAGCAGAGAAAGCCAGTGTTTGCTATTTAAATAATGCTTTTACACCAGTGGGTTTAGAATACTATGGAGGTCCTTCTTTTTCATTTTAGTGTTCTATCTCCTGAGTGCCACTGAACCATAGATGCATAATCCAGAGATAATCTACCTGCATCGCCCCCTCCAATTCAGGAATATAAAGTCACTTAGAGGATAGTTTTTACCTAAGTTTTTTTTTAATTAAAAAGCCTGTGATATTCTTACACATACCTAAGCAGAGAAAGCATTTACTTTTAAATAAATGTTATCCAAATTAGCTGGTGACTCTTCCTTTACATCAACAGGATAAGTAATTAACTAGTTCCAAGAGTAGAATGCTCTATTTTTGTTCTTACATGGCAATCTCTTGTCACTGTGAGATTTCTATGTGAACAATGAATTCAGTCAAATCATCACTAAAATGGGGACAGTGTGACCTGTGTGACTAAGATACTGCAAAAATCAAAGGGAGGCCTTCTGCTTCCCCAGTCTCAATTCTTCCCAGTTTCATCTGCAGCTCTTTAGCAGAATACCTGTTGCGATCTCCCTTTCCTCTATGACCCCATGCCCAAGTGATCACAAAAATCCTCTTAATCAACTCTTCTTCCCCCACTCATCCATTATCCCAGCCTCCTAGTGCCAACAGGCATTCTCTGAGAACATACCAGCTGAGCAGCCTAGGGAAACAGCTAAGCTAACTGAAGACCTTGACCACACCCTCCCTTCCCCTAAACCCTGATATTATTCTGCTGAACACAAGATATTATTCTGAATCATAAACAAGACTTTTTCAGTAGGATTGCATTTGATACTTTGACCTCTGTTTAGAACACATATCAAATACTTAATGCTAACTTGGTGTTTTCTTAAGAATTTAAAGAGATCAAGTGAGCTGTTCAGTACCAGTGGTAGATGGTACATAGCAGGGCAGAAGAGAAGAGAGGGGGTATTAATGGTGGAAGAAAAGGGAGGATCTAAATAAAGATGGTAAGGGATCCAACAGTCTGATTTTCAGTACTAAACTGAAAAAACAGTGTCCTCCAACAGCAGGACTAGTAACTCACCCTGCTTTTGTCACTCACCAGTGCCAAGACCTTGGGGATGACTCACAAACCCAGTCTCAGCTGATTGTTGTTACTTAAAAAAATTATCATCAAAATTCATATACAGCTTTATATCATATAGGTAAAAATTATGGGTTCAGGGCTTTCAAAGCAATTTAGCTGAATGGACTCAGGGTCCTAGAAAGCAGGAGTTCAAGTGCCCTGTGAATGGAGAATAATTAGCAAGCTTACTGGAGTTGGAGCAACTGCTACAAGATGGCTCCTTGTCAAAGATGGGGAATTGGTATTGGTTGTTGAGAGGTCTCATTCTTGGCACTGGAACTCCCTGTGGGACTGTTGAAGTGTTCTCTCTAACAATGGTGACTGACTTCCAGGCATCCCCTTCCAAGCAAGGTTTCATGATCCAGCCTAAGAACACACACACACACACACACACACACACACACACACACACACACACACACACACACGCGCGCACACGCACACGCGCACACGCACAGGCTGGTCAAAGCAATCAATATCTTACAATGTGAGAGGAAACTTCCAAAGAGGAAGATACAAAAAGGTGAGGGTTGGTAGTAGTCTCCTGGGGGGGGGGAGTCAGGGAGATCAGTGACTACCAAAGCATTTACTTCAAAAATTTGGTGTGAAAACAATGCATGACATTATGTTATCCAGAACTCATTTGATGAGTGCCAAGATTAATACTTCAAGCCATAAGCTTTACAGGTTGTAGCATAGTAAGTAATCTGTGTGAATGTGTCTGTGTGTCTCATAGGACCCCTTTGAGTATGGATGAAGAATTGCTTCTAAGAACACAATTTTCAGATTGAAAAGTATATAGTGTTACAGAAAATCTTAGTTACACTGAAATGCAACAATAAAAATATTTAATAGATATTTATCACATAAAATTTTATAATTATTTGTTAATTATATGTATTGTATTTTTCAAAGGAATCAAAATCTCAAATAATAAATTGAGTTTTTCATAATTACAGTATTTGATAATATCATAGATTTCTTTCTTATTTAGTTCTTTAATTAGCACCCGTTAATTACACATAATGGGTTTCATTATGGTATTTTTTTATCAGTTATAATGCATTTTTATCATATCCATTCCCTTTACTATCTTCTAGTCTTTTCCTAGTGAACTCATTTCTCTTCCCAATTCTCCTTCTTTCCTGTATTTGTTAGTTTTGACCGAATGATTGATTGATTAATTGGCTGATTGACTGATTGATGGCCCACTGAGTTTCATCAGAGTTGCTCACAGAGTGCTGAGTGAGTGACTTTCATACAAATGTATGAAAGTGGGCTGAAGGAATTTCCTCCCTCCCTGTTAGCAACCATGAACTACTTCTAGATTCTCAAGCAGGAATGGTTTATTATGAACCCCTTCCCTCTAGTCACCACTGTTCTCCTATAGGTCCCTAGGTGAAGAAATTCATGGACCCTTCTTCCCAGCATGTTGATAGATCCAGTCTTATGCAAGCCTTGTGTCGCCAACCACAAGGGCAATATCTGAAGACGGCATTCTACCTCACTCTATTACTTCCTGTGGCTCCTGCATTGTCTAATCAAAGCCAATGATTATATATTAATCTATGGGGATAGCCTTATAGCTAATTGCTTAAGTGGAAATTTGATGGGCACATCATGTTCATTTAGCAAAAAAGAAATGGAAAAAAAAAAGAAAAAGAAATACCCACTAGGCTTTATGGAACTGTGAATGTCATAGATACCTATTTGTAATGAAGTCATAAGTTTTCCATTACTACTGTGGTCTTTAAGAAATAATCACATTGAAAAGAAGGACTAGCTTTTATTTAGATGTATAAGAGAAAGGTAATTTTATTTTCCTGTCTAGATTCACAATGGTATGAGTATGATCAATCTATGAACCAATGGTGACCACTGGACCCTGAACCAAACTTCCTATTTACCTTACACTTCATAAGAAAGACACGGAGAAGATGAGAGAAGATGCAGTAGTAATCTTCTCTAAAATATGATTTCCTTCTTACTAAAATTTCTACTATAGACAGATTACCCAATGTCTTCCATGGTATTCTCATTTCAAAGTAATTATTCCTTGGATTGTACATACACCTCCATAATACTTCCATTTAAATGTATGCTAATGAATCTTTAAACCTAGATAAATGCATTTGTAGAAGTGGTGTATTAAAAAGCCATTTCAAGTTTGGGATCGAAAGGACCTTTAATTTACAGCTCCAGAAAAATATCCATTCCATGGCTCAAAGATGCTCGTGGATTATAAAGGAGGAAATGACTAACAGAAAAGGAATTATTCACCACATTATTAAACATGACAAAAAGCTTCTGAATTGGAGCTTAAAACGGGCTATTTAAGATTCCAGCAATCCCTAGGACTTTGGCAACAAAAATGTTCAAAAGCCTTTTATAGCGGCTGTCAGATTTCTGTAAAGCAGAAGATTCCTGTGAACTTATTTATATAACAAGCTGGAACCTGAAGCTGCCTTGAAAGTCTTTTCTGCTCTAATTATGTAGCAATGGAAATGCCTAGAAACAATGCTCTGTCTTCTCCCAAGAATATCTGCTGCAATGGTGGCTTTAAAAACAAGTATTTAGAAGCAAGAATGAGTGTGTAGCCACTGTGGTTTATTACAAGGAGCAGTTACAGCGGATACACAAACTATGGTTTGGAAACACGGTTTGAAAGAACTGCTATTAGCTATTCTCTCTGCAGCAGCACATTGCAAATGGCTGCTCATATTGTCCCCTCCTGGCCTACTACAGCAGTTTATTTCTGAAGCTCTATAGTTCATGTGTAATCACGTAGCAAAATAATTCAGGATATAATGACCCAGCAGGGTCTCTACGGCTTGAGGTTCTTATCTTAATACTGTGCCTGCTGCTCTACATGGATTCTCAAGCGAACCCCTTAACCTCTGAACATTGCAATGGACATAAGGCTCCTCTGTGTTCAGAAGAACCAGTATCTACTCCAAATTATAAATACTAGGAAATGCTCCAAATGATGATGATGATGATGATGGTAGTGGCGGTGGTGATGATGACAATGATGATATGTTTAGAGCAAGGGCTATGCTTCACAGCTTCTAATGGGCTTCTGATTATTTTTCCTCCTGCCAATCATACTCAGGTGTAAACCCCATTGCTTTTGGGCTATATTTAATGACTACATTTTAACAAATAGTCTCTGATTTGTTTATAAAAGACTGCAACTCCTACCATTTTTCTTTGCCTCTGGCTCTCCGAGTCTGCTATACCACATGAATCTAGCTGCCCTGTGGATAATCAAAGATGGCAAGGAACCAGAGAGCAACAATTGAACACTCCAGAGGCACTGAATTCTGCCAACAATACGTGAGTGTGCAGGGAGGAAAGGTGTCTAATGAGATGCAGATGCTGATCTGAGAGATGTTGAATGACTGGCCTGAGTTCCAGGCCCAGCAAGAGAAGGGCTATGTAGGGAGTGGGAAGCCAGCCCCTTCTTTCTCCAATGCCTCTACTTAATTTCTTGATCCACACTGTGTCCACAGATGAATTCTTTCCCCAACACTGGACTACACTTTTGCCATTTGGCAACCAGGATACATTTGCCTAGAGATAGGAAGGCACAACGGAGAAAGGGAGGCAGAGGAGATGCCAGGGTGGAACTTTCACCAAGGGGTCTGCACTGAAATTTCCACTGGTCTACTGGGCTGATGAGGCCTGTACTAGTAAAGCCAGGGCTGAAGCCCAAATTTCCTGAACTGAGATAGCTTTTACTTGGTCTTACAACGTTGCAGACATAATAAAAGATTCCAAGATGGAATCATCCCTCACTAAAACTGGAGCTTAAATTCAGTAATTAATGTTTTTATAATAGAAGTGGAGCAACTATGGAAGGAGTTTAGTCCTCAATGTTCTTGTTGCCACAATCCTGAGGACCTGAGTTCAATTCTCAATACCTACAAGGAAAAACAAGTAGGTGTGGTGGCACACATTTCTAATACTGGTGTAAGGAGATAGAGGCAGGCAGAACCCTTGGTTCCCTGGCAACCTTGTCCAGTCTACTTAGCAAGTTCCAGGACAATATCTAAAAATTAAGTGTCACATGCTTAAGATATGACAAACCAGTTGATTTCTGGCTTCTATGTGCATGCATAAACTCACATGAAACCCCTAACTGCCCCCCCCCACATAACTGAAGGGGATATTGACCACAAAAACATTAAGAAATGATCATGTGAAGACAGAGACAAAGGCAGGAGCTCACAAACTTAGGAAATGTAAGCGCTACTAGAAGCCAGAAGAGACAAAAAAAAAAAAGCCTCCTGCTAAGGGATTGCAGAGAATGTGTGGCCCCACCCATTTTTGGTGACAGGCTTCTGGCATCAGGCACATAGACTAAGACTCCATTGTTTTCAGGTGTGAGGTTTGTACTGGTTTGCTATAGCGATTCAAAGCAACAACCCAGTGATATTAATATCCAACAAGAGAAAAAAACCACTATCTACACCTGTCAAGCCCACATTGCCAGGGTCAATTGCTCTAGGTTAAGGTGGAATAAGTAAAGAAAACCATAGCAGATTAGACCGGCTGCCTGTGCTTGGGGTCTACCGCTGCATCTTACATCCCAGCAGTGGGAGCCAATGCTCCCTAGTCTCCTGCTCCACCCACGGGTCCAGGTAAACCAGGGCCCATTTCCAGGCTGCCTGCTGGTGCTTGGAGTCTGCCACTGTGACTTCAATCCCAGAACTAGGAGCCAATGCACCTAGTCTCCTGCTCCACCCACATGACTAAGACTATCAGGGCCTGTCTCCAGGCCACACTCCTGTGCCTGGCATCTACCGCTGGAGCTTCCATGCATCCCAGTGGGTTCCAAACCACCCCAGCATTCTAGTGCATTTCTCCACCCACAAGACCAGAAAGTGGAAAGCTACCAGAACATTGGACTTGCCTACACCCACGAGAAGGGAACCCTGGTCCCACACCCACCAAGAGAGGAAGAGGCACTTTCTGAAACCCACTGCAAGAATGGGTGGGAAGGAGACAATATAAAAACACAAGGAGCAACAGAAAAACCAATATGACACCGCCAGGGTCCAGAGACACTACACCAACAAGACTGGAACACCCCAACACAAATGAACCAGAAGAGAATGACATTAAAAACAACTTCATGAAAATGATAGAGACCCTCAAAGAGGATATGAGAAAATCCCTTAAAGAAATGGAAGAAAAACCAATCCAAAAAATGCAGCAAAAGAAAAAGCAAAAATTGTAAGAAACAATTCAAACAGTAAAAGGGCTGAAATCTGAAATAGAAACAATTAAAAAAAACCCACAGTCTGAAGGAATGCTAGAAAGAGAAAAGCTGGGAAAAGTGTCAGGTACTACAGATGCAAGCATAACCAACAGAATACAAGAGATGGAAGACAGAATCTCAGGAGTTGAAGATACTCTAGGAAAATTAGATTCATCGACCAAAGACAACTTTAAGTCCAACAAATCCCTAACACAAAATATCCAGGAAATATGGGACACCGTGAAAAGATAAAACCTAAGAATAATAGGTATAGAAGAAGGTGAAGAAAACCACCTCAAAGGGCCAGAAAACATATTCAACAAAATAATAGAAGAAAACTTTCCCAACCTAAAGAAAGACATGCCAATGAAAGTGCTAGAAGCTTACAGAACACCAAATAGAGTGGACCCCCAAAAAATCCCCTCGACACATAATAATCAAGACCCCAAACATATCAAATAAAGAAAGAATATTAAGAGCAGCTAGGGAAAAGGCCAAGTAACATTTAAAGGCAAACCTATCAGAATTATACCTGACTTCTCCATGGAAACTATGAAAGCCAGAAGGTCCTGGATAGGTATTCTACGAACATTAAGAGACAACAGATGCCACCCAAGACTGCTATACCCAGCAAAGCTTTCAATCAATATACATGGATAAAACAAGGTATTTCATGACAAAACCAGATTCAAACAATACATATCCACTAACCCAGCCCAACAGAAAATTCTGAAAGGAAAACTCCAACCCAAGGAGGTTAGCTACAACCAGAAAAACATAGGCAATAAATAATCCCACCTTACCAACAGGCAAAAGAAAAAGTAGTGGAAATCCACATACAATTCCACCAAAAACAACCATTCCAAAACAAACAAGAATGAGCTATCAAGGGTCATTAATTTCCCTCAATATTAATGGTCTTAATGCACCCATAAAAAGACACCTGTTAACAGAGTGGATTCGAAGACAGAATCCATCGTTCTGCTACATACAAGAAATACCCCTCAGCTTCAAAGACATATGTTAACTCAGAGTTAAGGGTTGGGAAAAGATTTTCCAATCAAATGGACCCAAGACACAAGCAGGAGTAGCAATCCTAATATATAACAAATTAGACTTTAAACTAAAATCAATCAAAAGAGATGAAGGAGGTCACTTCATACTCATCACAGGAGAAATCAACCACGATGAATTATCAATTCTGAACATTTATGCCCCAAATACATAGCCATGCATGTTCGTAAAAGAAACATCACTAACACTCAAAGCACATATAAAACCTCACACATGCCAGGCGGTGGTGGCTCACGCCTTTAGTCCCAGCACTCGGGAGGCAGCGGCAGGCAGATCCTTGTGAGTTCGACGCCAGGCTGGACACATAGCTTCCGAAACAATACAGAGAAAACCTGTCTCGTATAAAAAAAAATAAAAAAAAAAAAAAAACCTCACATACTAGTAGTGGGAGACTTCAACACTCCACTCTCATCACTAGACAGGACCACAAGACAGAAACTCAACAAGGATATGAAAGACCTAACAGAAGTTATGACCCAATTTGGTTTAACAGTCATCTATAGAACACTCCATCTAAACACAAAAGAATATACCTTCTTCTCAGCTGCACACAGAACCTTCTCAAAAATCGACCACATACTTGACAACAGAAAAAAACCTCAACAGGTATAAAAAAATTGGAATAACTCCATGTATCTTATCAGACCATCATGCCTTAAAGTCAACAATAATACAAATCGCAGAAACCCTGCAAATTCATTGAAATTGAATAATACACAATTTCACCACTCCTGGGTCAAAGTAGAAATAAAAAAGAAATTAAAGACTTCCTAGAATTCAATGAGAATGAAGACACAACATACCCAACTTATAGGACACTCTGAAAGCAGTCCTAAGAGGTGCCCACATGAAGTGCCCACATGAAGAAACTGGAGAATAGTCACACTAGAGAATTAACAGCACAACTGAAAGCTATAGAACAAAAGGAAGCAAACTCACCTCAGAGGAGGAGAGACCAAGACATGATTAAATTGAGGGCTAAAATCAATAAAGTAGAAACTAGGGTAGGGTCCAGGCACTTCCCTAAGAGTCCAGGAAGAGAGAGCAACCCTCTTTGTGTTATGGGACACACGATGTCTGTTAGTATTCGAGGGATAAACACTGATCCACTGCTCAGGACCCCATAGGTAGCCCAGGCCTCCTCATTGACTCTCACATTCAGGGGGTCTGGATCGATCCCATGCTGGCCTCCCAGCTGTCGGCCTGGGGTCCAAGAGCTCTCCCCTGTTCGGATCAGCTGTCTCTGAAATGATAGACTCTAGATATCCCCTATGCAGAAGGAATTGGCAATAGGGTGGGAGGATGGGGGGGATGGTGGGAGGGAGCGGGAGGAGGGGAGGGCAAGGGAACTGGGATTGACATGTAAAACAAGCTATTTAAATTTTTTAAAAATGTTAATATAAAATAAAAAAAATGTGCAACTAGAGGTTGAAGTTAGAGTTCTTGCTTAGCACCACTAAAACTGAAAATAAAATCTGTAACTATTTAAAAAAATAAAATAAAACAAAACAAAAAAAGAAACTAGGAAAACGATACAAAGAATCAATGTAACAAAGAGTTGTTTTTTTGAGAAAATCAACAAGATAGACAAACCTTTATCCAAACTTACCAAATGGCAGAATATGACCATGCAAATTAACAAAATCAGAAACGAAAAGGGAGAAATAACAGACAGTGAGGAAATCTAGAGAATCATCAGGCCATATTTTGAAAAGCTGTACTCCACAAAATTTGAAAATTTAAAGGAAATGGACAATTTTCTGGATAAATATCACTTACCAAAATAAAATCAAGAGCAGATGAGCAATTTAAACAGTCCTATAACACCTAATGAAATAGAAGCAGTCATAAAAAGTCTCCCAACCAAAAAAATCCCAGGTCCAGATGGCTTCAGTGCAGAATTTTACCAGAAATTCAAAGAGCAGCTTATACCAATTCTCCTCAAAATATTCCATGCAATAGAAGTAGAAGGGTCTTTGCCAAACTCTTTTTACAAGGCTTCAATAACCTTGATCCCCAAGCCACACAAAGACACAACTAAGAAAGGCAACTTCAGACCAATATCCCTCATGAACATTGATGAAAAATACTCAATAAAATACTGACAAATCAGATGCAAGAACACATCAGAAAACTCATCCACCATGACCAAGTAGGCTTCATTCCAGGGATGCTGGGATGGTTCAACATACAAAAATCCATCAATGCTATTCACCATATCAACAAACTGAGAAACAAAAAATCACATGATCATCTCACTAGATGCTGAAAAAGCCTTTGATAAAATCCAACACCCATTCATGATAAAGGTCTTGGAGAGATCTTAGAAATCAGGAACATACATAAACATCACAAAAGCTATATACAGCAAACCAACAGCCAACATCAAACTGAATGGAGAGAGACTCAACGCAATTCCTCTAAAATCAGGAACAAGGCAAAGCTGTCCCCTCTCCCCATACCTCTTCAATATTGTACTCGAAGTTCTAGCTAGAGCAATAAGACAACAAAAGGAGATCAAGGGAATACAAATTGGAAAGAGGTCAAACTTTTCACTCTTTGCAGATGATATGATTGTTTACATAAGTGACCCAAAGAACTCTACCAGGGAATTCTTACAGCTGATAAACACCTTCAGCAAAGTGGCAGGATACAAGATCAAGTCAAGAAAATCAGTAGTCCTACTATATATAGAAGATAAAAGGGCCAAGAAAGAAATCAGAGAAACATCATCCTTTACAATAGCCACAAACAGCATAAAATACCTGGGGGTAATGCTAACCAAACAGTTGAAAGACCTGTATTGAAAAAACTTTGAGTCTTTAAATAAAGAAATTAAAGAAGACACCAGGAAATGGAAAGATCTCCCATGCTCTTGGATAGGTAGGATCAATGTAGTAAAAATTGCAATCCTGCCAAAAGCAATCTACAGATTCAATGAAATCCCCATTAAAATCCCAGCACAATTCTTCACAGACCTTGAAAGAACAATAATCAATTTTGTATGGAAAAACAAAAGACCCAGGATAGCCAAAACAACCCTGTTCAACAAGGCAATGTCCGGAGGCATCACCATCCCTGACCTCAAGCTCTATTATAGAGCTATAGTCCTGAAAACAGCTTGGTATTGTCACAGAAATAGACAGGTAGACCAATGGAATCGAATTGAAAAACCTAAGATTAATACACAGACCTATGAACATCTGATTTTCGATAAAGAAGATAAAATTATACAATGGAAAAAAGATAGCATCTTCAACAAATGGTGCTGGCATAACTGGATATTGGCATGTAGAAGACTGCAGATAGATCCATGTCTATCACCATGCACAAAACTTAAGCCTAAGTGGATCAAAGATCTCAACATAAATCCAGACACACTGAACCTGTTAGAAGAGAAAGTGGGAGGTACCCTTGAACAAATTACTAGAGGAGACTGCTTCCTGAACATAATACCAGTAACACAAACACTGAGATTGACAATTAATAAATGGGACCTCCTGAAACTGAGAAGCTTCTACAAGGCAAAGGACTCAGTTAGAAAGACAAAAAGGCACCCCACAGATTGGGAAAACATATTCACTAACTCCACATCTGACAGAGGGCTGATATCCAAAATCTACAAAGAACTCAAGAAGCAAGTCTCCAAAACAACAAAGGATCCGATTAAAAAGTGGGGGATTGAACAAAATACAGAATTCTCAATAGAGGAGTATAAGATGGCTGAGAGACACTTAAGAAAGTGCATTAGGGAAATGCAAATCAAAACAACTCTGAGATATCATCTTACCCCTGTCAGAATGGCTAAAATCAGAAACACCAATGGCACTTTATGCTGGAGAAGATGTGGAGAGCGGGGAACACTTTTCCATTGCTGGTGGGAGTGCAAACTTGTACAGCCACTTCGGAAATCAGTATGGAGATTCCTCAGGAAAATGGGACTCAGTTTACCACAAGACCCAGAAATTCCACTCTTAGGCATATACCCAAAAGATGCCCATTCACACAACAAGGATGTCTGTTCCACTATGTTCATAGCAGCATTATTTGTAATAGCTAGATCCTGACTGATCCAGACTCTAAGAATCTAGTGTCACTGAGGAAGCCTCAGAAATCACTGGGGCCTTGGGTAGCAGATCAGTGTTTACCATGACGTATGAATGAAATTTGGGAGCCCAATCCAAATAGAGGGAGACTCTCTCAGCCTGAACACATGGGGAAGGGCCTAGGTCTTGCCTTGGATGAAATGATAGACTCTGAAGATCCCCCCAAGGAGGGCCTCACCCTCTCTGGGGAATTATAGGGGGACTGGAGGGTGGCGAGGGAGCTGATGGACGGACAAGGGAGGAGAGGTGGAAGAGGGAGCTGGGATTGACATGTGAAGCTTTCATGTTTCTAATTTAAATAACAACATATATCGAGAAAAAAAACAGCTACAGTAACTACTGAAAATTATCTTCACCTAAAACCAAAGCCAACTGGAAGAGAAATGTGTGAAAATAATTTTTCCTATAATATTGTAAGTGATTTATTTTAAAATCGTGAGTATAAATCAAGATGTATATGATATTACAGTTATGAATACCGTTTGTAGATTAAGATACTGCCAGGCATACATACAGCCACAAAAAATGGGGGGGTTCTTTCCAATTCAAGGATAAAAGTCAGGCCAGCAATATGGCTCAGCAGGTACAAGTGCTTGCCCTGGAAGCTTGACAGCACCTCAGGAGAACAGAACTGACTTCCTGAAAGCCGTCCTCCAACCTTCAGAATGCCATAGCATACACATTCCCACACTCCCCCTACACACACCATAAAAAATAGAGACTTTAATTGAAGAGCGTGGGAAATGCAGGTGGTATTATGCTAACTTAGAACTTGGCTGTTCTCTATTTTTAAACATTAGAAACCAAAACAATGCAGTAGATTCTACTCTGAGGAATCCATACAAATTAGTGTAACCTATACAAGACAAAGGAGAAAGGAACACCAAAATTATTCTATGACTTGGAAATAGGCAATGCATTTAAATGGTGGGTCAGCATTCCCCACTCCCCAACAACTATAAACACTGACTAGTAAACACAGGAATTCAAAAGATAAAGGCAAATATCACAGAGCAATGGGAAAGCCTTCCCATGAAGAAAAAAATGTAGAATGTTTTTGTGATAGAAACTACCCAGTCGTAATATGAAATAGAAGGTGTGATATTTTGGTTATTAGTTTTGTTTCAAATGCCAATTATTAAATCTTGAGAATCAATTAAGACATATTTACCAAACTAGAGATTTGCTGTATGTATAAGTGTGCATAAATATATTATGAACTATTGAATTGAAGCATTAAAAGATTCTCCACAGCAACCTTAATTAAACCAAGACTTTTCCAGTTCCCCTGGTACCTATGTATATAGTACATTGAACCCATAATGCATTCAAAACATTAAAAAGACCTCTGAGAACATATTTAGTGATGATAAACAGATATAGTGGAGTATACACCTAAGTTTATAGTTTTTTCCTCAGATTATATTTCTGCGAGAAAACCAGCATTCTAAAATAACACGGGCTCATTATTTCTAATGGTGGAAAGTGGAATTTTGACTTTCCAAATTCTGACTGCTGAGATTTCTGCACCTATATTAATAGACTGCTTATGTCTAGTTTGCAAAACCCAGACTGAAAGACTACAGAGCTTATAAACAGCAGAAGTTGAAGGAAACCAAGAAGAGGAGTAATCAGGCAATCCCAGTTAGAGCTGCAAAGTTACTGTCCCCACAGTGGGATGAAAAACATCTATTTCAGGGACCTCTTCTGCCTCCAGACAATTTTTAATAATCATAACTGCTAATGGAAAGAAGGTCAGGCATAGACTTAAGTTCATCTAACTGGACACTCTCTTCTCATTAGGGCCATGGAAGAGGGTGAAACAGGCCTGATAGCTACAGTTGGAAGATGAAGCAGTCCCTTGCTTAAAGCCATAAAATTCTTCCTGAGAAAGTGGAATTTTCAGTCTGTTGCCCTCCCAGAACTTAGGAGAAATCGGCACTACTCACCAGAAAGGACTAATTGAGATGAAGAATATGAAGGATTTAAGAGAAGGGTCTTAAATGTGCTTACACGTTCAGAAACTGAGCTTTGAAATCACACTGGTCATGTTTCACATGAATTAAATACCACTTTGTATGGAATCTATCACTATGGACAGCAAACCTAAATCTTTAAAATTGTATTAGTTGAGCAGGTGAATTATACCTCATGTGGTGCTCTGAAATTCACTAGAAGGTAAACCACTGCAAATTACATTTTAAAAAGCAATTTCAGCCATATGCTCTACCCTGAAACCACCAATTCCCTTTGAACCAATGTTCATTACAAACTCTTTCAACATCTGCCTAAGAGCAACACAACACCATGTCTTCAAGAGCTCAAGAGAGAGTCTGTTTTACACAAAGAAGCACAAGGGGTTGTGAGGAGGGTCATTCCCCACTGTCATTATTACAAAGAAATGCTGGTTGGTTTTATGCACTAAAATAGCCCATGCAAAACATATTTGACTAAATAAGATAAATAACAGACCTGATCTTCCATGACCAAGTGTACTTTGGAGATCCTGAAATACATCTGACACATTAAAATAGGAAACCATCAAATTCTACAGCTGGAAGGGACTCACCAGATGAATCATTCTAAATTTCCCTAGAGAAGTCCAAGCTTCAAGAAGTTTGAAGAATGTGACCAAGGTCACAGGACAGCTGGTTGCAGAACATAGGCTTCAGTATGGGTTTAATTTCGTTATTCCACACTTTTGGTTTTTAAACACCAACAAGCATGAATGCATTGTTAAATGGGCACAATCAAAGGTTGTTACTAAAATAACAACTACGAGACTAAATACTTTCAGAAGAACAAACACAAGATAGAAAGTGCAGGGGCCAGGAGTCGAACAGCTCACTGAAGGGTTGCCTTCTAACCTGTCAACTATAAGGCACTTAGACATTTCTCCTCGATTTACTTTTCTGTATGACAAAACTGGGAATCAATTTACCAGTAATACCACTCTTGGGCATATACCCAAAGACATTTTCTCAACTGTGTTTATATCAGCCTTATTTGTAATAGTCAGAACTTGGAAACAACCTCAATACCCCTTAACCAAAGAATTAAAAGTTGTAAGTCAGAATCTTATCACAGAAAACAGATGTTGGCTATCTGGAGATTAAAGCTCATATTGGTCAAAAGTATATAAATTGGTTATGATCCAATGCCACACTAATATGTTTCACAACTATTTTAATTGCTTTTTAAAAGGATAAAATGTTCCAAATAGAAATTAACTAAAGGCATCTTTAAGTCAATATATTTGGGTATTCAATAATATGTGACTGTGTGTATGAGTATATATGCACATGTGTGTGTACCAGTAGGTATATATGTCTTGTATGTATGTGTAAGTATGCTTATCCATGTATGTGCATGCATGTACAGTATACACACATGTGATAGTGAATAGAAGAAAAAATTCGTCTTGATAATTTCTAAACCAATCAGTAACCATGACATAAAAATTCCTCCTGCAACTGGCATTTTCATGCCATATGAATGGGATGTGATGGTGGATAAATGGTTTTATTTCTCTTGCCAAGTTTCACACCCTGGCATACAAGGAAGAGCCAACATGACACTGTTTCTGGCATCTTTGATAGAGATGAATACAGTCTCCCAGAAACTGCCAGTGTGGTGAACCATGCTCATAACTTGTTTGGGTCCTCTGCCACTGTTGTACATATGGACAACTGTTTCTGAGCTCACCTTGTAGCTGATCATGTTCATATACCCAGTCCTGGTTCTGTGGCTTTGATGTGTTTACCCTTTATGACTGTCTCTGTCTCTCATCTAAGATTGTGATTAAGCTTAAAAGCTTTTGATAAACATTATAAAAGACAGCACTCTACAAAAACATAGTGTCATTCTTTGGAGGGAACAGTCCTGGAGTCTCCTGGGATAAGGCAGAACAATAATCTAAATCTAATGAAGCTATGGAGATTTTCATGTGTGTTACTGCATGGTAACTTAACCTGTTCTGACTCCTAGACACTGATCCTGGAGAAGAAGCTGCAATAGGGGAAGTCTACACTTGACAGTTCTTAAGAGGCTTCTAACTGAGGTAGGAATATTGGTTGTTCTTACATTTAAGTTGGGCACCAGCACCATTGAGTATCCGGTTGGTATAATTGGGATTCTTATGCCATCACAATATACTGAATACCTATTGTGACCTACACATTGGTTCCTAACTGTCTCTTTTATGCTTTTTCCTCTTTTAGGTGAGCATATGAATATTCAAAGCATGCTTCCCATAACATAATGATACATATAATAAGTTTCTTTCTGAAAACTGAATGGTAAAAGCCACCGGCATTTTAAAATAATTCCAAACTATGAGTTATTAACTCTGAGTCAGCCTATATTTTGACAATTCCAACTGAATCTACAATTGTCATCACCAAATCAGGAAGATTTCTTTATTTTTGGAAGATGTCTGCGAAAAGATGCTGGCAGAAAATAAAATTGCAGCAAATGTCCCATAGAAATAAAAGTTTACACTTGTGTAGTGCTTACCAGAGATGAGTAACTACATATGCATTGCTGGGATCAATATATTTAATTCTCTCAATAACCTTGGAGATCATTATTTTTATTCCCATTTTATACACAAGAAAATGTATATATTTTTAAAAGCACTGTTTCTTCACCATTGCACTAGAAGAAAATTTTCAAATAAAAAATATTACTAGTTTTTAAACTTCAAATCATGGGAAAACTTGTATCACAATTGTTATGCCACGTTACAAGTTACATGGTTTACATGTAAAGTACACAAAACAGGCTCATGTATACAAACATGTTCTCTTGATACAACATTGACTCATGTCAGAATTCAGTATCTATTGGGGATTGTCTAGATCAAGGCAGTCTGTGTACATATCTTTAAGGGATTGTCTTGATTGCTTTAATTGATGTGGCAGGACACAGAATAGAATTGAAAAGTACAATTCTCTGGTTGCAGGTCTGAGTTGTATATGAGCATAGAAAACTAGTCAAGCACTAGGCACACATGCATTTATTCTCCCTCTCTGCTGTAGGATATGCTGTCACTAGCTGCCTCTAGTTTTTGCCTTTATTTCACCTAAATGATAGTCTATAACCTTCCTTCCAGCCTAAACACTCTCCCATAATTTATCACATATGCTCCTGCTGCCATGATGGGCTGCCCTCTTAAACAATTAGCCAAAATAAATCCCCCCTTCCTCAAATAGCTCTATCAGGCGTTTTGTCATAGCAATTAATATATAGTCAATAGATGAACAGGACACACTCTTAACATTTGCCAACTTTCAAAATCAATTTAACTGATCTCATTTTAAAAGAATTACTTGCTGAATGTGTGGATTCTGTATTAGAAGTTATACTTGGACCTTTTATTAACATTCAGTATCTTTAACCTAACAGCCAATTAGATATAGGTGATTTTACACATCTCCATCAAAGTTAAAGAAGGGGAAAAAACCTCTAAATGAAGTCTTCCAGATTAAAAAAAAATAATAATAACAAAAACGTTATAGGACAAAAATAGGCTCTCTTTTCCTTCTAGGAAGCCTGGAGGCTATAGAAGTTCAGAAGGGTTCAGATGTGGACACATCAATACTGCCAGCTGTTGCCTCATTTTATGTCTAAATCAGTGCAAACCTTACCTATGAGTTGCTAAGGAACTAAGTGTTTTTGGATTTGGGGTTAGGTCAACGGGAAGGCAATATTCTATTATCATGATTATAACATAAAGCTTGTTAAAACAGCAGCATGAATATTCCATCTCCAGTAGACATGAAACAACATACTAACCAGGAAACACTGTTTTCCCAGTCAATTATTTCCAGTAAAGTTAGTCAAAAGGCCTGTTTTTCATGTTAGGAGAATCTGCTGAGTTGAACACTCTGAAGAAAAAGGAGATAGAAATAGGTGTGACCAAAATTTTCAAACCTAGAAAAAGAGTTTCCAGGGACACTCACCACTTGGCAAACACACAACTAGAATGGCACTTTAAACTCTCACTCTATTTTTATAACGTGAATGCTTCTTGTCCAACTGGTCCCACCACCCTTCTCAGCCCCAAAGAAACACATGGATGCTATATTAATTATGAAACTGTTGGCCATTGGCTATGTTTTTTTTATTCTTAATTATTAGCCCATTTCTATAAATCTAAATATTTCCACTTGGTCTTATCTTACCAGAGAAAGGTCCAGGACCTGTTACTCCTCTGGAGTCCTACATCTTGACTGCTCAGGGTCTCAGCAGAGAAGAGAGAAGAAGAGCACAATTTCCTGTTTGTCCCTGCTTATATCCTGATTCTGCCCAGCTATGTCACTTCCTGCTTTTCTGTACAGACCTTCAGAGCAGTATGGTTAGCTAGTGGCAGTTTATGCCCAGCTACTTCACTTTCTGGGATCACATGATGACTCCTCTCTGCCTACACTTCCTAGAATCCTTGTCTCCTAGTCCTTCCTACCTATCATCCTGCCTGCCCCATCAGTGTTTTATTCTTCAACCAATAAGACAAACATATACACAGAAGAACATTCCCCATCAATTGCAGATTCTACTTCATGGAGTTCCATGAGCTACTGCCGACAAACTAATGTCTGCTTTCAGAACAAACACAGTGCATCCTCAATCGCCATTCATCAACACATGTTGATTTTTCTACTTATTATGAATATTAATAAATTAAGATCTTTAAGCTGTCTAGAAAGAAGTAAGAAATAACTGCCATGAGCTTTGCTACCAATGATATATTTACATATATTAGAGAAGAACCATTAACAGTAATTAATGATGCTTTTACATCTCAGAATGCATTGCAATTGACTGTCGATTTGTTTTGGAGGTGTCTGCAATCATAAAATAAATCTCATTCTAAATGGCAACTTAGTAATTTTTAATAATTTTAAACTCTAATGCACTATTTAATGCCTTGGCAATAACACACTGTTTTATGAAGATAGTTTTTAAATATAGCATTTTTATTGAACTGTATTAAGTTTAATGAGACTGCATTGCTTATGTTATGCCTTAATTGTAAATGTTTATATAAAGGTCAGAATGGCTAATTTTAAAAGTTCTATTTTTGAGAACACAAATTCTGTTAGTTAATGACTCCATATTCAAAGTGTAATTCTACCACTTTCTCACAACAAGAAGCATTTAGTGCTGTGTTCTCACTAGAGTTGGTGATGGAAAAGTTCGAGGAAGTTCTATTGCCATCATGAAACAGCACAGTCTGAATCAGAGAGCAGCCCACTTACTGCAGATTCCTTCCTGGACTCTGCTTGAGTTTTCATTAGAACTAGAGTCCACAGAGCCTGGCAGACTCCAACAGAGAGTATTTACATCTGCCCAACTTCGCAAGAAGTTAAAATGAGAAAATGTATCTTCTGTCAACATATTCCGCAGGTGACTCAAGATCCATTTTGCTTGAGGAAATGAAAAGTAAAACAGAAACCATGTTTGCTGTCAGAGTCAAGGATATGTAGAAGAGAAATAAAATACCAAACCTAGCATATGTACTTTCCATGAAGGGTAGAAAACATAAAACAGATTTGGAGGAAATGTTTAAAAACAGTTGCCTAGGTATCATTTGAGGCCCATTGACTCATCTTGCCTGCAATCCCCCTCATTTCCCTGAAAACAACCCTTTGGCTGGGTCCTCAAACTTTTCCTCACAATATGCATGTAAAACACAAAGGTACTATTTTCAGTATGGTAGAGAGTTTATAACGCAAAAATTCTAAATGTAACACATAACACGAACACATTATATGATCTTAATTATTTAAGTAAAGTATGAAGGAGGGATACAAAACACACTTGGCATATTTAAAGACATGCTTGATGGGGAAAGTCCTCCTGTGTATATGTTGTCTTATTGATTGATTAATAAAGCACTGTTGGCCAATAGGGAAGCAAGATAGGTTTGACTAGGAGTCAAAGAGGATTCTAGGAAATGTAGTAAAGAGTGCGGAGTCACCATGTAATCCTGGGAGGAGAGAATCCAAGTCTGGAGTTCTCAGTAATATAAGCCCTTATAAATATATATATATTTGTAATTATGGGTTGATAATTAAGTCAGAGCTAGCCATTAAGAAACGATAGAAAATGGCTAACAGCTTCATAATTAATATATTGTTTCATGTGTTATTTGGAGGCTGAGACAGCAACAGGACCCAGGTGGCAATCCTGCAACATATGCTTGGTACTGGTCGGGTCCCACACAGTGTAGACATGGGGTTCATATGAATTGACAAAGGGGGGCTTCTTCCCAGCATAATGATCACAATAAGATGAACACTCTGTGATTGTACTATTAGAAGTCTGGCAAAAATCCAGTGAAGGTAGAATTTATCATTGTTACAGGTTCTTAAGGACTTCCACATCAATGCACCCTACTTTCTTCTCACATTAATTGCTGATTATTCTAGAAACAACAGAGGTGAGAACATAAAGTAATTATTGACATAACTGAGCAATCAAACTCACACCTCCTCCCCTGCCCCCAAGCCCCCACCAACCCCCCCAAAACCCCAGTTCCCCACCCCCAACCCAGTCCCCTCCACAAGGAGGATGAGGCCCTCCATGGGTTATCTACAAAGTCTGTCATATCACCCTGGGCAGGGTCTAGGCCCTCCCTCACGTGTTCAGGCTGAGAGAGCTTCTCTCCATGTGGAAAGGGATCTCCAAGTCAATCTTCAGTTCTATAAAGATGATTTGAAAGATGGCTGCGCCTGGCAGGGTAGAGAAGATAGGGACACTATTTTAGGCACATGTGGCCTCAGCTCATGCAGGGAGTAGTGTCACTGTGGTGATTATTGCTAACATCAACAGGAGCCAAAATTTACTGAGTGATCATCATGAGATGAACGCAGATGCATTTGGCTTAATGTATCATCTCAATGATTCTTCATGATGTCAATTTGAGAGGCTATTAACACCACCACTTTGCAGATTACAAAAAAAAAAGTACAGTGACTATCTTGCTCACTGTCTTGAGACCATCACCACTCTGTCATCTGTGTAGATATCAGATGTCAGTCTATAACAATTGTTACTGTCATTGTTGAGAATCACTCAGTCTTACAAAACTTCAGCTCCTTCATTTGTAACATGTGGATTATAGGCCTACTTACAGAAAAAGTTATCTGTGGAGGAAACAGCATTCCCCAAGGAGAAGTAGACCAATTATCTATCCAATAAAAGTAGACTAATTGTCTATCCAAAACCAAATAGACATCCCTGAAAACATACATGCAAGTCTATGTAATGAGGATTTTCTATTTATATATTTATGAATATATACTTATGACTATACATACATTATGAATATATAGTCATAAATATACAACAAAATCTGTTATATAATATATTATATATTTACATAAGTATATAGATATATGTAAAATAAAAATTGTAGACAAAGAGGCCATGAATTTGAATGTGAGCAGATTGAGGTGTGATTGCAGGGAGGAAAGAGGAAAATTTTTTATATTAAATCTCAAAAGAATATAAAAATATTTTTAAAGTCATTTGAAACCTACAAACAGTCAATTGAGTTTGCTGTATTCCTATACAAGAGAATTGCTGCACAATACAGGGCTTGACTATCTGTTTGAAGGGTTATTTTACAATTCTGGGCAGGGAGAATGTTCTATATGGTCCGTTACAGTCCAAAGGGATATTATTCTTCCATATCAAATGCAAAAATCTATCAAACCACACATGATGCCTGTAAAATGCTCTTTGGACTGATTGTAATTTTGAACCAGTCCTCAATCAATTAATGAACTGCAAAAATCTTGACACTCATTCATAGTACATTTGCACAGAGCCAGGAATTTGTCTTTCTGCAAATGGCTTTCAAATGGGATTGTTTTGAGAATGAGATGATACACATGAAATGTTCAACATAGGACTTGTATTAGATATGATTCAATAGTTACCATCCATCTCCTCAGTGTTATCTATGATTGTCTCAATAATTCATCACTACAAATATCCTACTTAAAAATTTCATATTAGCCATGGTTATCTACTCATATTCAAGTACTAACCAAAAGGAATTATTTCAGCATCTCTGAGAATAGTTGCAGAAATTGAGAATGTAACCCCATTCTGAGCCTGTTTTCAAACCCAGCTTTGAAAGTAAATATTTCACAGATCACACAACAGCACAAACACGGAGTATGTAAGACCCTCCATTATGTACAGAAGGTTGTGCACCAGCTGAGTTGCTCTCCGTCATCACCTTCAGCAAACAGGATTCCTTAGAGTGATCACTGGCACTTGTTATGCTTTGTAAGTGAGTGCTCTACACTCTCATTAGGCTCTGTCGCAGAAGGGGAAACAATTAATTACTGATAAGCTAAACTCCAATTCTGCTTTCAGTAGATTTTGAAACATTTATCTTGGGGTCAGGGAGGTGTAATGGAGAAGGAGAAATACACATTTTCACATATACGAAATGTTTTCTGAGAACATGTACTAAGAGTATGTATGTATTTATGGGCAGTCTTTAGATCAGTGTTTCTCAACCTTCCTAATCCTTCAAAACTTTAATACAGTGATCTCCCAGGCATAAAATTATTTTTGTTGCACTTTATAACTGCAATTTTACTGCTATTATGAATTACAATATAGTATATAATACTCAAGATATCTAATATATGATCAAAGGAGTGGCAACCCATAGGTTGAGAACCACTGCTCTAGATGACCAAAAATGTTGTTTCCAATTCTGAGGCTCTTGTTACATTTTTTTTAAAACCATTAACCAATAGTTCAAAAACAATCTATTAAAACATAAGACACATTTAATTGCAAAAGATAAAATGTAGACTCATTATGATAATTATAAGACAATGAAAATTTTCTTTTTAAATTCAAAACACAAGATGGTTGATACAAAGGAGGTGACATAGGTTTTCCCCATTTGTATCTGAGAATCCATATAGTCTCCTTTCTTAGAAACACAGAAGACGTCTCAGCTGGGCTCTATGTGACAACCCAGTCTGAGACCCAAGTATTTAATCACCACTCCCAGGCTTATGTGACCTGTATAAATTTTCCACCATCACCTGAGATGTCAAAGTGTATCTCAGCTTCTTGCTGTGGGTGTTTAGTCCTTCACTACAGGGCCACAGTATCACAGCTCCTCAAAAGACATGTTTCTCAAACTGTCCCAGTTAGTTCTGTCTACACCATGGCCATGAGAGTCTTTTGACCTCCTAGATTTCTACCACACTTGACTTACTGGCAGGTGGTGGTAAGTTTATAATGGACTTAATCGCACACACTTCCAGCTGGTTTATTTACCAGCAAGATGACGATCCTTAAAGGACAAGGACACCTGCTCACTGGATAATTAACAGTCACTGGGGCAGAGCACAAGCGCTCAGGAAAGCCTACCTTCTTAGCCCTCTGACATTCTGTGGCCAAGAGAAACAGGCAAGACACTTAAAAAAAAAAACACAAGTTATTTTGTGGAGTTTTGTGCTTCCTTGAGCCCACAGCCCATAATTTAAAGGTTTTTGACAGCCAATACATCTAAATATCTATTGCTGTCTGATGGTTTCAGGATATTCAAGGTCAAAGCACATGGCCTTCTCTCCCAAATCACTTTGTTGAAAAGGATGAGGGTTTAGCTAGCTGGGCAAGACGGTCAGCACTAAACAGAGGCAAGCCTATGGCCCAGGTAGAAAAACCAAACAAATTCAGGTAGCCTAGCTTAGGCCTTGGCCCAGAGAAAGGCACCAACAGAGGAGGAAAAGGCCTGAGGGACAGAGGCAAGAGGCACATGTCCTCAGCTCAGGCTGCTCAGTGATTGGGAAGATAATACAACACTGAAGACTGTAATGCAAGTCATCGTGGTGCTAAAAACAAAATCGCAAGGCACAAGCACTCTCAGGAGTCAGGAGACACCTGGACACTAATGAAGAAGGACTCAGCTTTTAGATTTGTGTCTTGAAATTAACTTCAAACACATCTACCTGCCCTGAAAACCTGGGCAGGGCCTCAGTCATTGCC
Source organism: Mesocricetus auratus (assembly GCF_017639785.1). Classification (NCBI taxonomy): domain Eukaryota; kingdom Metazoa; phylum Chordata; class Mammalia; order Rodentia; family Cricetidae; genus Mesocricetus; species Mesocricetus auratus. Next base: position 80,766,907 of record NW_024429190.1, read on the forward strand.
TTGAATCTTTCCCCTTCTGCTTACCTGCGTACCCCCTTATCTCAACTTTATATGGCTATGTCCACCTTTCCCATGCCCTGAGGAAAAATAAGTTACACTCAGGGCATATTTCTTAGGAACAAGGATGTTAATCTCTCCTATCTGCACAGTACAGTTACGTCTTTACTAAAACACAAGCTGTTAACAATATTTTATCCATTCTTCACCTTGTTTTTCGGTTTTGTCAGTCTAATGATTTCCCTGTATCATCCCCTGCCACAATGAAAATCTACTATAGTACTTCATTAGGCTTCATGTCCCTTTAACCTCAACTTTTCTATATGACTTTCCTTAAAAATAACCCATCCTCTCCCTCACACACATTTTTACAAATAGAACTATTTTCTTTTAGAGTTTCTCTGGAGTATATGGGAGTTTTCTTGTATTATTTTTCATGTGATTGTTTTTTGTTAGTGTTTTGCTTTGCTTTTTGGTAACCTTTTATTTTGCTTTCAAGGGAACAGCAAAACATCAGCAAAGAATAAGTCATCTTTTAAATTTCACATGTTTGAGCCAGCTTTGGCTCATGATAATGATGGACTTTTTGATAACTCTGTTCATTTTGAATGGGGCGACCTCGAATTCCTCATTGCTGAAGAGGCAAGTCACTGAACTGATGTTAGCCACTGTTTCTTTTTAAACAGGGTCTCAGGTAGTCCACACAGGCTTTGAATTCCCTATGTAGCTAAAGCTGGTCTTGACCTTGTGAATGTCTTGGTACCACCCCCCCCCACACACACACATATGCTGGGGTTACAGGCATGCACTGCCATGAGGATTTAACTCACACATACTGATGATCTTCTTTTGAAATTTTTACCACATTTGTTGATTGGGTGTGTGAGGATTGCACACATTGCCATGGCGTGCATGTGGAGGTCAGAGGACCACTTGCAAGAACTGCTTCTCTCCTTCTGCCACATGGGTCCTAGGTAGTGAACTCTGGTGGTCAGGGGTGACAGCTAGTCCTTCTCCCGCAGAGCCAGCTCACCAGCTCTGTTTTGCTTTTGGAGATAAGACTCACTCTAATCCAGGCTGGCTTTAAAACCCTGCTTCAACCTCCCCAGTGCTGGGATTACAACCTTTGCTGCTGCCCTTGGTTTCTGACCTGCCTTTGCAGTTAGATTCATAGACTGATGCTATGTATTCCTTAACTGAGACCATCTCAGCCGTGGTGGTTGTCCTCAGCATATCATACAGGAAGGACACAAGCAACAATCTGTTCATTATTGGTGATCAGAACTATCTATAGGTCAAGATGCCATCTGCAATCTCCACTGCAGTTACCATTAGTATTTTCCCCCAGTTAAGACAGATTAATATTCTGACTGTATTAGGCAGCAAAGGATTAAGCTCATTGCGTTTTAGTTACATACTAACAAACTGCACATTTAAAAAAGCTTACACTGGTGTTTAAGTAATGACACATGTTTAAGGCTCACATAATGGCTCACTCCTGTTGTCAACCACTCTTTGATGTAAGCTTCTATTATGCAGAAGCTGTGGCTTGTGAGACATGGTTGTACCTACTCCTTTTGGCCTCCTCAGATAACACACAAAATAACTGGTAGACATGGCCTTTCTTAAGGGTGGTCTAGCAGCTCAGACTGATGCAACTGAGAGGCATTTTAAAGCAACTGGAGGTTGGGAAATGACTTGGTGTATCAAATACTCACTGTCAAAGCATGGGGGCCCGAGTTTGCAGCATTAGTACCCATGCAAAAAGCTGGAAGTTGTGGCAAAAATAAGATGGAGAGCAAGAAGCAAGAACCTCTGATGTGCACACCTGCGCACACTACCATACATCAAGCATACATACATCCATACACACAGAGCAATGGGTCCAGCCCTAACATTTGTACAGTTAAGAAAACCAAGCCTTAAGGAGGAAAATGTGACTTTCCTCAGGGCACACAGTAAAAACAATTTTACCATTTCTTAATAAGATCCACTTAGTAGGCCATGGCCAGCATGTTTTACATCTACATACAATTGTTTTTGAAGGTCTAAAGACTTATCATTCCTATCTGGAAATTTTGTTTTTTAATTATATGTTTGTAAATGAATATTCTTTCCTGTGCCAGGTAACTGCATAAAATGCATTTCTCACTGAATGTCATGTTAAAGATATTAAATGATAGAAGCAATTCTATCATTGGTTTTTTTTTGTTTTTGTTTTTACAAGACAGGGTTTCTCTTTATTGTTTTGGAGGCTGTTGGTCCAGCCCAGCCTTGAACTCACAGAGATCCACCTGCCTCTGCCTCCCGAGTGCTGGGATTAAAGGCGTGAGCCACCACCACCCGGCTTATCATTGGTTCTTAAAACTAATTCGCTCCAAACTGAGCATCCTTGCCAACTACTGTTCTGTAAACTTTATTCTATGAACAAATACATGCTGTAATATAGCTTCTGATTTAACAGGTCCTGAGAATGCACACGTTTGAAACAGAATCCAGGTGAGATGTAGGCTGAGTTTGCTGGCTTGTCATCTTCAGACCTCCTTTGAAAAGATAAACGTGTGACTTCTGTGTTAGGGCCTGGCTGCTTCTGAACAATGGGAATATGACATCGGGATAGAGGGATGGATTGATACAAAGGTAACTACATCAGCACCATGAGTATGAACAGTGCTTGAAAATGCTTAAAAATAAAGTTCTACAGAATTTCAATCCAACTCATTGTCAGACAATTTGCTAATTATAACAAATAATAAAAATATTTCACTTTTTGATATTCATGACAGATTATATATGAAATCCAGGGTAGCAGTTACTCAGTACAGGTTGGTATGACTTCCCCAAAATTACAGACAAGAACCAGAGTCAGCTTACATTCCTCAACGTCACGTGCTTTGAAACTGGAGGGATATGGGTTAGGATGCAGCCAGCTCCTGGGGTCTGGCTCCTGGCATAGCCATCAGTTTACAGGTAAGACACCAACGTACATTCACACACATACACTAGCAACTTCTTATGGGCTAATCTGGGCAGATGTGAGTGTCAGCAAATACATGTTTATTAGCACTGTAGCCAGAACCCACTTCCTTAAAATCACATGCTTCTGAAGTACGTCATGCGTCATTCACTCATCTAAATTACAGAAATCTCAAAAAAACAAAAAACAAAAACAAAACAAAACAACAACAACAAAAGAAAACAGTTGCTTGTGTGGAACATGGGCTGAGTTCCAGGCTAGAGCGGGAGGAGAGCAGAGAGCGAGCAGGCTAACAGCAAGCCTCCACACAAGATTCCATCACCTCTAACTTCCACCGCATGTGGTATATTTAGCCCAGGCCCTGGCACTTTACACAAATAGGTTGTCGCATAAAGTGCAAACAACTCTCTTTTGACAAAGTGATAGCACTCTGGTGCTGCCTTGATGGCTTTTTACATCGCAAAACTCAAGTGACAAATGAAAGCGGGGGCCTTGAAGATACAGTGATAGGGACTGACTGTATAAACCCTTCCTGATTTCTTAGGGGCAGCAAAAGCACAGCATTTTGCAATTAATTAAAAAGAAAATCTGAGATGTTGAGGTTGGATCTTTCTCAACTTGACTTTGTAAAATGAACTTTGAAGTTACTGGCACAAAATTGAGACGTGACCTCACTAACTTCTTCCAATGAGATGTACAATCTTGCTTAAAGAACTGCTCTAAGTCCAGATTATGCTAGGCAAGGGTGCAGTAATTATCCGTGCTAGAGATGTCTCCTGCACTGGTGTTGAAACCTTCTTGATATGTTTGATAATGCAGCTTTTTGTGTGCACACACTGCTTTCTGAAGCTGTCGACATCAGTGTCATGTTCGGATAAAGCTGGAGAGTTTAAAAGGCTGTGTGTTCACTGTGGCTTTATTTAGCTTGAATAAACATTTCTAGCAGATTTCCTATCCACCCTCTGTATAAACATGGCTGTGCTGCTACCGTCTCTTGCTAAGGAACCTCACAAAGAGGCCTAGTGTGCACAGATATCTAATAGTTGATTAATAAGAAATACAGTTTCTTTTTGAAAACATTATACTTTGACTACAGAGGGCAAATTCATTACCCATGAATCAAAAGGAGCCAAGGGTTTCCACAGTATCAGAATCGTGATCTGGCTTCAATCTGACAGTTAACTCTGGGCTGTAAATGATTAAATAAAAGTCCAAGCTCTCCCAAGCCTGAATAAGATAAAACTCAAAGCCCAGAAACATCAAATGAAATGAGAAAAAAATTCATAGGACTTTCAAACTCAAAAGGAAATGGAAAAGTATGGGGTGCATTCTGGACAGTGTGATTTCTAACGAAGCTTCTGTTAACTCTTGGTGTCAGTCAGAACTTGACTCAACTTTCTTAAAAGTCTCCAAGAGAGAAGAATTTTTCGAGAATAGGGAGACAGCCATTTTTCATTGAGCTAAGGCATGCCTAATGCAACCAAATCAAATAAAAATGTTCACATTCTTGCCCCAAGAAGTACGTTTGAGAGTATGTTTCCTCTGTTTGAGGACCCAGCAAATGCTGGTGTTGGATAATGCAGATTTTCTTGATCACACTGCTCTTCCATCCTCAACAGAGATCAAGCCGAGCTCACTGTGCCCATGTAAGGAGTGCTTGGATTTTACTTACTGTCTTCACAAACTTTATGAGACTCATGCTGTTCTGAGGTACTAAATCTCATCTCTGGAAGTCACTGTGTTATAAGGAAGTCAAAGCCAGAGAGAGAGGGGGGGATGGAGGACAGAGGGGGAGGAAGGAGGCAGATGGACTGACTAACCATCATTCATCTGAGTCATCTGACAGAGACACAGGAACTGGGGTCAGCTTTGCATTATACAATATCCTGTCACAATCCCTGATCCATGACTTTGTTAGATACAGTAATGAGCAGTTTCAGTTATTCTGTTTTGGAGTCATTTGTTAAGAGATAGAACACACAACAAAGGCTATCCCTGTATACTTTGCATGAGTAGATTCACATGTAATCAAAGAAGGAGTTCTCCATGCATCATGTTTCCATCATCTCTGTAAATATCCATGGCCCATAAAAGCACTCTGAGTAATAACCCTCATGCCTTGCACCACACACAGGTAACTATAAGCCTGACTTTCATCACTAGTAATTAGGTTGTCCAGTTCTTGAATTTCATATGCAGGATATCACTTAGGTGTTCTTCTCCAAGTTCAGTCTCTTCCAATCAAATTCTGTTTTGGAGGCTCTTAAGGTTCCTGAAAGTGCAGTAGATCATGTGTGTTCATTGCTGCAAAGCGTTCACTGAAATCAATAATCTACAACTATCCATTCTACCGTCCATTGGTGGACATCTGGGGTCCTTCCAGTTTAGGAATTTCATGACTCAAGTTGTCAGGAATATTTTTGTGCATTTTTTAGTGGATAAGTGCCACCAGTTTTCTTTTTCTGGGTTTCAGGGCAGGGCATATGTATGGTACATCATGAACAAAGATGCTGACAACTCATGAAATGTCTCACCAGGGTTACAGCTAAGTAACCTGAATCACGCAAATGCTGAGGAGTAATCATGCCACTTAAAGCTGTTTTAGTTTTGTCCTTCCATATTGACCTTTTCTGACTAAACATACAATGTTATTGTCTTCAATAATGTCTACTGTCACTAGGATGACATTGTTCTTGGAAAAATCCTATGAGGCAAAGTCACCCTCTAAAACAGCATTGTAATAAATATGCAGAATGTCATTTTTTCATTAGCCAAAAGGTTTTGTATAGCTTAAGGATATGTGGAGTAAGCTAACTATAAAAATAGAAACTTCACAGTAGGGATGTGTGTGTGTGTGTGTGTGTGTGTGTGTGTGTGTGTGTGTGTGTGGTGTGTGAATCAAAATCATATTAGCCTTTCTGAATGCATGGCAGAAAGAATGACACTGCATTCCTCGGCATAGTTTTTATGGGTCTTCCTCTTTGCCAGATGCCACCTTTTATAAACTGCTTTATAAAAACATGACAGCCTAAATGCAGTAGTGTGTTTATTACTTGATAAACTTTGGTGATAAACTAAGGATTGGCTGAAAATGAAAGCTTTACAGCCTATTCATTAAGCATTTAGGACTAGTGAATAAGCAAAAAACTGCAAGCTATTAAATCCCAAATGCATGCAGATTAAGGCATAAGCAGCATATACTATCTCTCATTGAGCTAAATGAATTACAGTTACACACACACACACACTTTGCATCACTACAAATGTGTGTGTAATCTAGGAAGTCACAATACTGAAAGATACATTCAAAACAGACAACACTTTTTTCGTAAAGTTTGCCCTAGCTCAAGTTCCATAGGACAATTTGTGTCTCTAATATATTGTTTTATGAGGACACTTCAAAGGACTACAAGAACATCTTAAAATAATGTGTCATTATTTATAAATCATAAATGGCAATGTTTCTTGAAATGCAGCATAAGAGATTTTTAAGATACCAACCATTTTGTGAAAATTCACATTCATATTATCCTTATAAGTATATATGAATGCCCACAACATAAAATCTAATTAAGGACTTTTGAATATCAATCCTTGTAACAAATGCATCCATAAATAAACTCTCCGGAGCATTCTATGTCCCCTCAAATGTTATTTGTATTTTCTGTAAGTGATAAATAATCAAAGAAGCAAATGTCAGTGATCAGGTAGGATTCCTCTGCTCATCAGGTGATTCTATTCCTTTCCATTTACTCCCAGAGTCCATGGACTTCTTCAAAGCTTATCTATTTTGAAGCTAGCAACATGTAGGTTGTATTAAGCAGAATCTCACAAAAATGCTTCTCAGAAAAGTAGTAACATGGTGACCTCCCTATTTACTAATAAGTGTGCCAAAGTCACAACTTACAGGTGACCAGGTTTTCAACTCACTGAACATTAGGGTTGGCAGTTACTGGCCCATGATCCATTATGGCATCTAAGAAAATATCAAGGCAGTATGGGACAGTGTGCCTGCCTCTTCCTTTGGAAGTTATATAAAGGAAATGGGAAGAATAATGTCAAACTCAAGTTCAGATCATTTTATCTTACCCAAAAGAAACAACACTGAATTAAAGGGTATAATTTAAATAAAATGGAAATTACTAGAAACATTGTAGGAAAGGGCATGGAGTGGGCAACAAAAGTTCTTTCGGGGAATGAAACAAAATGTTAAAGCAAATAGAGATGCAGGCCACACTACACCTTTCAAAGTTCCTTTCTCTCTGAGCCTTGTCGCAAAACATGAACCTCACCAGAAGGGTCATGACCTCTATTACTGACTTCCTGGTGATTTGATGCAAAGTAGAGAGCACTAGAACATAGTCAGCAGGACTGGGGGGGGGGATCCTGACTCCAGCACTCACTAATTTACATTTCAGAAGATCTTTATTAGCTTCTGATTGCAGCTGAAATGAATGGTCCCGAATGCAATGACTTAGAACTGCACAATTACTGTCCTCCAGTTCTGTGGCTCAGAAGTGGACCGTCAGACTCACTGGTCTAATCTTGGACTTTTATCCCTCTGAGTAGTGCTAGAGCTTTGTGTAGCAGCTTCCTCTGAGATTAAAGTCATCCTCTTAGAGAAAGTTCTGAACACAGGATATTGAAGGGATTGTGGTAAAACACCAGGATGTTCTTATGGTAAAGCTCTTTAAGACATGCAGTGTTCTAAAGAGACATGAAGAATTCCATCCAGCAGGATAGCTCTTTAAACTCATGAAGTAAACTCACAGTTTTCAGGAAGTATCTAAAACTGATGAGATTTAGTAGGTTTCTCCCTCTCCCCATCTATTTAAGCAGTAAGAACCACTTACAGATTCTATGACAAGCGGAGATTCTTATAATATACTCACAACACCAAGGAAAGAAAATCAGACAAGGAAGAGACAAGAGATTAGCCAAAGTGCCTAGATAAGACAGAGAGAAGGTGAGTTGCCTGGAATATGCTCAGACCAACTGAGCTACCACAGAAGGACTCTCTCCAATATGCTGAACTCCCTGCAGGCTGTGCACTACACTCCCATCTTCTGTGGCTTGTTACCCATGCTGGAGTGGAGCCTAGTGATACAACAGAATTTGAGTCATTTCTTCAGTTGTCTGCATTCCTTGATTTGAAACATTGGTCCCCAGATTCAAAGACTTTCATCCTTGCTTATTTTCACTGGCTTCTTTCCAATTGACTCTTGCTTGCCTCTTGCCAAGATCCCTGTCATTATACCAAGCCTACCAAAGCACTGAAGAATCATCTAAGGGCCTCAGAATTCTATACTTACAACAGACACACGCTTTCTGCTATAGTAAGAGCCAGAGTTTCCAGGAACTTGAGCATGAGTATCTCTAGCAGCTACTACTCAGCCTCTCACAAACTCTTCGAGGTTTCTGTTAAGCCTAATCTATTTATTCTACCCCTATACTGGGACCAGTTCACCACTGGTTACCAACTAGCATGTCAGAAAACAACAGCAATCCAAAATCATTGGAAGGATACAGCAACAAGCTCAGACCACTATGTAAACCTGCTTCTTCTGAAAGTGAAAACACATTTTGACGAGGCTGTTGCTCCTTGGGGTGGCGGTAGTGAAGCTGGGCAGCCCGGAGATGCTGAAGCACTAGCCAGCTCAGGAAAACAGACTAACAGTGAAACAGCAGAGTCAGAGCTCAACTTTAAGGTAGAACCAGAGGATTCTATCAGTTATTAGAGTGAGTAGGCCTAGGTTTGCTGGAAGATGCAGGGATCTGCCTTGTAAGTGCTTAAAAACAAAAAAATACCAGGTAAGGAGAGCAAGTGGCTCAGCTCCAACAGCTGCAAGGCTACAAAGAGGCTCAATGACTAAAGGGACTACCATGGAAGCTTCCAGAGAAACTGAGAAGACGATGCTTCTGTTTACTAGAGATAGCGCTGGTATTGAGTGGCTGACCTTGGCCACAAAAGGCTCCTTCCTGAGTCTGAGGAAAAATTCACATTTCAGTAGTTACACAGGAGATGGGTAGATGCCCACATGAAATAGGGTTTCATGAGGAGAAAACTAAAACAATCGCTTGGGCAATTTAAGAGAGGAGTAACTAAAGTTCAATAGCAAAACCTCAGTGGCAGCAGTGTGACAACTACACTTCAATTTCCCCACGTGTAGTCTTTCCCAAGGAAATACTTTAGTATGCCATTCAACCATGCATTGAGTTAAACTACCTAAACTTTCAAAATTTGCAAGAATTTATCCAAATGTTTTCACATTTTTGGGTTGTAAGAATTTTTCCCATCTTTTTATGTTTTTCACATACAGGATAAAATTATAATGTTACAATTCCTTTTATTTTATTTCTGCTTAATTTTGTGTAAATCCCTAGAAAGCATGATTAATTAAGGAACCACACAAGTGTGTGTGTGTGTGTGTGTGTGTGTGTGTGTGTGTGTGTGTGTGTGTCTGTGCAGGATCACAACAATGCTGATGTGACAAAGTTGCAGTAATGAAAATGTTTGCAGAACAAAAATCTCAAAATAAGATGTAGGTACCACATGTAACCCAAAGAATCAATAACAGTTTTAAGTGGAGAGAAAATAAGATAATTATTGATAATTAAGAAATTGTATAGCAGATGAACCAGTCAACTCACTGTAATACCAATTATACTATCTTAGTTTCAACTTTTTGGACAAGGTCTCACTTTATACAAGCCCAGCCTGGCCTGGATCTCACTTCGTAGCCTGGGATGACCTGGAACTTGTATCAGTTGTTTTTCCCAAATGTACCAACTGACAGGATATGGGTGTTTTCACCACTCCCAGTAACTTTAATCAAATATTAATCCTTGTCTAGGTACCAGATTCATGAGAAGCAACATGACCTGTACGGTAAATTTAAATTGACTGGCAATTACCTTTCTAGTATCAATTTCAGCCATTCACAAAAATCTTAAGAGAATAATGAAGTTATTGACCTGAAAACACCCAATCAAATTTTTAAAAAGAATTTTATAAAACATGTGGTATAATTTATTTAAAATTAAAGCTAAGTTAAAAAGAAAGATGGATAATTATAATTAGGAAGATATAAACTTGAAATGGGAGAATATATTAATATTTTAATCTTCCTGATAATTCTTTTAAATTACCCCATATTCTTATACTAGCAACTATTGCCTCAAGGACCCAAATGAAAGCCCATCATAATGATCACCGTTTAACGAATTTATTAAATAAAACATTTCAATTATATAGTAAGTCTAATGAGATGGCCATAATAAAAGGAGAACTACAGATTTCAGTGAGAATGAAGCAAATGACGAACACTCTCTGAACTTCTTCTCTGTGTGATCAAGGACACTGAAAGTATTTTTGCTTCTGTCTGTTCAGTGAGCCCAGAGCTTTCCTGGAATTGTTACTCTGTGATCCTTCCATGAGATGAAGGGACAGTCAAACCTGAGGTATTCTTATAGCAACCCAGAGGATTAACCTGCTTCAGGGGTGAGAAATTAGGTGTTGAGAGACCAAAACCCTCACACAAGAACCCAGAAGAGGCAGAGGAATCCCCAAACCTGCAGAGGATGAGAGGCAAACCCTATATTGAGCAACATTCCCAGCTATGGACTATTTATTGACTAATTTATTTGTTGACTAATTGATTGCTTTTTTTTTTTTTTAGGGTAGCTGAACCCAAGGCTTTGCACAAAGTAAGCAAGTATTTTACCAGTAATTCACATCCCCGGCCCATTCTAAGGAATTCCTTTAAAGACTGAAAGGGACTTCTGCCTTGGCTGGTTCAAGATGCTGTAGCACAAGATCTTTGGCTGGATAACTTGGTATAAACAATAAAAATGTATAAATCAGTTCTTGACATTGATAAATATAAGGTCAAGACACAGGCAGATTCAGTGTCTGGAAATCCTAATTCTCTGACTCTTGCCTGTGCCTTCTCTCCCTTATGGAAGGCAAAACATCACCATTAAACATCTGTAGAGCCTCCTCTGTCTTTACAAAAGGCCTGGCCACTATCCAATATATGTCACTACTTTTCAACCTAGATTCATATCAGAATTACAGTGTGTGTGTGTGTGTGTGTGTGTGTGTGTGTGTGCCTGCACGCGTGCTCATTTATGCAGGGAACGCACATGCACTGTGGAGGAGGGGACCAATATCAGTTGTCTTCCTTAATTACTTTCTACTTTGTTTTTTTTAATGTTTGTACCACTGGGATAAATAATTATTTTACATTTTTATGTTATTTGTTTGAGTTTTGCCTGCATGCACATGTGCACATATACCATGCACAAGTCTGATGCCCATGGAGAGCAGAAGAGGGTATTAGAACCCCTGGAACTGGGGGGTTAGAGATGGTGGTAAGCTGCCACGGAGCTGGGAATAGAGCCCAGGTCCTCTAGAACAGTAGTCAATGCTCTTGATCATCTCTCCATATTGCAACCACCCCCAGACCCTCTACTTTATGTTTTGAGCTTTACCCAAACCTAGTCCTGGCCATCTCAGTCAGTAACTCTCAGAAATCCTCTCCTTCTGCTTCCTCAGTTCAGAGATTACAGGTGTGAACAAAGGCACCTGGCTTTCTACATAGGTTCCAGAATCCAAAATCAGGTGCTCAGGCTTGCACAGCATATTCTTTGTAGACTTAGCCAGCTCACCAGCCTGAAAATCACATTTGTTGTTGTTTGGTTGGGTTGTTAGATTTTCTTTTTTTCCTTTTTTCTTCTTCTTCTTCTTCTTCTTCTTCTTCTTCTTCTTCTTCTTCTTCTTCTTCTTCTTCTTCTTCTTCTTCTTCTTCATCTTCTTCCTTCTTCCTTCTTCCTTCTTCCTTCTTCTTCCCAGCTTTCTGAAGTGAGAACTTGCTATGTACCTAAGATGGTCTCAAAGTTGTAATCCTCCTACTTCAACCTCCCAAGTACTAGGATTCCAGGTATTCTTCTACATGCACATACATATCAGTTGCTTTGACTGTTTATGGTTTTTGTTTTGTTTTCTTTAAGATTTTATTCGTTCTAGCATAGCAGTGATTATGTTGCCCACCCATGGTGAAGAAATGTTGGTGTTTGTGTTTCAAGAGACTCTTGAGAGCATTACTACTGAAATGCAATTATTAACCACAGTATATAACCAAGACCTGTGATGTATAGACTCCCTATAAGGTTAAGGTACTTTAACACCTGTCACTATATGCGGCATATTATTAACAATTGTCACGAAGAAAGGCTGATAATTATGTCAAATTAAAGTTTAAGCCAACAGACACAAAGAACAATTAACTCCCTGACCTTGTAGGCCAATTCAAACATTACACTACCTAACCCTTTTGTTTTATTCATAATAAGTCTAAGGACAGATACTGTGACTTTCCCAAGATTGTGCAATTAATAAATAAGAGCAAAGGGCAAGAGTTTGTTCTGCACTCCTGATGTAATGCCTTGCTGGTGTCCACTCAGCCTGCTTCTCACTTGGAAGGCATCAGGTTCACCGCCAAAGACAGGTTGTGGGTGGTAGGGAGACTGATAAATAAAATCACATGATCATAATACTGCAACCTCAGCAATTTTTATTGCAATTTATACATAAGTGGAAGAGGAGGAGATGCTATTTTTGTACCACTGATGGACGCAATATAAGACAACAACAACTACTGAATATAATTGGAACAAGGTTGCCCACATCTCGACCTCCCAAATTATGAAGGAAGAAAATGTATCACTGGAATACTCTCTACATGTGTCAAAGATAGAATGAACGGGATGAGCACAGAATCTGGCAACAAAGATGTGAAAGAAATTCAAGATTCAGTATTTGTGATTGAATTGAAATTTTTTGATGGAGAAGAACACGTCCCCATCCTTTTTCACACCTCCAACTCCAGAAAGATCCTAAACACACAAGGCATATGACACATCCTCAAGCCAGCAGGTTAGTTAGTTCTCCTGTAGTCTTACACTACCTCCTCAAAGCTAGCAGTGGCAATGGTTGCTGTAGGTTTAGGAAGTGTACACGCCATCCTTTATGATGTCTGCCTGCCTGCTCACAGCTTCCCTGCTGTTTTCATTCTGCCCACCGCACAGATCACTGGAGAATAAGAATTCGGGAGGAGAATTCATTATTGGTCTGCCCCGAGTGCGTCTATAGAGCACTGCACTTACATGTTAACTTGTTAGAGACTTCCACAAATCAATGGCCCAACACAGTAAGTCAAAGGAGTCCATCTGGGTCATTTGACCTGTCCTATGTCACACTGCAGAGCAGAAACGAGGCTAGAGCTCACCGAGGTCTTCAGACAGCACAGAAAGGCGAGGCTCACATGCTGCTGCAATACTCCACACAAACGACTAGCTCACATGCCATCTTCAGATTACCATACACAATTTTTGACTGAAAAGGAAACAGTCCACTTCTGCCTCACTGGAAAACCCTCAGTACCTTCTATAGCCAGTTAACCTTGTTAACCTTGAAACAAAACAGACCCTAAAGGCCAACTGCAAGGTTTCTCTGCCTGAGGCCTTGAGCCTGGAGCCAGCATGCTGTTTGTTATGAGGGAGATTAGGAACAAAGCTGATAAAAAAATCTCCCTCTGGCTAATGAGAAAGGCTCAAAGAAGTATGTGGCTAGAAGTAGAAGCTTGCTAGAAAGGCCAGCGTCAACAGCTTTACCAATGTTTTTGATACACAGAAATTTTGTTCATGTGGATCCTACCAACAAGAACACCAACAACGAGGCCAATAAGTAAGAGCTATTGTATCAGGCCAAACCAGCATCCAGGAACACATAAACTACACATACATTTAGCCCTCAATAAGCTTGTGAGGCACAGGGAAGGATGGGAACAACAGGACTTGATCCCAAGATTTGTGACCCCACAGTGTTCTCAACAAACATCAAGTCTCTCCAGGTTTCCATTGGCTCTGCTAGTTGATCTGAAGCAATTGATGGATGTGTCTGTGTCAACAGACAGAGCTCCTCAAGAATGAGATTACAGACCTAGCCTTGCCTCCATCCCTTGCCCAATGGTACGCTAGTAGGCACAGGTAGAAATAACAGCAGGAAAACAGCAATTGCACCCATTATTTAGTTTAATTAAATAGCTTGGGGAGTATTCATTATTTTACACCTTAGTTGTTTGCTTCTTTAATGATAGCCACTTTGGGGACCAAGAAGGCTCAGCAGGTAAAGGTGTTCTGTCAAACCTGAGGCTTGGGGTTCCATAATAGAAAGCTAGGGTTCCATCTGTGGGACTCACAGTGTGAAAGGAGACAACCAATTCCCAAAGACTGTCCTCTGAATGTCACACACACACACACACACACACACACACACACACACACACACACACTAAATAATCCATGTTTCAAAAAAATTAAAAGAAAACCACTTAAGCTCTCTCCAACGGTTGGTGACACTCTTATATTTACTAAGCACCGTCACTGTGCCAGTCAACTGATTTAAGTCTTTACCCTTTCTCCTTGAATGCCAATCATTCCTGAAGTCATTGCATGCCCATGAACATGCTAGCTATTTATGGACTGGCTCCATAGAAGGTCATATAGAGGTGACTGGGTTATTTCTACTGTGTTAATATGTCTCTCTAATTTTCATTCTCAATGCTTACTGAAGGACAGGCTGACACTTCATAGTAAGAAAACAGGACCTCAATATAGTTTTCTCCTATAAAGTATCACAAAGGGGTAAAGGAAGAAAACCCCACTTACTCTAAAAGTATAGAAATGGAAGGCATGCAACATATTTTACAATTACATTTTATTGCATTCCATTAAGTGGCCAGAGGGTTTTCACAGAGCAAAGATGATCTCAAATTAAATTACTATTATTAAACCCCTTAAGCCTCATAGTGAGTTTATGTTACTGGAAACTTTTGATAAATTAAATAACATCCAGTATATAAGTATTAGATAAAATCTGATATATTTAAAATGGCTTTCTTACACATCTATAACCACAATGTAAGACTTGAAATATCTTAGATACTTTTTTCCTGCAGTGAGAATATTTTATTTAAATTCAGTCTTGTAGAAATCTCATTAATGAGATCTGCAGAACAATAATCTAGCATAGAAATGCCTTGAGATGTTTTTTTTTTCTCAAATTCTTCTGTAAAGTAATTCTGTTGCTAAAAATGCGTTTTGATTTTGAATCTAATAGAGGTTTTGGTGAATAAAATAATAATGTGGATATGAGGCTAAATCTCTAGTAGTAAAAGAAATTTTAAATGCAAAATGCCTTGGCAACAAGGAGATTAACAATACAGAGTCAAACTGTACTGGACTCTATCCTGAAGGAAATTGGATCAGTGCCCTGTGCTCCTCCGAGCAGGACATTTACGGCAGTGGAATAGATGGGGCGGTTTTGCTCTCCCCTGATAACCATGTTAGACTTTCATTGAATGTACTCACATTTTAGACTATGTAATGGCTCTTGAAATGTTTCCAAATGTATGTAATTATCAGCCACATGAGAGTACAGTTCTACTTAGATTTTGCAATCAATGGGGAACCACATGCAAATATGATCTAAGGACACTTCCTATCACTAATAAAACACAGATAAGAACCTGACCCTGAGCTATCAATAAATTCAGCCAAGTACAAACCATACACACAGCAGCTATACCTCACAATAAATGGTGCTTCTAAGACACAATTTTCTTGAATAAAACTGTCTCCTTGTCCAGAATTATTATTAGTGACCACTGACAGAAGGACAAAGTATATTTGTGTATCGTGGCCCACACTTGCCTTTGTGGAAAACAGTTGTTTGATTACTGTTGTTTTGTTTTGTTTTATTTTGTTTGTTTTTTGTTTTATCAACTTTATATGGGAAGAAGGATCCTCAACTGATGACTGCCTGAAATAAATTGGTCTGTGGTGATTGTCTATATATAGCCTGTGATAATGTCTCTGGGGCAATGTTTTCATTGTTAATTGATGTATCAGGGCTCAGCCTACTGTATGCAGTACTATTCCTAGGCCTAGGCTATAAAATAAAGCTATCACAGTGAGCCAGAGAGGCAGTCAGTAAACAGCATTCTCTCTTGTGTGTCTTGCCTCTGACTTCCTGCTCTGACATCCCTCAGGAAGGGATTGTAACCAGGAAGTATAAGCCACATAAACCCTTTCCTCTCCACCTTGCTTTTAGTTATGGCATTTGCCCAAGCAACAGAGATGAAAATCAAACAAAAACAATGTAAGACATGTTCCTGAAAGAACAACTTGACAAAGATGGTTTTCCTGGCATTTCTATCACAGATTTATTCAAATAATATAAAGAAAAAGCCCTACTTTTTAGTTTTTTCAGATTTTAATTTAGTAAACTCTGGCAATGTCAGTTACATGAACAAAAGGAGACCAGGGGTGAGTCATGAAAGAGACAGACAGGAGGAGGAAGACGAGGAGGAGGAGAAAGAGGATGGTGAGGAGGAGACAGAAGGTTTTCTTTCACAGTGCTGTCCAGAACCCCGACTTGGCACGCTTCAGATATTTCTTCCTTGAGTCATTTTTCTCCCTACACTTTACCACTCCACAATGCAATATATGTTTTCTATTTGATCTTCTTTGTAACATTCTCTCTCCACTGCAGGAAAAGTGATCCACAAAGGTGTTTAGGATGTTTGTTCACTGCTGGGTCCCAGCCATGGATGATGGATGGTCCCTATCTTATTTGCCAATATCTTCCCAAGATCTAGTCCAAGGGTCTGCCCCCTTTATTGGCAAGGTGTCACACAATAGATACTTTAGGATTTGGAAGACATACTATCCCTATTTAAGCTACTTAACTCTGACACAAGACGGGTAGAACAACTACGGACAATATGTAAATGAATAGGGATGGTTTTATTTCAACTAAACTTTATTTTCAAACATAACAGAGGACCATATCTGGTCCAGGAATGGAATTGTTAAACTTTATCTAAATGATACTCTGCTCATGGCAGGTACTGAATAAATATTTAATATCTCAAACTAGCTAGTCATGTTCGCCACTCTGGAACACCTTCCAGCCACCATGCTGCAACAGATATTCAGTAAGCCTAAAGCAGAGAGGACGAAGAAGCACAGTTCTCCTGAAGGACCAGGGAGAGTCTCCGGTAAAGGTGAACCAACAACTCAGTTGGACTATATTTCGTTTAAGTATACACTATGTGTGTTTAACATGTGGTGAAATCCTAATATCACAGGAAAGCAATTTGGTTCTGCTTCAGCAGGGAGGGCATTTGCAAGGCACTCAATATACCAACATAGCCAGGGCCCTTCTCCTATGGGTGTCTTTAAAATGCAGTTAATTGGGCTTTATTTTTGAGCTCAGGGAAGTTACAATTAAATAATATGTAACTTTAAAGCATACTCCAGTTTAAGACCACCTGCTGCAGCCGGGCTAAATAGCCAATCATATTGTATTAATGTCTCAGAGAAAATTCAAGCCAATTCCAAAGAAGAGAACACAAAAACAGGACAGAGGATCTCACAACAGGAAGTAACATGAGGTCAATCAGGGAGCAGCAGCAGGAAGGCATGGCACCCCAGATCTCCCTCAAATGTTGGGCGTGGGGTTTATGGTGCAGAGACCAGTAAGGGCTGGTGCAGACAGCAGTGGCTACTTAGAGAGAAGCCACTGACCTGCAGAGGGAGGGAAGAGGAGAAGAGGAGAGAATCCCATAATGCTCTACTTGAATTCTCTGACTTCCTTTCTAAAGCCCACTTATTTCACCCAACATCCAAGAAGGTATGGGCAGTACAGTCCGTAGGACAGAAAAGAGAAGAAACCAATGTGAGCAAGGCAGGAGAGGGTGGAGACAGGAAGGCTGGTGGCTGGCACAGTAAGCATCTAAGGATATGTGCTGTCAAGCCTGATGACCTGAGCCCCGTCCTCAGGACCCATATTGTGGAAGGAGCTAAAGAACTCCAAGCAGCTTCCATACACATGGCATGGCACATGCACGCGTGTGCGCACATGCTCGCACCCACACACACCATGCTGGAAAACTTCAAAAACTGACCAGTTGGAATCAGGAGGATACCAGTCTGGCTGTGTAAATACAAGATGAAAAGTTCAAGTAGAAGTTTCATAGCAGATCACAGAAAGTCTCACCAATCACTGGGTCATGTTACTTCATGTTGACCCACACACCAGGACTCACACAAATCAAAGCCGTGTTGTAATTTATGCCGTGGATTTTCAAAGGGGCAGTTTTCCACACCCAGGTATTTTTAAATGGTGCCAGTATTACCCGCAAGCAGAATCAGAAATAAATGGAAAACAGAGCCTTTAATTTTCAAATCATAAGGTAACAAGTTGACAAATAACCATCATGTGATTAGTCAATTCAGGACCTCAGTGCACAATGGAAGAAAGAATCCATCTGTTATCTGCTCTGCATAATTTCTTCATCTCATCAACTCTAAAAACAATCCAGGTAAGTTGCTGTCCCTTTATATAAAGCCTTCTGAATTCACACTCACTTAATTAGGTGAGCGCCAGCTCACTGACAGGAGTGAAGACAAATAGTTGTTCCTTGCAGATTAGAAGAATATACTGTTCAATGTGCAGCACTGGCATTGCACCTACTTGTACACAAGTTTTCTACAATTTTCCCTTTAGTTTTGCTAAGCATTTTAATATTTAGTGACATGTGGGAGGGCATTGTTCTGTGGCTGGGGATTCTATCCATTAGCTTGTAAAAATAGCCAAAGCAGCCTTACACCACCTTCATCATGACTGAGGAATTCTAACAGGGCCATATTTATGGGCGACGAGAAAAGCAAATAGTGGATATTGATTTCTGCTCAGTCTAACAGGGCTATAACCTGTAGTCATATCCCAGCCTAGATGATGGTACCACAGACTTCTTTTTAAGTATGTAACAATCAGAAGGCTGGGAAATGGATTTGGATGCAGAGGAAGGTAGGAGTGTAGCCAGCTATAGAGAAACAGAACAAAGTCTCTGAGCAAAGAGCAATACTTTTTCAAAAGATCTGCTTATATGCTCTTCTTTCTGGCCTAGCTTTGTCCTGCCTTTCAAACACTGCTTGTTCCTCCACACACACAACTTAAGTAACTCAGAGTACTAGATAGACAGACACTTTATAATGTCTATCTAAATGCTCGCCTTTAAAAATATTTGCATTCTGTATCATAAACAAGTGTAGCTACTATGGACAAGGCACAAAAGAGAAAGCCATAAAATCATTGTGTTAGAGATAAAAATCTTAAAATCTACTGTCCAAATAATTACTTCCCGCTGAGTGCTATACGCTAACATATTGGATAGTGTTTCTGCTGCCAGAATTGAGGTGTTTATCCAATATGGATTTAGAATAGAGGAAATATTCCCATTTCCAGGTCTTCTTGATAATTCTGTCTGTTTTACAAACAACTGAGCTCCTAGTTTTCTCAGAAATTCTAAGCACATCGTTCAGACTGACAGAGCAAGTATTCCACACAATTGGTTCCCTTGGGGTCAAGACAGAGATGCTCGATCAGGATTCAAACGGGTCATAAACCCTTCATGGATCTCTCTCAAGTGGGTGGTGATGGCTCCCTAGGGCCTCTCATCATTTGCTGCGACAGTCAAGCACTTGTCATTATAGGCAAACACTCTGTCAGTCTAAGAGACTCATCCAGTTGACTCTCACAGCAACCGGTAGAGAAAGGCACAGGTACAAAAAAGCCCAAAGAGAAAAATCAGACACGCGTGCCTGCCCAGGCATGACTGCTCACTGAACACTGTGTTTCTACATCTGCACTTTCAGCTCAACCAAGAAACTCGGTAACTGTTTATCTACCATGATTGCAGACATCCAAATCCTCCTGGGACTGTATATATATTTCAACAGTTCTAAAACACCAAACCGACTGCTGGGAATTTATCCTAAGGAAATAATTGGACAAGTGCCTAAAAGATGTATGTACAAGGTTTGTATGCTGCTGTGTTCTTTACAGAAGCAAAGAATTGGAAGCACATTAATATCAATCTTGATACAGCAGTGCACAGAGCTGGATTGCACAATCTTACTTACACCTGTTACAATGATGTCTTGCCACCTACTACCAAGTGCCAACTATATATGTTATTAGGCTACAGAAACACCATGGGCCAGACTGTCTTGGAGAACAGACCAAGATTTAGGTCTTCTTAAGCTGAAGATCCCAAACCCACTCTTGTTCACATTGCTTGGCCACCAGAGAGCCAGATTTCAGCTTCTAGTGTTTGGAGGTGACCACGATTTGTTCTGCTTTAAAATGCCCAGGGCTTTGGGCTCACACTAGGATCTTCTGGATTTCTCAGCGTGGAATGAAGGAGTGGGAAGATGCTAAATTTAACTCATCCCCAGCTACAGCTCTCTCTCTATGTGGTGCTCAAGCCACCCTGGAAGGCACAGGTGACAGCAGAGCCCTGAGAGGTACTGCTCATTCATCCTGCCTAGAATTTCCTCTTTGCTGACTGGCCAGAGTAGCTGACTTCTACTTGTCTTCATTTCCCCAATTTCTCTTTCCACTCCTAGGCAAAGCCCCCCCATGCAGTCTTAAGTAGCAAGTTTCACATTTATAGACATTTTACACATTCTACTCCGGTCACCTGTATTCGTATCTATCTTCTCCAGCTTCACGTCAATCACCTTGTGATGAGGCCACAAGCATCAAATTACAGGTAATGCCCATGCCCTTCCCCTGAACACTATCTTGGGGGTGGCAGGCTTTTGTGGCTTCTTCCTCACTCCTAATTTATTAATACAGAATATCCCTAAAAGGTATTTTAGCTTATGATTCTCACATTAAGTTGAAAGTGTTCTGAATACTCTTGGCCTTCTCAACAGTTCCTTACATTACAAACACAAACATGAGTAATGGTTCCATGAAGGAAACCTAAAGCAGAGCAGCTGCCACAGGAGAGTTTTTTTTTGTTTTTGTTTGTTTTTGGTTTTTCGAGACAGGTTTCTCTGTATTGTTTTGGAGGCTGTCCTGGAACTAGCTCTGTAGACCAGGCTGGACTCAAACTCTCAGAGATCCGCCTGTCTTTGCTTCCTGAGTGCTGAGACTAAAGGTGTGCGCCACCAATGCTGAGCCACCGGAGAGTTTTTGCTTACTGCTTATCAGCTACTACATACTAGGGAACATCTCAGCACATCAGATGTGTTTATTCAATTGCTAGCCACACTTGGCCTGGGAAGCATGTCCCATTGTCACCCCATTCTAGAGATGAGTAGATAGTCTCAAAGAAGTTAATAGGATGTTCTGTGATCTCCATGCTACTAAATGTCCTGTCAGAATTTGAACTTTGACAGTGATGCTGCCTTTTCAACATTTGCTAGATGGCTGAACCCCCAGACCACACTACTCGACATGCTAGACTACAGTATCTGCAATAGGGTGCAATTTGAATATATGGTATCATTAGAGAAAGAAACTGACATAAGAAAAAGCTGAGAGATAAGAAAGCAAGTTATGATAGAAATTGATGAAGCCAAGTTTAACGGTTACACCAGTGTCACCAAAAGGTAATGTGAACTGGTTTGAGCACCCACACTACTCAGTCTCATAAACACAAAGGGACAGCATGTATGTCCATGGATGATGGGGGATGTCCTTCTGAGTATATGTGTTTCTCTTATTGGTTGATGAATAAAACACTGATTGACCAGTAACCAGGCAGTAAGTATATAGGTGGGGCTATGAGACAAGGAGAATTCTGGGGAGAGGATGCAGAGAGGAGCCAGAAAGGGACACCATGTAGTTTTAAAGAAGATAGGATGCGCAGGACATTTTCTGATAAGATAAAAGCCATGTAGAAATACTTAGATTAATAGAAATGGGTTAATAATTAAGGGAGAGCTAGCCAGTAAGAAGCCTTAGCCATCGACCAAACACTTTATAAATAAATAATATAAGTCTCTGTGAGTTTATTTGGGGCAAAGCGACTGTGGGACCAGGAGGAACAGAAATTCCATTTATACATGGATACTCCCCATATGATCTGCCCATTGATTCTAGCCTTCTGAACAATTTCCAGCCTAAACAGACAGACAGGACAGACACCAGAAATCTCAGCGGGGGAGAAATTTCATTTTTCACAACATAGTACAGATACAAACTCCACTCCTTTAAACCATTCTTTGACTTTCCAGAGCAATCAAGAATTTTCTTCCCACAAATTACAAAGACAGAAATAAAGTTACGAGAGTTGAATGCCTATCATGGCCAACTCACAGGAGTATTTGTACTGCCCCCCGCCCCTGCCCCTTAGCTCAAAACCTGGTTTGGCCGACAGTATGTCTGCTGCTAGACATCATTTAACAAAAGACTTCAGAAACTTTAGCAACAATTTATTTAAAGAAAACTCCATTTCCAGGATCCTATGACTGTGTTCCAAGGTAATAAAATATAAATGAGAATAAAGAACAAGCTAATAAACTGAATTGAAGGCTGCATTTCAATAACAAGGTTTAGGAGCCATTTACTAGCCACGCGGATCTCACTCTCATGACTTATAACATCGGCTGAATTACTTAACAGAAATGAAAGCTCATATTGCTTCTGTTATCCGATATAGATGCTTTTTGGAGCTGAACAATGTGACATTTGCTTTAGAGCACTTGTATCTAATCAATACATAATGTTAAATGTGATTTAAAATCAATTTAATTGTACTCTTACTCTCCCATGAGTCAAGAGGGGGAAACAAAGGTATCATTTGAGATATAAACCATTCAGCTATTTCCCAAAGAAACCATACATTCCTTGCTCCTAATGGAGTCCAAGAAGGAGATACATTTATTTATACTAGAAACTTTTAGAAAGGAACATTGCTGAAACAGCTTCTATAATCTCTTCTAATAAGAGAACAGCTCCTTTATTTCCAACCAATTTAACTGTTAAAACTTCTTAACTTGTTATAAAATTTCTCCAAATTATGGAAAATTTAAAAAGAAAAAATATAATATGTATAATACATATACTCACTCTATTTCATTCAGTATTCTAGATCTAAACATATATTTCCTATCATCATGATTCTATGCAATTTGTCTGAGCCAATCTTGACTGTATACAGTACAATGATTTAGACTCAGAAGTTCCCTCAACATCCATCAACCCAAACACAAATCACTGAGTGTCAATTCTCTTCAAAGCTGCATCATTTATTTTCAAAGACAATCATAGTTGAGAGATTTTAAAAGGAACAAAATCATAATTCAAATACCTAGTAATCCAAACACTTCTTCAGAAATCACATACTATATGAAGGAAACCACATGTTTTAAAGCAACCAGTAGGTTATGCCTGACTTTCAGCCCACACTTTAGGTCTTACTTTGAAAAGTATAAACTGGGTTACCAAGATGGCTCAGTAGGTAAAGGAATTTGCTGCCAAATCTCAAACCTGATGACCTAAATTTGATACCTGGGTCACCTAAGGTGAAAGAATAAAATGAAATCCCACAAGTTGTGTATATATACCCATACACACACACACACACACACACACACACACACACACACACACACACACAAATAAATAAATAAATAAATGTAATTTTAAATTGATTATGCCAGCTGTAAGTGATCGTGTGATTATACTAATAAGTTGTTTGTTTTTTTTAAACCATACTCCCGGGAGTGTATGGGCAACACAAACTGGTCTTAGTATTTTCTTATCTTCTTTTCTTCGGGGAGATCATAAAGGAGAAGGGGATGGATCTGTGAAGATAGGGGAAGTAAATGTGATCAAGGTACATTATGTGAGAATAAAAATATTATGTTGAGAATAAAAGAAGTTGTAAAACCCTTTCCTAACAATACCTGAAACTAATCCTAAGCAATGTGTCCCCACAAAACTAGTGTTTTCAAAAACATGGATTTGACTAGTAGAACTATTAGACAGAGTAAAAAATCACATTTCATGATGATCAAAACTATTAATTGAAGTTAGTTATACTATAATTGTTTTTGTTTTGAAGCCTATAATATGGACAGATATGGTGGTATGCATCTTTAGCTCCAGCTGCTTGAGAAGCTGCAGAAGGATACGCAGGCAAGCCAGAAATTTAAGATGACCTTCTCAATTAATGAAACCTTAATCTCCCAAACTACGTGCGCACACACACACACACACACACTTATAAATAATCTATTTCTACATATACAATAGATGTATAAAAAACTTGACTTAGTTTTTTTAAAGGTGGTTTAAGAAGAAAATAATAAAATGAAGTTATTCACATAAGATAATCTATTGTTATAAAGGAAAAGAGTATAAGTCACCATAAAAAACTATTTTATGTATTAAATATTTGAAAATACATATTAGCAAAAATATTCAAATTATCTTCAGTAGTGATCACAACTTATAAAACCTTGAATTTCATCAAAAAGTCTGAAACAACTTTCAAATAAAATGCAATTTCAATGGACAGCAGAGTGAATAAACTATAGGCTCAGAGATTGGCAATTCCTCACTTTGTTTGGCAAGCAAATCTAGAGATTAAAACACAATTCACTGTCCCTGAAAAGTATCTAGAATATACACTGTCCAATAGCATCATCACTAAATACATGTCATTGTTCTGTCCTTGATACCTATTTCAAATCAGATCCCCAATTCATAAAATGCACCTTGGATTTCAAAGACTCACCACAGTCAAAAAGAACACAAGCTATCTCATTAATTTTTTATATTAACTACATATTAAATATGTTAGATGTAATAGATTGAATACATTAAATTTAATTCCACTTTGTTTTACTTTTTAAATGTGGCCTCTGGGAAAATTAAATTCTATGTGACTTGCATTCCATTTCTATTAAGTAGTTCTGGTATAGAATTTTTTAGGATAGTGTTCTAGATAAAATGTTGGAGTATGTTAATTTGCTAATTATATTTTTCTCAGTAAAACACACCGTAATCTGACAGTCACACAGAAGATGTGCTTTCTATCATACCAATTATTTTTCAGCGAACAGCAGCTGTTGGCCTATACAAGCAGGACTCTGTTTTTCCACATATCACCAAGTGCTAGCATTCAATCATGAAAGAAAGAAATTCTCCCTGGGGTTTCTCCACATGCTTGACAGAGGTAGCAAACTGTGCTTCACTGTGTACTCTGAGAATCATAACCAAGCTGGCCTGCTTTCTGGCTGACTGCCTGTCACTAGTCCTAAAACATGGTAAACACAGAGAGCTTGTGTTTGGAGACTTCAGAAGCAAATCAACCAGTCCAGACCTGGTGAAAGCCCTGGCCCAAAGGAACTTTCAGACAGGTATTTCTGCTCCTTGAGGGTTACAAAGTAAATATGTAATTAGGCTTAAAAAGTGGGTTAAAAAGTCAACTGCTAAAGAGAGTCTTGAGATGATAAGATGGCTTCCAGGCATTAGTGCTCAGACATCCAGATACCTATTGTGGCATGAATATATCAAGAAAACATCACACACACACACACATACACACACACACACACACACACACACACACACACCAATAATAAGTGATGCTGACTATGATTATTGTGGTGATGAAGAAGAAAAAGAAGAAACCCCATCTTCTGCATAGTTCAGGGGTTTCTCAGTTATTGCAAGATACTATTTGTTATAGTTTGTGCTCAGGGATCAATTCAGCTGTGAAAACAAACATGAACTCAACTACCCAGTATGTTTTCCCCAAGTTACACATGCCTAGTCAGATTTTTGCCTAGTTAGCAAAAATTAGAAACACTCCATCATTCTCAATGATCATGGTGCACTTAGACAACAGTTAACCCATTGATATCATTGGTATCAGAAAGTTCTGATGGAGAACACTGAATTATAGAATAATAGACAATAAATTAACAACCCAGACTATGTGGACAAAAGCTCACAGGTCTGAGAAAGGCACATGACTAAAGTGAAGATGAAGAAATAAATTCTGAGTAAAGAACATCTTTAGTCACTTCATGACAAGACAGAGCAGTATCTTCATTTGCAGTTTGGTGAATTCGTATCTTAGACTCAGAGGTGTAACTAGAAAGTAAAGTAATGAACAGATCTCTCCTCCCCTCACTCAGTCACTCTCTCCTCCTCTTTCTTGTGTGTATGTATATTTTGTGTATATATATGCAAAAGAGTATATTGGATATTTGTCACAGCTAACACAAAATGCAGGAAAAATAATTCCCTGTAACCATGGTTTTTCTTTTCTACAACAGGGTGCTATGATCCATGACATTTATCTTTGGCCGGAGTTCACAAATAAGACAACAAGACATTCTATAACATACTAAACAATGTTGGCAAATGGTGGTTTATGGAAGAATGGGGTCTCAATCCATCTCTTACTGAAGAGATGAAGCTATGTGTGGGAACTAAGTAGGCTAACAGTAGTTCAAAGCCTTTCTCTAGAATGTAAACGACTGGGCTTTGTAGCTTCCTGCTGCCCGGCCATGTAAGTATATGCTCTGTTAAAGCTTAAATGAGATAATGTTGAATAATTTTGATGCATATCAATTCTGACAGAAGGAATATGTAATGGTGCAATCATGACCCCTTTGTCCCCTGTACTTAGAAAGTTTTCAGTTACTAATTGTTTTGAGAATAGGTATACACTATGGCTCAGTTTGGACTCCAACTTGATACAGTCCTTCTTCCTCAGTCTTTGGAGAGCTGAGAGGACAAGCATGTGCCTACACAACCAGCTCAAGCATTCTTCTTCTGCTATTCTTTGTTATTTAAGAGTACTATATATATTTTGGCCTTATCTACACACACAAGTGTAACTGAAGCATAATATCTCAATACCATGACAAAAATGCCACCAGTTTCCCTTATCTTGCACAGGCTGCTTCCATTGACCACAAGTTGTTACTAGTCACTGTATATATCACTGTATATATTCTCCAACAACAAGGGTCTCTGACAAGGCCAGGCTATGATACTGAGAGAATACTGAAATGAAAGAGATACATTAAAGGTTTTCGTGGAGACGGCATGAGATTGATTTCCAAAGGTCTAAGAGATGGAAAAGAACAGGCCATAAGGGTCTACAATGTTGAAAGACATCATAGACAAAACAGCTTGTGTTCCTGGACATTGTGCAAGCAGACTTGGGACACTGTAAAGGCAATGCAGTCTACCCTGCAGTATGTAATCACATATTATTGTCAAGCCCAGGCAATTCCACCAGTCTGTTAAAAAAAAAGTCAAACAGCCAATTTTTCATTTACAAGTTTTCAAAATAGTTATGTTCCTCCATTTGTGTAGAGCCCTGCAGAGAAGTGCCATTCCCAGGATGCACTGTGCACTGGGAGGCAGGGTGAAATGTTTTTTCTAGAGAAGTTTTTAAAAAGGAAAACATGGAATATTCTGCATTAATAAGATGAATCACAGGAAACATCCAGAATTGCACCATATTCCACTCCAATACTATGGTTGTTCAATCAACCAATATTATCTAAATTCTTGCCTAGTGTTACACATCAGAAGCCACCAGTGTATGATTTCACCCAGAAACTGTAACCAAAACTAGTTCTCCATAAATTATCAAAACATTTAGAAACTCTAATATCTTAAAAACCCAAATGCATACAGATTGCTTCTTAAGCTTGGAAATGACAGAAAACATCTTCATCACATTCTGGTCTTTGAAAAAGAGTTCAGAAAATATGGCGATCATATTTAGGCTTCCAGTTTCTAGATCTTTCAATGGTACTAAAGCCAGACACAACACATGCTAGTTTCTGAATGGCTGTGAACTATGCCAGTAAACATGGGGACCCACAACACATAACAGAGGCTTATGATGTCAAGGGGATAATTGATGACATTTTTGAGACTACCTATTACATGAAATGTCAGTTGCAGAGTCAGTCTTCATCGTATCCCTAGAGAGGGCTGGGAGCAGGGAAGGAGCCAGCAGGACCTGCCCCCAACAGCAGAATACACTAAGGCCTACATGTCCCAAGTCTCCCTATCTCCAAGGTGGAGAAAACAACACATCATTTCTCACTTTGGTAGGAAGGAACCAAGGAAAGACAGAAGCCACCATCTGACACATAAAGGAAACAGAGAACTCTATTCTTCTATACTCCATACCATGGCAAACCCACAGACCCATATTTATATTTGCTATTTATGTTATATATAAATTTATAAACATGTACACTTGGCTTTGTTATGATTCATGCATGGTTCCATGATAAAAACATATTCATGAAACATACAAATTCGTGCATTTGCATATGAAAAGAGAAGTGCTTTGCTCTTTAATCTGCACATTTTTTTTAAATTTTAGCCCGCCTGCCTTCCTTTCTTTTTGTCCCTTCTTCCTTCTGCCTCATCCCCCACCCTCTTCTTTCTTTTCAAATTTGGATCTCAGCATTCAAAAGCAACCTGGCTCTGCAAATCTCATTTTGACCTCATTGGCTTTCATTAATGTACTTCTGATCGGTATCGAAAACACAGGGAACTGCCTAAATAGAATTACTTTCATTTCTAGTTTTCACCTAATATGACCCATGGAAGATACCACCCTTACACACACCAGGGAACTGTACCCTCACACTCATTCCTTCCTCACAAGCCTTTTGTTGACATCAGCTCTCAACACCTCAGAACTGTGTCAGGGAGACTCAAGACAATCTTTACCCAAACTCACTCCTTTTTCCCATTCACGCTATCTCTCTGCTTCCCTTCCTCAGAGGGAGGAACCCCATCTGCCAGGAGGAAATATTTGCAGCCAACATGACAAGTGGAATCCCTGCTTCTCACAGCTGTGAATCAAAACTCCGATGACAGAAATTAACTAGACCACTTCCAAACAGATGTGTGTGCAGAATCTCACTGGAGCCTTTTGTTTCCAGAACTTGGTGCAAACCAAAAAGAACACAGGAATCAGGGGGAGAGCATCCCTTACTATGCAGTTACTCAAGTGTGGTCTGATGGTTCCTCTGGAGCATTGTAGACTTTCAAATGTAAAGGAACACAATAAAGGTTCAGAATCCTCCCCATTCCCAAAAGAGGAGACTCTGAAAGTTGCCAATCACTCACAGGAATCTGTGACTAAACAGATGGGTTTTGACACCTCTGGTTTGATTTCAAATGCAAACATGTCAATTTATGCTCTGGCACAGGTTCTTCACTCCTCCAATCTTTTGGGGGGGGTGTTTAGGGTTTTTATTTAAAAGTTTTGTTCTCTGAGTTCAGTTGTTCCTGCATATCAATTAAGGCAATAGAGTTCAGTACACAGGCACTTACTTAGATGATGTCATTATCTAAATCCCATATTCTTTTTTTTGTTCAGAGACAGGGTTTCTCTGTGTGACTGCCAGGCTGTCCTGTAACTCCCTCTGTAGAGCAGTATGACCTCAAACACACAGAAATCTGCTTGCAATTGCCTCCTGAGTGCTGGAATTAAACATGTGTGCAACCACTACCCAGATAAAATTTGATATTCTTAAATAACCTTAGACGGCAAAATACCTGCATGTGAAGAAACACCTACAATTTAAGTTGTAGGTGAATCTGTGTGTTTATATGAATATAAAGGTAGAAGGATATATGTAAGTTTCCTTCAGGGCTCTCTGCATATTGACTAAGCACTTGTCATATTTCTATAACCAAAATGAGCATATCAGTGTCCCATTGACACCACTCTATATTCTCAAGCCCATGCCCAACTTCTGCCACCCTTGCCCTTCACAGGTAAATGGCCATTCCTTGCTCTTAAGAGACCAAGG
Source organism: Mesocricetus auratus (assembly GCF_017639785.1). Classification (NCBI taxonomy): domain Eukaryota; kingdom Metazoa; phylum Chordata; class Mammalia; order Rodentia; family Cricetidae; genus Mesocricetus; species Mesocricetus auratus. Next base: position 80,796,620 of record NW_024429190.1, read on the forward strand.
TCAAGGACAAATGTGAACTTCAAACAATAGATTATCCAGCTGCAAAGATGAAGCGTATGCAAAAGAAACTACTCAAGAATATTTTAAGCAAAATGTCAACATATTCACAATGATAGAATACAGATAATTACTTAATTATTGAGAGAGAATATTTTCTTTTATTCCACAATGGACTTGTGTTGTTTTGAGCTCTTTATATTCTCACACCATGTTAGTTTATAAGGCAAGTATTAAGGCTTGTTTTCTTTTGTAACAATAGGTTAACTTTTTAACATTTTAAAGTATTGTGTTGAGTTGTAAAATGGAGCAATTAAAATCTGGTCAAATTTAACATTGTTTTGTAAGCCGAGAGATACATGAACTCTGTTGAAGACTGTCCACACAGAGACCAAAGTTGTGATCTATGGATAATTAATCAAATAGAAGAAACGCCTTCTTTCAAAAACTTTAATTATCTACAAAAGTCTTTACTATGCTATATATTCTGTGAATATCCATACACTGGAAATAACATGCCATTCATTGTTCATCCACTTTCCAGATACCTTCTTCCTAGATAGAGAAAGATGCCTCTGTTCAGTTTGTTTTATAAGGAGTATCAATCCTTCCCTAACTCTATAGAGTTAGACTTACATCTTCATCACAATGGGTTAGAACCATATTCCCTTACTCTGTATTTTAGAGAGCAACAGGCAAAGGTTGTAAGGAAAGGCTAGTGAGAAGGTCTTAATAGCTTCTGGGCCAGTCCCTGACACGCAGTATGGCTCTCACTAGGACTGAATGAAGAATAGCATGAGCAAAACTTAAAGAGGAGAAATAGCTCTTTGTAGAGCAAAGCAGACAGCTGATGTCTCAATAGGATTTGAAAGGCACTGAAAAGATAAGCTAGCCCCTTCATCCAGCAGTGAGAGCACCATCCGAGTCTTCCCTTCTGTTTGTGGCTACTGGATGTGTGGACAATGAATGCTAATTTTTCTTCTCAGTGTTCAAAATCAAACCCAGACCCTTACACAGTGTAAACATACAATGTATCACTAAGTTCTACTCCCAGTTGATTTTTTAAAAAAATAATTTTTTGCTGTAAAATATACATGACATAGGATCATAACTACAGCTAAGTGCAGATGCTCTTTGATTTATGATAGAGCTGTAGACCACATAAATCCATCGTAAGTGGAAAGTATCACAGGTGGCAGTGTATTGAGGGCACATAACCTACTAAGCATTACAGATCATTAACAACACAGATGACTGCAAAGCACCAGTTGTTCTGCGAGCTAAGCTTACTACCTCTGCCTGGCATCACTAGGCAGTTCAGTCATACAGCACAGCCACAGTCTTTAAAAGATGAGAACTTGAAGTTCCAAGGACAGTTTTTGCTAAGTGCACACAGGTTTCTAGTGTTCTAAAGCCAAGCCACTGCAAGGTAGGAGACAAATGGAGTATGCAGCTTTGTAGCATGCTCCTAACAGACTGGGTGACCTCATGAGAGTTACAGAAAGGAGAGTTACATGAGTTCATTAAAGGATAGCTTGTCAAGTCCCCTCAAGTGAAACTTGAAGACTGAAAGCCGATGTGGATAACAATCAAAAAAGGAAATTGACATTGACAAAGTGTGACTTCAAAGGACATGTCAGCAATCTAAGATTCAGAGAAAGCAAAATTGATAATTACACAAATTCCACTTTAACTAAAGAAGTTACAAGAACTAGGGAGAGAAAATGGACATGTGCTCACTTAAGTAACTGATCCCTTGGGCAGCCCAAGACATTCAGCATCCCCCCCTTTTTTTTATTTTGCACAGTGAATTTCACCAGAGAAGAGTATCTTTGCTTTGATACAAGTTGATGTTAACACATAGTGAGCTATGCTCTCTAGCCTTCGCACATGAAAACAAGAGCGCTATCCGCTACACGGGAATGTGAATCAGTGAAGGTCTGTTTACCATGACAACCAAGAGGCACCCCCACATTCCTGCTCTGTTCTCCTTTGTCCTTACCTGTTATTCAGAAACCTGGGCCACACTGAGGCCACTATAAAATATGGCAAGAAAGAAAACCAGCGGTTCCCACTAGCATTTGTGACTTAACACCTAATATTTCAAAAAATGAACTGAGTTATCCATTTTCCCAAACAAACCACAGCTGAACATTGTAATTGAGAACATGGATTGTTCATACCACCACCAACACTCTATATCTACATATTGAAGATGGGAAATATAGGGAAGGACAGAGATGGTATGGACCTCTAGCCTAGCTTGAAAAAAAGGATAAACCAAAATAAAAGTTACATAGAAAACAGTCCTGGTCTCTTCCTATGTATCCAATCTTAGGAGAAAAAAACAAACACTAACAAAAAGATAGACTATTTATGTATGTATGCATGTGCCTGTGTATTCATTTGGGTACATGTGAGTATGTATATGTGGGCATGTGTGGTGTGTGTATGATGTTGTATGTGTGTATATTGTGTATATTGAGTGTGCTGTGTATGTGAATGTGTGAGCGTGTTTGCATACATCAAAAATGACCTCTGGTGGCATCATCAGGGACACTGGTTTGCTTCTTTGAGACAGTATGTCTCATTAGTCTGGAGGTCTCCAATTAAGCTCGACTGATTGACCCATGTTCCAGGGACAATCTTTCCTTTCTCCAGCTGTGCTGGGATTATAGATGAGGGCCACAGGACCCACCTTTTCCACATGGGTTACAGTTCTCAAAGTCAGATCTGGCTGTACCAGTCGTGGTATTTTCCCACCTGAAACTTCTTCTGGTGTTTTAATTTCATCAATGTGTGAATGTCATACTCATACCCTGAATTATTATAAGCTAGGGTTAAATTAAGAGTAAGAGAGTCACATCATTCTACAAGCATCCTGGGGAGTGGAGAAACCTCCTGCCCCAGAGGTTATGTGTGCAGCAGTAACTTGGGGACCCACAAGAGTTGCCACTGAGTACAGAGAGATATATGAGAAAACTGGCACCTGTCTCCTGGATGCCACAGTGGACAGTGATGTTAGGGACAAAGTCTGCTCTTGTTCCATACCTAGAACACATATTACCACAGAGAGACTGGAGGTGGAATTCATATAACAATAATTTAAAAAACCCTTCCATTAACCTGACAACATGGGTTTCTAAAATAAGAAATTAAATTTCAGCAAGTGAATATATCTTTATGTATGGGACGTTGTGTAATTAATTATACCTCCATACAGTCTGTTATAGTGTAACTCAGTATACTTGAAAAGCCACAGACTGACCCAATCCAAATCTTTCACCACTGAGGATACCCAGTAAAGTGATACTAATATTTGTGAGGGGATTTTTACTTTCTAACCTATACTGAATTCTGAAATTTGGTGGAAAGTCTGCAAGAATAGGAATGGGGGTAGGGGTGGGCAGAGAGCAAGTTTGGGCAAGTAGGCATCTAAGCATTAGTTTTACAACCAGCCCTACCTAGAAGGAAGGGTGGGTAGCAGGCAGGCAGAGAGGAGGTGCATGTATGCAGTTCACACTTACCCATCCCACCATGTGATTAGGATTCATCTGCAACTCTGGAGAAAGACAAGCCTTTGACAAGTTGTCCTTGATAAGTTACTAATTCTACTTGAAAATTTCCCATTCTTTCTGTCACAATTTCTGTAGCCAAATTCATAATGTCTCTTTTCTTTATGCTAATATAAACTGCAATGTGAAGCTTGTTGCCTATGGTAGAGTAAATCATTTTCTCCATCCACAGTATAAGTTTATGGATAGAATTTTCCATAACAACAAGCAATCTTTTTCTGCTTTCGCTTCCTATGTGAAAGTCCTGATCTCTGCTAATTTTTGACAGAAAATGACTTCTAACAACAGTGGGCACCTAGAATCCCATTGAGTGAGCTCTCAGTGGCTTCTGTTTATAAAATCCTGTACCACTTTCTCTTGTAACCTGCCATCAAATGTGACATAATTTAATGCAACAGCTCCAGTTTTTAAGGATGGCATTTTGCACTGTGCTTTCAAACTTCACAAGTACAGTTTTCCAACAGGAGCTGGCCAACTTCAATAGAGCAGACGGGGATCTGTTAACAGGTTCCAACTTTAAATTACTGTTGAGTGGCTTAGCAGAACTCGAGGATAATTCCTTTAACAAGTAATTAATCATCTCAAAAACATCTTGGTGAAGTGCGTTTTCTGTCTTTACTTACAGAAGGCAATTTTACCAGGAACTGCAAACACTTCACCATTCTCTGGCCTATAGTAACATTTCACTGTTTTCAAAGTGTTCATGGGGGAGGGTATGGAGTGTGTGTGTGTGTGTGTGTGTATGGTATGTATGTATATGGAGAGTGTGGAAGTGTGGAGCTGTATCTATGTGGGGTGTGTATGTGTGATGTGTGGAGAGTGTGGGGGTATATGTATGTGTGGTGTGTGTATGTATGTGCATGGTGTGTGTGCATGTGTGTGTGTGCCTATGTGCATATGTATGTATGTGTTCTGTCAAAAGATCAGCAAGCACACAAAATGAGATGTGTTCAAAAAAGATAACACTACTAACAATTCCAAAGTGTGAACTTTAGGCACCTAATGCCTTGAAGCATTTCGACTTCACATCTATTTTTTCCCTGTGTCATCTGGAAATTCATACCTTGTTTTGGAACAGATTGAGAAGTACACCCATGGAATCACAGCAGAAAATAAATCCCCACAAGTCTGTATCTTTGGCAATGTGAGTGTACCCTAAAAATTATTTCAGGTTAAGCTATTTCTTGAGGGTGTAAAAGGCAACTGTCAGAGTTAGGAAAAGTGAGGAGAAACTACAGAAATAGCAGAGGGCCTGATTTTTAGAGAGTTCTCCAAACATGTAAGAGGAAAACATGTTGACTTTGTGGCTTGTCAGGGAAGTTAGGAAAAAATTTGTCTAGATTCATAAGTATCTGAAGACTATTTTATTTTTCTAAATGAAAAAATAACTTATGTAAAGTTACATTTTAACCCTGCTGTGAAATATATATCAGATCATACCACCACCTAGTTGAAAGCAGCACTTTAATTTTTTTTAACCATAAAATATGAAGTGCACAGAGAATGGCTTTACTCATAACTCAATTACCACCTGAAAATTATTTCTATGCAAATCCCAGACATTGCTTAAGACCTCATCGTTAGCTCATTCTCCTTTAAATACCACAAACTGCTCTAGAGTAAGTTGTCTCAATATATTTTGCCTTACTCAAGTTCAAGAACATTCTTTACCCCATGCCTATACAGTAAATGTTCTAAATAATTTGACTCACTCAGAAAGGTCATCACCCAAACTACTTAAAGTGTCCAGCAGAAGTTACTACTACATTCCTGAGAGGTGTCCCTCTGGAGCTGTCCTCCTTCCTGGTAAAGATGGGAACTGAGTGCCAACTCAGTGTAGCTCTCATCACAGCAGAGAGCCAGGAGAACCACTGGTCCTTCCTTTGCAGCTGCACAGCATCCCATGGTCAATGATAGGCTTCTTTAAGCTCTGGCTGTTGTAAAATAGCTACAGTAACACTGTTCTTTATTGAGAATGCGAAGTGTCCATGGAGACATGGGGATGTATGTTTACTTGTGCTTTTACTCAATCCCACAAAAAAGAGATGAAGCACAGGATGGTATGGAGGCAAGCAATGGGAACAATGAGTTTCAGACTTGAACAAAGCCCTAGAATGATGCAGCCAATTCACATATCAGAGGCATTGTTCCTTTGTCAGTTTAGAGAAAGCAGATGACTGTTGAAAGACAGACATCTTTTCCTTCTTCACAGACCCACTTTTCCAGGAAAACATAAGACTTCAAAACACAGTTATCTGTGAAATCTTACTTAAAAGGTAACAGTGGTAAGATCTATCATTTTATCCAGTGGTTTTAATAAAGAAAAAAATACTTTTCTGAAAACTATGATGAACTAGCAAATACTTGAAATATTATGGGTGGGCATAGTCAGGGTGTGGTTTTTTGAGAGAATGATTGCCTGGTGTCCATTAAGGTCCTGGGTTCAGTTCTCAGTACTGCATAAAGCATAAGCCTAGGCTCCATATTGATGCCTGAGAACTTAGCACTTGGCAGTGCAGAAGCAGAGGAGTCAGAAGTTCAAAGTCAGCCTTGGCTATATTGACAGATAAAGGTCAGCCTGGACTACATTGAAGGTTAAATGTCAGCTTGTGCTATATGTGCCCCAATCTCAAAACAAACAAACCAACAAACAGCAACTACTTGACTTCACAGATAATAGAAAAATGAATTTATGTGTCTATTTGTTGCTTTGAAGCAGTGTCATTCTGTATCCCAGACTGATCTCAAACTAGACATTCTCCTGTCTGCATGCTTAGATTACAAGTGCATACTGTGAAGTCTGGCTTCTGCTGCTTCCTTTACCTAACTTTTCTCCAGTGATCACTAGATTTTGTTTTAATGATAAATTTTCTCACCTGAAGGTGCAATAATCACTCCTGAGTAGGCACATTACTTACAGAATTAACGGTTGTCTGGAAGCATTGTCTGCAAAGCTTTAACTCCTGTCCACTTCCTCTATTGTTTTTCAAGGCAATTCTGAAGACAGTGGGTTTGAGGCAAAGGAGAAGGCTCTGGCAGTCAAAGCTGAGGCTGTTCCCACCTAAGTTTATGTCTGTATTCTGACCGACAGACAATCCTTAGAGAATACCTCAGAAAATGTCCATACATCAATATTCTTGTTCTTAATGGTAGCAATGCCACCATCTTAGCCAGGCTACTCTGACCATAGACACACAGTAAGGTTTAGATTGCTATCACTGATCTAGAGCCAAAGGTACTGTTCCATTATAAGAGTGAAAATAATGAGAGGATAGTAACCATGTCAGCAGGACACTGAAGGGCCACAAACGTTTCTCTACAAACAAGGCAGAAATACTGAGATCAAAGGAGGGAACAGAGAGTCAGAACAGCGCCCCACAGAACAAGATGTGGGAAATTCTAATGTCAATGCTGCCTTTTGGTGAGGCAGAAAAATCAAAACTCATGTTGTTGCTAAATCAAAGGGATTCAAGTCTAGGTTTTTGATGTAATGCATTTTGCAAATACTGCTTTTATTTTTCATGGTCAGGGAGATGACTTGAGTGTATAAAGCATAAAGCTCTGGTTTCACATTCCCAGGACACATGCAAATCCTGATGCAGTAGCAGTATTTGTAACCCTAATGCTCCTGTGATGAGATTGGATGTGAGAGAGAAATCACCAGAAGGTCAAGGTCCTGACACATCCAGCAGCAAACAGCAGAAGAGTGATTCTGACTCAATGAAGGTAGAAGATGAGTGCTGATGCCCAAGTTTGTCCTCAATGTGCATGCACACACACACACACACACACACACACACACACAAGGCAGAAAGAGATTTATTTTTCAATATATTTTCTTTTCCTCTTTATTTACAAAGAAGCCCATTTTCTATGGATACATGCATACTTAATCTCTTCTATTGGCATATCATCTTGAACTAGAACATCTGAAGTCAAAATACATTATCTTCTGATTAATAAAAAATAGAGTTGCAACTATGCTTTTATGAAATTATTCATTTTTGTCATGCAAAGACTCCCAATCTGCCTACCAATTGGACTGTCCTGGTCATGAAACATTACCTTCTCAGCATGTGGCATGCCCATCAGCAAGAAAGTAGCAAGCCGCATAGACTAACTTTATTTATTACATTTGCATTGCCTACAAAGCCATTTACTTAATGGATGAGTCTCATTAGCAGTCCAACCACAATATAAAGAATACAATGATGTGTTTCATGGGTTCATTAAAATAATATTTCAAAGGAGTCATTAGAAAAAAAAGAGAAGCAGAAGATCCAACAGACAGTAAGTTGTCTGCGAATAAATGAGATGGAACCAACATGTTTTCTAGTAAGTTAGAAACATGTTTACAAATATATTACAGCCATTAGAACAGGAAGCAACAACTTAGCAAGTGCTGGGGGGACGATTACTCATGCAATTTACCAAAACAAAACTGCAATACTTCCAATGGTTACTGTAGATGCAGATGGCTGTAGGAATAGGAAAATGGAATTTAATAAGAAACAGTTTTCCATAGCCCTAAGAAAACCCTTCCATTACACGTCAAATGTCAAACACTGAATTCTGTGTTCAGATCACTGGATTTTTCCCCTATATATGTTTGTGTTATTTGTTGGACATACTCATCTTTTCAGTTAGAGAAGAAGGTTACAATAAAGTGACAAAACAAGTCATCCTGAAGTATGAGAACATACACACCAACCAGCCAAATACCACCCAGTATCTGTTTATCCCTTGCATTAGACACAGAGTCCTTACTCCCATTCCACACCTGAAGGTTGAGCAACACGTGTTCAGAAAGTGACATACGAACAATTAAATGGACAAAGGCTCTTATTAAACAGAGGCAGGTAGATCTCTGTGAGTTTGAGACCAAGCCTGGTCTACCGAGCGAGCTCCAGGACAGGCTCCAAAGCAATACAGAGAAACCATGTCTCAAAAAAAAAAAAGGCACAGAGATTTCTTATTAGTTATGAATGCTTGGCCTCATCTCATGTTTGTCCCACCAGCTCTTATAACTTAATGTAACCTGTTTCTTTCATCTATCTTTTGCCTCAGGCCTTTTTACCTTTGTTTCATCCTGTATTTTCTACTTTCACTCCTGCTGCTGCATCTGCCTGGTTGGCTGCAGGGGTGTCTTCTTCTCTTTCTCCCTTGTTCTCCCCCTGCCCAAGCATAGATTCCTCTTCCTGCTTATCCTCTCTGCCTACCACCTATTCCTCTCCTGCCTAGTTATTGACCTTCCAGCTTTTTATTAGACCAATCAGGTGCCATAGGAAGGCAAAGTGAAACAGCAACACATCTTACATAATTAAACAGAGGCAACATAAACAAGTGTAACACACCTTACATACCTATGTAATATTCCACAACAATCATCAGCCAGTCAGGCCACAGACATGTGAATAAATTTAGCTAACTTCAAGAGTTGCTACATGACAAACAGGAACTCCACATGCATGAGGAATGAGCATGTTTGTTGTGTGGCATTATCCAACATCCAACAGATTCACACCTTGTCTTTGTGATCTGTGGAGAGACCTATTCTCCCTAAATAGGGGAGCAAGTTGTATAAAAATCAAAACAGCACTGTGGTTTACTAAAGGCATTAACAAAGCATTATTTATGTCCTATTTTATTTATTTATTATTTGGTTTTTCGAGACAGGGTTTCTCTGTGTTGCTTTGGAGGCTGTCCTGGAACTCACTTTGTAGACCAGGCTGGCCTCGAACTCACAGAGATCCGCCTGCCTCTGCCTCCCAAGTGCTGGGATTAAAGGCGTGCGCCACCAACGCCCGGCCTATGCCCTACTTTTTAATGAGAAAATATAAAGAAGACTTGTAGGAGAGGTGCTTGTAACTGAAATAGTGGAGTACTTGCCATCATGCACAAGGCTACAGGCTCTACAGCTAGTACCACATAAAATAGGCAAGGATCAGATGTTCTCAGCTATGTAGAAAGTTTAAATGGTGTAGGAAGAACTATTTCATATAAAAAACAAATGCAGAAACAAACTTATATACATAGTCTCAAGCTTTAAATGTTAGATACTGATATGGAAGCAATTACCAGACTGTTGAATTCAACTTCTAACCTGTTCATTGCTTATACATTTCCTAAATATTTAAAGGGCTACAGGATTATGAGCAGGTAAAGAAATAAATAGTATGCCACACACTAGGAACAATGGTGTTATACCTTAGTATTTTCCATGTGAACAGATAAAGTAAGGGTCCCCAAATGAGGTTCTGAATATGTATCTGTGGTCTCTTCAGATAAAAATCTGACCAATTCCATAACTAAAGAGTTTAATAACTATTTTGAGAGTGGATAAGCTATATACAACAGAAATTTGAAGACAATTAACCCCCTAGCTATGCCTCTGCCTCAGTCTCCAGTATAACTTTTACTACAGTACCAAGCTCTTAAATAGAGACTTGTCCCAGAATAAACTATAATAAAACAAAGCCTGCAACAAGTCACAGATTTCTTCCTCTTTCTGTTCTCCATTCCCACTTCTCTTCCTTAAACTTCTTCCCCTCCTTCCTTCCTACAAAGTCTTGCTATATAATTTAGTCTGGCTCCTAATGACTGTTGCCCTGCCTCAGCTCCAACGCACTAGGACTACAGGCACAATACCACCACATCCACTATATATGGCTTCTTGTGTTAAAGCAAATCACATTTCAAAATCCAACATTTCCTTTAATGTTTTACCAAATCTAGTATACTGTCTTCCAAAGAAGAAACAGTAGAAAAAATATTGGAAAGCCAATTGGGCTGTTAAATCCAACAAACTGTAAACCACATACTTGTCATGCTAATATCTAATGGCACTCACTCCTTTCTAGGTCATCTGCTTCCTGAGGGTAAGGCCCTGACAATGCTGCATCTGTTTTCTAGAGTATGTATTTACCATTTCTCTTTTCTGAGTCTCTTATCTGACTAAAAGAGGTAAAGGGAATGGTGGTTATCATTCTGATGGGAGAGAACTGGAATTGTGTGTGATCCACTCACCAAGAATGTCGCTCAGCAGTGGCTATGTCCCATAAAAATAAAATATATGATTTCAGTGCACACTCCTACACTGCTGTTGGAGCTGAGATTGGGTAATTGGGTTCTGGAAACACTGGAGGGCAGAGCAGGCCGATACCCATACAGGTATGCACAGAACTTCTGAGCTGTGGGCAGTAAGCAGGCAGTACATGTCCAGCAGGAAAAGTATGTTTCTGATACTCAGCCCTCACCAAATGGGATGGCCAAGCCTCAGTAACTGGGGTTTGGTTTTGATTTCTCCCTATGAAGCTGATACCAGCCTGGAATCCCATAAGTAGTCCAGGTTGGCCTAGAACTTAGAATTCTTCTGTCTCATCTTCTGGAGTGACAGGATTAGATGTACACACTCTGTGCCAAGCTGAAGTTTTATAAATTAGTTCAAAAGGAACCATAAATTGAAGTCTCCCTAATTTTAAATGATATAACAATCTTCAAGCTACAGTGTTGACTAAATAAAACACAAGCTAAAACATTCATATTTTCCAAGCCGACAAGGGTATAAACCATAATAAGCCCAAAACTGAAGCCAAATAGCTTCCTTCCTCCCTTCTTCCCTTCCTTCCTCCCTCCCGCCCTCCCTTCCTCCCTCCCTCCTTTCCTCCCTTCCTCCCTTCCTCCCTTTCTCCTTCCTTCCTTTGCTTCTTTCCTTCAACATGGTCTTACTATGCGGCTCAGGTTGCCCTTAGACTGGTTATCTGTTTCAACCTTGTAGTATGCTGGCTACCTAAAAATATGGCAAAAAGCCCCAGCATCTTGCACCCTTCCCCACTGCCCCCCTTGAAAAGGGTAACTGTGAGGGACAGGAAGCAGGCAGTACATTGCAGTATCCATGGCCTCGTACATGATCCTTCTTCTTAGGTGGGAAAAGCAGAACATGAAAAGGTAACAGAGTGTTGTTATATCTTTATGTAGCGTCCTAATCTGATGGAAAAGTCACTCTGGAGTCTGTCTGCTTTGTTGAGCTTGTAGAAGCAAGTCCCGACTCATAAGATAATGAACTTCATCGGTGCCTGGAAGTAGACCTTTTCCCAGCCAAACTGCTTAGTGCCACCCTCATACTACCCTCACCGGGGGAAACTCAGATTAAAGCCTGATAAAACGGGAGTAGAACATCCAGCCACAGCAGGTCTGAACCTTGGTGCATATTTTAGTGTGGGTTTGGTTGTTTTGAGGGGAAGGGTATTCATAAAGGGTTTCACATTATAGGCTAGGCTAGCCTCAAACTGATAGCAATTGTCCTACTTCAGTTCCTGAGTGTTCAGATTAAATACCTGAACTTGACTCACAAACCATGAGGTAAAAGTGTGTCTTGCTTTACACCACTAAACGTGGGTTAATCTGTTCCACAGCAAAAGGAAGCTAACACAAGGGACTTTCCCCCACATGTCAATCAATTACAAGTTGCACACATTCTTTGTTCAGCTGACTTGCTTTTCCTAGTAATACTTGGTTAATGAAGGAAGTAATCCATGGAACGACACTCTGATACAAGGTCCTTGTGTACCAGGAGACCAATATTTTGAGTTATGTAGTCATGTTGCATAACTTTCCTTTTTGCATTTAGCATTTGAATAATGATATGCACAGCAGGGTTGAACAAATAGTGATGAGGAAGGAGTAGATTCACCCGTCATTCTCAAAGGTATAATACAATGTGATATTCTTATACATAAAGCAATGATGGGCTAAATGACATAAGCTATAAAAAGCAATGAACAACATGGCATGAAAAGAATTTGAAGAAAACTATAGGATTTTTGTAACACTCTTCTTCCTGGGACAGTTGAAAGTGTAGTCCATACCCAGAAGCAGCACCTCAGTGCCCATCATTCCATTGCCCTGTGCTGCAGATGGCAATCAAGGACCACACACTTCATCTGCCCTCCTGTAGAGAACTTTAAAAACATTTTTGGGGGGTTATTTTTCGAGACAGGGTTGTGGCTTTGGAGACTGTCCTGGAACTAGCTCTTGTAGATCAGGCTAGTCTAGAACTCATAGAGATCCACCTGCCTCTGCCTCCCTAGTGCTGGGATTAAGGGCGTGCACCAGCAATGTCCAGCAATAAAAACACTTTTTAAAGATAAAGAAGAAAAGAAAAATGTAGGGTATTCAGTCTAATACTAACACTTTGCAAAGAAGACACCTCTGACCATGGTTACTCCCTACTCATAAATAACTTACCAAAACACATATACAATACTACAAACAATGTTTTCTTTCACTCTAAGCCTTAGTATGACCAGTGTGTGTGCCCTGTTAAGAGTTTGCTCTAATCCCTGACTGTAAGGACACCTAGTACATTTGCCAATCTTCAGTGCTTTGGTGACAACCTGTAGAATTGCCAGGCTCCTTCCTGCCCATGTTGTAAGTGACCCTTTAGCAGACTGCTTTATCTGGTGTCAAAATTGCTATCTGAGATATGCAATTATGACTCTCATTTTTTATTTCTAGCACTTGAGATTGTTCTGCCTACAGAAGGCACTTGAGAAATGTTATCTGAAGAGAAAATAAAAGAAATCTGGCACCTGATGGTGTATAAGAACTGGGAGGGGACCCTTCGACAATAAACCTGGATAATGTAGGCAAAAATATGCTAACAGCTTTCAAACACTAAATCCTTTAGCTCTAACCCTGAGGCAGGGGTCTTCAAAGATGAAAGATTTAACGGAACAATTGGAAACTAAAATTTTACAACCTAACACATGTTAAAAATTGGAAGAAATACCACAGGTCTCCAATCTACCCAGCTGTTAAATTTTTTTCATATATCGCTTCAAGCAGTGTGTGAATATTATTACTTTAACATAAAGGGCAGTGTTTTTCTCTAAAACATTTATTCTAAGAGATATGCTTACCCAGCTTCTGTAGGTGCCAAAAAGTAAGGGTGTCTCATAATTGTAAGGGTCTCCCATGATTGTGTGTCCTAAGATTGTGTGTCCCGTGATTGTGTGTCCTGTCATTGTATGTGTGTCCCATGATTGTAAGGGTGTCCCGTGAATGGCAGGGTGTTCCTGCGATTGTAAGTGTGTCCTGCGATTGTAAGTGTGTCCTGTGATTGTGTTTCCCGTGATTGTAAGTGGGTCCGTGATTGTGTGTCCTGCGATTGTAAGAGTGTCCTGTGATTGTAAGTGTGTCCTGCGATTGTGTGTCCTGTGATTGTGTGTCCTGTGATTGTAAGTGTGTCCTGTGATTGTAAGGGTGTCCCCTGATTAGCTCCTTCTAGACAGAGTTGTCCTGCAGCTCAGCAGGAGATATCCAGATCTGTGCTCACACCTCGCTTGTCAATCAGGTTCACAAAACACAGCAGGTGGCCCAACAGACAGCCTTAATTTTCAATGAACACTTTGGTTTGTTCATAACATTTCAAAAGTTTATTGAGATAAACTTAAAAACATTCTTTCTGAAGAAACTTCAAGGAAACTGATTGTATTCATGTGGGTTCCTGTGAATTGTTTTTATGTATATGTGTACAAGTTCATGAGTACCTGTGTCCACACACATGGAGACCTTGGGTTGAAGGAGGAGTCTTTCTGAATGTCTCTCCACCATATTCACTTTGAGGGTTTCTCAGTTGAACCCAGAGATGCCCAGTAAGGCTGGTCTGGTTGGCTAGCTTGTCACAGGAATGCCAGCCACTATGCCCACCCACAACTTAGAAAAAGTTTCTTGGATCTGAAATCTGTCCCGCACACTTGTGCAGCAATCACTTAACCCCCTAGAGCTGGCCTAATTTTATTCTAGAATTTCTATCATGATCCTGTCTTTCAGAGATGCTACGTATCATTTCAGTGATGAGGAGATACACAACTATTCACTAAGAAATTAGGTACGTTCTCCCTTCTTCAACCACCCTGTCCATTGGATTCCAAACATTAGGAGGCTGGTGCTCTTCCAGTCACAGTGTTGGTGCTCTTCCATTCAAAGTGCTCACACTTTCACAAGGGAAGGCTTCACAATTTGCACAATTATGAACCACCAAAAGCTAAGTGCTGGGTGGATAGACCATCCATCCTCTACCAAATGCTGCAAAGTTTGAAGATTTAAAACTTCCCAAAGGAGCTTCCTCCCTCCCCAGAGCACAGGGGTTCTGGATCTCATAGAAGGTATATTGTGTCTCCTCCTACTAGCCAGGCCACGTCTGCATTCCTCTTCTTTGTTCAATCAATTTAGACAACAAATTAGGCATGAATACTGTTTGGCAAAATAATGTTAATCAAACAAAGAAGCAAGCTCTTTTTGTTTGCAAACATATAAAATTTTGCAAGCCTAAGAGCTTTAACGTAAAAAAGAATTACAAATTAATAATAAAATCAATTCTAGACATGAGATGAGCAAAGAAAAAAAAGCAGGCAATTCATACAAGAAAATGCAAGTGGTTAAAAAGAAATGGAAAGAGGGGACAATCTCAAGAGAGAAATAATTCAGATTAAATCAAGACATCACATTCATGGTTAAAGTCATGTTTTTTAAAAATAATTATAGTAAGAAATATGTGAAGAAGACTTAGCATGATGAGGTTGTGTTCTCGCAGTAATGTGCAACAAAAGCTTGATAAATTTTGTACATATATCCTGTCTAGTTTCCTTACTACATCTCCATGGAAACATCCAATTATAGCCAGAGATTTACATACTAAGGTTGTTCTGTCATGACAGAATGTAAAGATACCATGATAAAGAACTGATGATGCTGAAAAGGCACATGATACAATGAATTGTTTCATGAATAATAACATTTTAATGGCATGAGCCACACAACAAGGTGGAAAAAAAAGCAAGTACCAAATATGTTTAAATACAAATGCTATTTTACTTATATAATTTTATTTTACTATTTTACTTATATATATTATATACAAGTGCATAGAAAATATTCTGTACATTAAAATTACATAAGTTACTATTCATAAAAAGTAGACATGTTAGTGGCTTATTTCCTTTATTCTCCATGTTTCATTCCCGTAC
Source organism: Mesocricetus auratus (assembly GCF_017639785.1). Lineage (NCBI taxonomy): Eukaryota > Metazoa > Chordata > Mammalia > Rodentia > Cricetidae > Mesocricetus > Mesocricetus auratus. The sequence continues at coordinate 80,812,221 of NW_024429190.1, forward strand.
ATGTAGTCTACTAGGTCAAGAAAAATTCTGAAAACAAAAGACACAACACAGAACCGGAAGACATAAAGTTCTTCATGTCCCACCATACATAGTCTTGATTGTAAAACTATCCTGTCACAATTATCCTGAAGTCTCCAACCAGGTTCAGTCTCAACAACGTTTCAGTCTCTGAGCACCACTTAGGATGTGGTGAACATTATCAGAATTAGAATCCAAGACCAGCAAAGTTGCTCACCAAATCATATTGTAAGAAAAGGGCCTTGTCAAAGATCAGAGGTTAAATCCATTGACTTGTATTTTTTACTCTTTTTGCTTTTTGAAGGGTCCACACCCAGCTCCCAAATAAATCATACACAGAGTTTTATTATTACTTATTAAGGCCGGGCCTTAGTTTGGTTTGTTGCTAGCAAGCTTTTGTTAACTTAAATTAACCCATCTATCTCTTCCCTCTGAGCATTTATCTTTCTTAATTCTGTATATCTCACTTTCCTTCTTACTCCATGGCTGGCTGGGTGGTTGGGTGGCTGGGCCCTGGTATCCTCCTCTCCATGTTCTCTTGCTTCTCCTTCTCCTCCTCATTTCTCCTTCTATTTATACTCTCTGCCTGCCAGTCCCTCCTATCCTTGCTTCTATTGACCATTCATCTCTTTATTAGGACCACCATGTATTTTAGACAGGCAAAGAATCACAGCTTCACAGAGTTAAACAAATGCATCATAAACAAAACTCACACCTTAAAGTAATATTCTTTTCTTTTTATTATTTATTTTTCATTTAATATTTTCTCATTTTACATACCAACATGGCAACACTAAAGTTATCTACAGCTGAAACCGCAGAGAACATAGAGTTTCATATAAAGCAAGATGGTGCACTCTGGTTTCTGTTGGTAGACATGCATTTCCTCAAGTTAACCAGGGGCATCTGTATTTACATGATGCCTGATTTGTTGAACTATACTGAATACACACCATTATCTATAGAGAATTTACCACGCTGTTTGTTCTTGTCACTATTTGGTGCTTGGTTTGTGAATATAAAAGGAATCAACTTTGATAAAGAAATGGATGCAACAGGTCATGCAGCCCTGTGATACTTTCACTTCTGTGGTTCTGTGACCATCATTCCTAGATGTAGGCTTTATTATCAATCAATCTTATGCAGCCTGATTAGGAAACTTGAAGGAAATCTTAAAATATTTTAAACCAATAACGCAGCCTAACAAAATACTGGTGAATTTGTCACTTTTCTGTGTCAGATGAAACACATAAACATGCACAGAAGAAATAGCTGTTCTCAACGGATTGTCTTCAGATCTCTTGTCATATAGCACTGGGACAAAACATTTACACTGATTGCCCAACACCCAGTCTCACTTCTCAATTTACAAGCTTTTCATTTTATTCTAGAAATTCTTTGCTGTCATGAACTCGGGCAACAGGAAGACAGTTTAGTGGTGCAGATGGCTGTCCTTTTATAGGCCAACTTAATGACTTGTTCTTATCTAATTTGTCATCTGTTATTTAGTTGTCATTATGAACTTTTTGGGTTTCATATCAATCAATTTTCCATGTTGACTAAACAGATGGCTTTAGTTAAAAAAAAAAGCAAGGAAAGGACATTGAATGATTAAAAATCTAAGTCTGCATATACTTAAATATACCTACATAAAATGAAAAATTGAAAGACTAAATTAGAATCCAAAGTGAGATAGATTTCAAACTCAATGGACATGCAAGGACACAATCTGTAGCAGCTGCCTACAAATGGACAAATTGATTCAAATATAGTAATACTTCATTTCCTTCCATTTGTCACAACCTTGACTTGTACAAATCTATCTTGACAAATAGAGATGACAGATGCCAACTGATATACATCACCCACCAGTCATGGGTGTAGTCCCTTTGTCTGTTGTTTATAATCCTTTTTAGAAAGAAGATAATGCACAGATATTTCCATATATTGACAATTTTCTTCCACTTTCTCATCCTTCTCATAGCTTTGGTTAATCCATGAGTTATGTTTGCAAATAAACATGTAAATATATGATGTTCCAGGAACAGTCATTCATGCCAAGCACTCCTTCCATTGATGAATACATACAATCAAAATAACTCCTTTTACTAACTCAAGTGTGTTCCCTTCACACACAAACAAGACCAAAAGCTGCTTCTATATGTTCTTCAAAGTAAAAGAAGCTAATGTAGAAATCAGTTTATCAAAACAGACAAATCCTTTGCACTGTTTTCTTATATGACCACAGTGGTAGTAAGTGTGGTAAGACTATTATAGGGACGTATAGAAGGAAACCACATTACTCAGTCTGTTTCAGGTTCAAGCTATTTTCCTTCCTTTATAATTTCATAATCCATAGAAAGCGCTGATCTGTCCAAAATATTCAGAAGCCATTTTTAGACAATAAAATAATTGAAACTGCTTCAAATGACCTGGTCTCCCACAAACAAACACTAGCCAAGGCGACCTTTAGAGAGTCTGGTACAATAAATGACAATGAAGATTGGCGAGGAAGATAATCGCAATATGAAATTTCATATTGGATGCTTCATTTACTCACATTGCTCTTTTCACTATACATTTTCGAACTCATATAAATTTAGTATATTTCAGAATGGATTTTGTAAAACTGTAGCTTTGGCCCACGAGTGAACTACAGAGTCATCATAGGGAACCACACAGCCAACACAGCGTCGGGGTAAGAGGTCTTTTGAGGATAACTTAGTGTTCTATGCCTTTCAGTCTCAGTGGTACAGACATGAGATGTGACCATCTTCCAGTAGGTGAGTGGCTCTCAAAATCTGATCCAAAAAGTGCAAGACCTGCTGTACCTCAAAGCATGCTAGAAATTAAAATATATAACCCCAATCTAGATCTTCTGAACTTCAAATTCTGAAGATTAATTTAACTGATATGAGTTTCAATAAGCTATCTGGGTGTTTTGATAATATTAAGTTGGAGACACAGGGCATTGAACAATAGAATTCTTCAGGATGAAGACTGTTCACTCGGCTTTCCATCTATCACTGTACTGGTCACCACCCTTGGCACTCAAGTCACTTAAGACTGGGCTGGTTTAATCCCCAGAAACAGTTGACCTGACAAGGGTTAGCTCTTGAATCCCAGACTGAATGCTGAGAATCCAGCATGGGACTGATCAAGACCCCCTGAATGTGGGTGTCAGTGAGGAGGCCTAGGCAATCTGTGGGGCTTTGGGTAGTGGATCAGTATTTATCCCTGGCATACAAATGGACTTTGGGTACCCATCCAACAATGAGAAATACACTCTCACCCTGGACTCTTGTGGGAGGGTCTAGGCCCTGCCCTGTATGAAATGACAGACTATGGACACCCCCATGGAGGGCCTCACCCTCCCTGGGGAAATGAGGGCATACTGGGGGAGTTGGTGAAAGGGTGTGGGAGGAGGGGAGGGAAAGGGGGAGGGACCTGGGATTGACATGTGAAGCAACCTGGTTTCTAATTTAAATTTAAAAATAAAAAAAGAGTGACCGGGCGTTGGTGGCTCACGCCTTTAATCCCAGCACTCGGGAGGCAGAGGCAGGCGGATCTCTGTGAGTTCGAGACCAGCCTGGTCTACAATAGTTAGTTCCAGGACAGCCTCCAAAGCCACAGAGAAACCCTGACTCGAAAACAAACAAACAAACAAAAAAAAAGAGTGAAAAAATAAATGCCGCAGAGTTCAAATATTGCGAAGACAGGGTACACACCTTACTTCCCATACAATAGTCTCATACCCTTTCATGTATGAGGGAGTTCTGAGAGTGCAGTGGATGCCTGAATCCATCAACAGAGAACCTCAAATACCCTTACTTCCTATATGGGAATACCCATTATTGTGATTGGAATACAATTTGCATCCTCGGTGAGTTCATGTGAAAGTAGAATATTTATTGTAAGGTTTTAAGAGGGTGGAAGTTAAAATTGGACTGTGATGTTGGAGACTTTGACAAGTCATAGGAATTTGTTAAGGCCATAACAGTGAATTCCTATGATTAAATAGCAGTGACTTTAGAAGATGGAGAGGAGACTGGAGGGATTGCACAGTGGTTGCTGCTCATGTGGAGGATCCAGATTTGGTTTCCAGCACTCATACCAGATAGCTCACAACTGTGACTCTGTTGCAGGAGATCTCTTACAGAGCATCTGATACAGGAGCTCTGTTACAGGTATCCAATGCAGAGGATCTGTCACAGGGGATCTGATACAGCAGTTCTGTTACAGGTGATGTGATGTAGGAGATCTGTTGCAGGGACCAGATGCAAGGGATCTGATACAAGGGATCTGATGCAGGGGATCTATTGCAGAGTATTTGTTACAGGGCATGTAATGCCTTCTTTTGACAGGGGATTTTGATTTCTAGAGTTATGTGCCAAAGAACACATTCTTTAATTAGGCATTACTTGGTTCTGTCATCCTGTGACGAAACAAAGCCAAGAAGGGTTTCTGTGTCTGTGAGGAGGTATACAGGACAAAGGGAAAGCAATCTACTCTATTCTTTTTACCTACTTGTTATAAGTAATTGAGAAGTATGATGTATTCTTAGAAGTCAAATCACAACAAAATAGAACAATTGAGCAAGTGCTAGTGGAAGATTGAGGACAATATCAAATCACAATATTTTAATGTAATAAACAGCTTAATTTCAGGGACAATGCATAGAAAATGAACAGATCCATTGCTAATTAAAGAAATGGAAGGGAATGAGAACGCAGCACAAAGTATTTCAGGCGGCCTGGTACTCACACTGTTCTCTGCAGCCCTTGCCTTTGTGGCACGTTAACCAGGAGCCTTGCCTGGGCTATGATCAGCCTGCAGCCTTCACCAACTGCAAGGCTCTGGGGAAATTACTCACCTGCATTGTGTCTGCCTCTTCTGTAAAATGAAACTCATGTTAGCTAACTCAGAATTGATGAAAGGCTTAGGTTAAATAATGTACTCAATAGATGTTAGGTTTCTTTTGCTCTGTCTAGGGGTGTCTCAAAAGACAAAGGTGCACTCTTCAAGTCACTTAATGTGATTGCAGTCTATCTGTCCAAGCAATGGGACATGAAACAAAAGATAAACAAATCATTAAGTCAGGAACAGCATCCCATAGGGGCTTATTCAGCACGAGGGACACAGCAGGTTCCCATAAGTGCAGGCAGGTTCAATGGATTTTCTCAAGCTTCTCAGAGGCTTCTGGCCAAAATCATGGTGGAGAATGACAGGGTGGGACTGCAGTGTTACACAGACTCGGGTAGGCTGGATGACTTCATGATCACTGAATAGCAAAGCCACAAAAACTAAATTTCCCAAATGTGTTGTTGCATTGAATATTGAAGTGCCTTTTCATAATTCCCTGGTACCCTTTCTCCTTCACCATAGCAACCCATGCATGTTACTTGTCTTTAGCCACAGAGACAGAAGCAACAAGCTCCGATGTTGAATCATAGGGTCTTTTCTTAGTGACATATGAAATTCCAAGTCTATTTTCATAGGGCCAGCCATTGTGTTCCTCAAAATCACATTAATATCACAGGCAAAGGATCCAAAGTGCAAAAATTTTAGCTGTAGGAATGAGACTCTGTCAGAGGCCAGTAAAACCCAACATGAATGGGAAACGCAAAATGAAATGATTAGCAGAAGCAAGGATGAAAACTACTATGCAAACACTGGGGCCTCCAAGGCGTTTTTACTCCAAAGAAATAGCAGTAGCTTGCTTGGACTGAGAGTACACGCCCCACCCCAAAAGAATATACACAAACAAACAAACGAGCAAGCAAATGAATAAATAGAGCACACATACAAGGGTTTGAACATATTCTGAAATCAGCATCTTCTATCCTCTCCGCTTAGACGTTGAGCTTTTTAGAGTTTATATTGGACTTTGTGGTCCTCATAGTCACGACTATACCCTAACAATATAAGCCAAGCAGTAAATAATGGAAGTGCCTGAGGTTTTACAAGAGTACTGTAAGGAATTATCCTGCAAGGCCATCTTTGTAAGGTATAAATTTTCTCTGCCTATAGCAGACAAATACTACTTGAAAAGGTCAAAGGGATCAAGGGAAAGATGCTGAAGGGGAGGATGTGTTCAAGAGACAGTGGTAACAATAAGGAAGAGTCTAGATACAGATAGGTAAGTGAGCTCATTTAAGAACAATATTACATTGTAAGAGAAAGATGATTATTTGACCTTGAGGTGCTTGGATTTTAATCCTTTTTCTGACCTTTAGATAGACAGAATTTCACTCTAAGATTCACGTTGAGCACCCACAATAGCTACCACGTGAACTAGCAGCAGACAAGTATCAACATCATGTGCTAGGTGTGCAATATGTTCACTAGTCTTTGCCTCATTACACTCTTAACTTCAGAAAATCTTGACTTTAAACTCAGCACATGGAGAGGGGCACTGCTATTCTACCACAAGCTCCATAGTCAGTGTGCTCTATCTCGGAGCCACTTGCTCTCCATTGCCTCTTACCTGTGTCCATCTCACAACCGTTGTCTTCTATCTCAACCCCAAATTAAGTCTGGTTATTACAAAAGCTCCCCTGACCTTTGTTTCCTAGTCTTCTCAGCAGCTCAGCCTTATTCCCTGCTTGTCTGCTTCATCCTCTTGGGATGCGTCTGAAAGGCACCCCAATAATAGTACCCAGTTTCCTACTATTTAGTTACTCATGCATCCATTCATCTCATAAACAGTTCTCAGAGACACCCCACACACACAGATATGAATCACAGGCTGTGTGTTAGAGATGCTAAATGAATAAGTCATCCTTAAGAGTGTAATGGGGAGAAGACAGAATGTAACATGGTGGTCCAAAACAGAGGTACAAAGTATGCAAGCTAACTTGGAGGGATGAATCCTAGGAAACATCACAGAGACAGTGTTTTCCTTTGGTGGCAGCTCAAGCAATGGAACAATGGATGTCAGTAATGTGGAAGGAAAGTCAACTCTTTTGTCTTCCGAGATAAGAAAGAAAATAACAAAGATCTTCTTGTACATTTATTTACCGTGAGTGCATGTGAGCATGTGCAAGCGTCAGAGGGCAATTTGTAGGAGTCAGCTGTCTCTTTCCATCATGTGGGTACCAGACTCAGTCTTGGCAGCAAGGCCCTTTACCCCACGAGTCATCTCACTGGCCTTTAGAAAGTCCTATATTTTATACATAAAAGCATCCATTCATCTGTGCACAAAGTTAAATGGATTCATTGCAGCAGTATGTAAATGGATTATTATCCAGGATGCAGACTTGGAAAATGAAAGGTACTTTTTTGGTCACAAGAATTTGAAAGTCCATCACACCTAACTTTTAAAATCACTCCAACACACCCACACCTCTACACCCCACACTCCCACTCACTTATAAGCACACGCAATAAAATAGTAGTTGACTCAAACATCTTCATATTTATTAGAGAAACTCTCTTCTACTGTTGTATCCTAATATATTCCCTTTTCCACCCATAATTATTATCTAATTGTTTAGTCCCAGTCAAGGACGCGTTACTGTCATATACAAGTTCTTGCTTTAGAATTTAGAAGACCATCTGTGTCAGGCAAAATATCTAATGCTCACTTAAGTTTCCAAAGACTTAACACTGTTTAGATTCTTAAAATTTATTTTTAAAACGTGATTTCTAAGAAAGCTGAACCACACTCTAGTATCTTAAAATGATCTGGCACTGTATGTTTAATCACTTCATTTGTGCCTCATTCCATTTAGATATGGAACATTTTTTGTCCTTTCATGAAAATATGTAGCAATAATATATAGTTTATTCCAGGTGGTAATCAATGTTCGTAGATGCTCATGTCTCTGTAAAGTGTACATGGTATTTATGAGTCATTTGGTCTCCACTGAATATCCAAAATCACTGGTGTTTGAAACAAAACACATGCCTAACTACAGTCAGATGGCCAGTATACATTTGCCAGGGAGTAGCTATCCCTTCTTAGTGTCTAATTTCACTGTAGAGCCCCCTGGACTCCTCGGGGGGGGGGGGTGCCTAGGCCCTGCCTTGAATGAAATGACAGACTCTGGAGATCCCCATGGAGGGCCTCACCCTCCCTGGGGAACAGAGTGGGGATTGGGTGGGGGTTGGGGAGCTGGTCAGGGGGACAGGGAAGAGGGGAGGGATAGGGAGCTGGCACTGACATGTGAAGCAAGCTTTTTTCTAATTTAAATTAAGAAAAATAGCATTATGTTGAACTTCATGTACTAAGAAACATGTTGGGGAAGGTGGATCATTGTTTGGAAATAGAAATTCTCTAGGCAGAATTTCAGTGTAATTCTTAGACAGGAAAACTTGAGCAATGACTTAGTTTTCTCTGTCAAAGCACAACATGTACTACAAATAACACTGTTAATAAAGACAATGGTAAGAATCGCAAAAAAAGAAAGAAAGAAGAAAAAGAAAAAGAAAATGAGAGCCATACAAACCTCACATGCCACTCTCTACAGAGATGAATCGTCATTGAAGGGCACTTTCAGTAGCACCCATATGCTCAGCCTTTCTGTGTTATATACCTAACCGCAATCCATCTATAGCAACACTCTCCAAAAAGCTCAGGAAGACTAAGTAGCTAGTTGAACCATTATCAGTGGGCTAGAGGGACTCCTTACCCCTTTATGGGGTGCTACCTCTGTGTGCAGGCTAATGCTATACATACACCAAGTATGGATGTGCACATGGCAGGCTGAGCACCAAAGAGACAGGATAAAGGAGACAGGGATTTTTGTGTTAGTCCGTTATCACCAATCCTCATCAGCAAATTGCTAATCTGTAAAACGAACCCAGCCTTCCCCTAGCAATACAGAATGCTAGCAGATGCTGGACTGGCCTTTTCGATTTCATTCTCAGAGGATCAGGCTTGTTAATGTTTTATCATCAGTTCATTTCAATTAGGTCAGGTCATAGTTCTTCCTGGCCACTCATCACCCAGACTAATGGCTTCAATTTTCTAGGGTGTGTTTCTCAATCAGGAGTCCATTTCCTGGGACCAAGTAGATAATATTCCCAAATTATTATTCCCCTTTCAGATTACTCTATGAAGAAAATTCAAGGAATACTCCATTTCAGTACACTATTTGAGGACTATGTTAGTTTTACAGGAAGGAATTTTGTTATTATTTAAAATAATCCCTGGAAATACTAAGTAAACTTTTACTATTAAAAAATAATGTAAGTAAAAAAAACCCCAAGTAAACACAAATAACGATAAGCCCTTCCATATTATATTTATTTTTAAACTTTATTCATCATCATTGTATTTGATGTATGTGTGAGAATGCACATCCCATGGTACATCTATGGAGGTCACTTTCCTCCTTCCACCTTTATGTGATTTCTAGGAACAAAACTTAGGTCATCAGACTCAAGCAGCAAGTGCCTCTACTCATATCTAAAATGAACACTTGATAACTTGATGAACGCATGGACCTCAGTTTATTGTACAAGACTCACAATGATTAACTTGCATTCATTATTTCTGTGTCATTGTTTTAAAACAAAAACAAAACAGCCAATCACAAGGTAATGAAGTGCTCAGTGGGTAAAGACATCAAGTCTGAAAACCTGAGCTTGATTCCAAAGATCCACATAGAACCGCTCCATGCCAGTTGTTCTCCGAGTATTTGCCCCCCATATGCAAATAATAAATGAATCCATTCTTCATTTTCTATTTAGTTGTATTTCTATTCTTGTGTTTGATTACTTTGCCTGCAGGCATGCTCATAGGGTACCAGTAAAGGCCAGAAGATAACTCTGAATCCCCTGGAACTGGAGTCATAGATGCTTGTGAGGCACCACATGGGAACTAGGAACTGAATCAGGGTCCTCTGCAAGAGCAATTAATATTCTCATCTTCTGGGCCATCTCTCTGCCCCCAAATAAATGTAATTTAAAACGTAAATCATGTTTTAAGTAAGCTTAAATAGATTTTACAGATAGATAAATCTATAGAATCAATGATGAAGACTTTTCACTAATGTATACACACATGAAATCAAGACTCGTAGGAATATTTGCATAGCCCTAAGAAACTCTCCTGAGTACGTGTGCTGTCCTGCCTACCACTTCTATAGCAGACGCTGCTTTCTGTAGCCACAGCTTAAGAAGCTTTTGAAATTAATATAAACACAATGGTAGAGTACTTATGCTTTTGTGCTGACTCAATTTCCACTACTTACTATATGCATCTACTCTTTTCATGCAGGCATTATTATTTTTTAATTGGGAAATAGTATTTTATTGCCCAAATGAATATTCACACCCAGCTACTCTCCTGTTGACTGATTTGTGAGTTGATTAGGATCTTTATTAGAAGTGTTACTCTGAGCATGTGCATAGACATCTTTTGTACTGTGTATATGCGTCCCCTTTAGCTTGGCAAATATCAAAGAGGAGACCTACTGGATCATCAGGGGTATCTTTAATTATTTTTTAAAAAAACCCTCAGGAACTACTAACCAGAATGTCCTTAGTCACCCCAGAATCTATAATTTTATCTTTTAGGATGATATAGAGATATATCACATTTCTAATTTATTTTTCATTATTTTGTTCTTTCATTATAATTATACCCAAGATTTTAATGAGCTTATTGGTCATTTGAATACATATACATACATTTTAATTTTTAATGTGGGGCACCATCTATAGTTAAAGCTTTTTCCCTTTTTCATCAAATTGGTTGGTTGGTATTTATCATTAAACTCTTGGAGTGTAAGTGTTCTATTCATCTGGATACATGCCCTTTGTACAACACAGATATGGGTTCTTTCTTCAAGTCTGTAATATTCTTTTACCTTTCCAATCTGAATCTCTTGATGAGAAAACATTTTGCTGGTAACCAAGTACAGCATTTCAATTGTTTCATAATAGAGTCGATGCTTTCCGTGTGTTCAAGAATTTTCTGTGTTATGAGATATTCTTTGCCTGGCAGGTCCCACCACAATTGAGCCCCAAAATAAACACACATAGACATATATTAATTATGAAACTGTTGATCAGTGACTAAGGCTTCTTATTGGCTATCTATGTATTAATTATTAAGCCATTTCTATTAATCTATGTATTTCCCCATGGTCGTGGCTTACCAGAGAAGGGTTCAGACTTGCTACTCTTTTGGCAGGCTACATGGTGACTCCTGTCTGCCTATCCTTCCCAGAATTCTCCTCCTCTGGAACCCCCGCCTATCCTTCCTACCTGGTCACACAGTGTTTTATTCATCAACCAATAAGAGAAACATATACACAGAAGGACAACCCCATCAGTTCTAAAAGCATGACCCTACATTTTTGGAGAAACCTTACAGCTGCATTGGTACCTAATAATCTATAACCAACTGTTTTAAAAATAATTCAGTTTTTCATTCTTGTTTCTTGCTCTCTTCTTCAAACTGGAAAATTGCAACTGCTACAGCTCCAAGTTCACTGGCATCTGCTAATGCCAAGTGTTCACTTATTCAGTAATATATCAAATTATCAGCATACTGTCTTGATTCTTCCAGATTTGTTCCTATCTTTTAAAAGTAGACCTCCTGGAATCTTGATTGTGTGTTTGTTTTAGTGACATACCTTACTCATTTCAATTTATCAATTTGTAGTTCTCCTATATTGTACTTTGGTTAACCTTGTCTGTGACCTCAACCAATTTCCTCAGATATTCATGAAGATCATTCCTTTCTGGCAAGGCCAGAAGTCTACATCTCTAAGCATTTCTCTGAGTGACCTTTTGTGTTCCTCAGATCTGCAGAAGTCAAACTCTAGAAGGCCTTGTAGAGTTCATATCTGCACATACTAAGCTCTGCAAAAGGGGCCAACAGCACACAAAAGAGTAGTTTTGATTAACTCAGGGTTAAAAACCATCTTTTATTTCCCCCTTTGAACTTTTCTTTAAGTCTTATACTCATTCAACATACAGAGCAGGCAGCAACCAGATACTCCATCCTTGTGAAGTTGTGTACGACCCGTTAGTGGTGTATCTAGTGCTCAAGTTTAAAGACTGTAGCATAAAGGGGCAGCACTGTTGGACTAGATCCCACCCTTGAAGCCCACAGCAGGTGTTTAATAAAGATGTGAACATATGATGATGCTAATAATACTAATTTTAGACACTATTTAATCAGCATTTCTTATGAGAAACAATGTGAAGAATATTCAAAGGCATTGTATCACTTAGCTGAGGGACCACACTGGAATATTTCTCACTGAGTGTTGACACAGATGAGCCAACATGGAGACAAGGAGGGAGAATAATCAGAGAGCAGCCAGGCAAAAAACCAGGCTCTGCTCTCTCCTCTGATACTGCACTCCTGTCTGTCTTAGAGTCAACTTCCTTACAGAAAGCACTGTCTCTAATGTTCCCAGGCTTAACAAATTGTAACAAAATAATATTAGAATCCACTTGTGGAAGAAATAAAAGTAATATTCTACTTCATAATAAAATATCCATTAACCAGGCATGCTGGTATGCCCTGTAACCTTAACTCTCAGGAGGCCAAGAAAGAGAGGTCACAAGGGCAAGCCTACCAAGGGTTACAGGGTAAGATTCCAATCTAGTAGATATCCAAGGAAGTAAAGACAATGTCCCAGTAATCCAAAACAACTGGAAGTACACTGTGTGTCAGAGTGGATTCCTGTAAGGGATAAAAAGCAAAAGCTGTATTTCATATTAGTTGCCATTCTTTTCTATAATTTCATTTATAGATTATAGCAAAATTGTAACATTATTCCCAAACTGCATTTTTAAAAACTCCTAGCAACTAGACACTAACAACTGATTTTTATGATCTTTTAGGAGATAATGACGGGGTTGATGGAACAAGAGAGTAGAGAGCAACAGCAGCTTCCTCGAGCATTTACCTCCCTGTTCTTAGCAGGCTGACATTCACTGGGCAGTTAAGGCACAGGAACCCACCAATCACAACTTTCCTTTCCTAGTAGGATCCTCATAACTATACAAAAACTGTCAAGGTGCTGCTGGTCATATACCCAGTATTTTAATAGCATAGTTCCTTTGAGCTTAGCATTTATTACATCAGTTATTACATTGTGAGATAACTCTGGAATGGGGTGATGCTTCCTCTAGTCTTATGCAGATGTTCTCTAAGCATGTTCAAGAAGAGATGCCAAGACCTTGACTTTGGCAATGTCATTTCCAAGCCCCTGGGCTCTGAGATTGCTGAATATTTATTTAAACCTGTGTTTCCAACATGGAAGACACAGCCACATCTCTTCAACATCAATCATCACCTTTTATTTCCATATCAGTATCTATTAACTGTGGGTCCACTAGTGGAAGGTTAACCCAGGATTGTGGCACGTCTTTGGCTTACCTGTTTAGATGTAAAAGTAGCAGGATGTGTTCATCCACTTCTCTCCATCTCTTTACTGTCTCTCTCCCACCACTGACATGCTCAAGTTTGAGGACTCCCCATTATTAGTCCAAAAATTGTTGCAAAAGTGCAAATTTAGACTAATACACGTCACTGAACAAACCACTTGAAGCTTTTGGCTTCCTGATAGCAAAAATATATGAAATAAGTGACACCTACTTCAATATGAATTAACCTTTTTGTAACAAGCTTTGTCTTTTATCTTCCATTCCAAATTTACTTTAGGATATCTTTTATTTTTCCTTATCCAGAGCTCCTACTTTCACATAGACTCTTTATAAACTGTGTTTGGAATCTGATACGATCAGCGTACTTTCTCTGAAATTAAAGTTTCTTTTGATATTGAGTTCAGTACATTCAGAGTGGAAATCAAAGGATTAGGCTGGTTATAAAGATTTAAGTCAACAGAGAAGAATTTAATCCACTGGTTTTCAGTTTCATAATCAAACAGTGAAGGACTTGTTTATATGCTAAAATCTACCAAACACCAAATTCAAAATATCTCCACAACCCCACCATGCTTGTTTATTTACTGAACAGATGTTGAATAAATACATTAATGTTCCAGACACAGAAATAGGTGGCAGGGTCACTGATATAAACTGCTTAGAACCTGTGTTTGCATTCAGTAGCTTCTAGTCCAGTAGACACTCATCCTAGAATTAGGCCTATTGTCACCAGATTGACTTGTAACAATCAAAGGAGACTCTGGAGCTGACCTGGTCTAGCTGTGTGTGGGGACATGGAAGAGCATTCAGTGGTGGAAGGATGACTTCAGGACACAGCACTGAAGTCCCTGGTGAGAGCTCAGATAATCAGAATCAGATAGGAATGAAGCCTACCACATTTAAGGAATATGGGGGAATACAGAAAGCAAGGCAAAGTGGTGTGAGAGGAGCACAAGAATATGCAGGTTGCCTTCATGGGAGTTGGAGCCTTTCACGAATTCAGAACTTCATGTAAAACACAGCAGCAAACCATGGATAGTCTCTACAGCAGAAAATGGATGTGATCAGGTTGGGTATATGTAAAGACCTTTCTGGCTGGTAGAAGGAACATGTTTTCCTGATGATAACTGAGAATGTGGTGCTTATCTCTATAATGCCTACCGACTACTAGGAAAAGTACCCCAAATGCCTATAGACTAAGGGACACAGTACAATAACAAACACCACAGTCCAATTAAACAGCCTGTTCTAAATTCCTCCTGTTTCACAACCTAAATGGTATGACATGTAGCAGGAAGGCTGAGGAGGAAGGGTTAATTTAGACAGGTACTCCTACAGACGACACAGCAGAGAAAGGAGAACGGATATGGTATATGACAAAACTGTCCATTCGATGCTGGTACATATCATTTTTGAAAAGTCAGTGACTAATTTCCAATGAGATTAATGTAATAATAAAATGTGCTCAATTTGATAGGCATGCCTGCATGCCCATGCAGGCGTGCATGGGTGTGTGTCTGTGAGTGAGTGTGTGTGTGTGTGTGTGTGTGTGTGTGTGTGTGTTAATGTGAATGGAACCCAGAGCCTCTTTCTGTGTGGTAGGCAAGCACTTAACCACTTAGCTATATCCCCATCCTTTTCAATAATTTAGTCAACATAAAGTAAAAATAAATGCCAGCATGTTTGAAGTTTAAACTGAAGAATTAAATCACCAAGGACTGCAATCAATCCAACGTCCTTTGGAAACTTAACACAAGGACAACTGAGTTTAATTATAAATGTTTCTCACCCAATCATTTTTCTGAAGCCTGTTGAAAACACATGCCAGAAGACACCATTTTAGTTTGTTACCTGTACAACTGAGAGTAGTAATTCCCTGTTCCATAGACAGTATTGTGTTGTTTGGCCCAGTACTAAATTAATTTCCACCACTGCTAATCCAGCTTTGAGGGACATTTGTCAACCTTACTCTACATGATTAAAATATACTAAGGCCTCAGATGTAATGATACTATAGCAAGAAGTTTATGTGAATCCCTACAGAATGTGGACATGAAAATCTCAGCCTGTGGAATCTTTCATCCCAGCTCTCCTACCTCTATATTCAAGTAATAACTTGATTCTAAATTCCTAGGTAGGCCAAAGTCAAGATCCAATAACATAATCACTTTTCCCATAAGCATTCAGAATGTTTCTTTGATGCTGAAGTGTGGTAACTGGTATATGTTACATCTTTCTGCAAAAGTTTACTAAACAGGAGAGTTTACTAATCATTGGAAATTTCCTTTCTATACTCTATGCTCAGTTAATAGGATGGCAGGGAGGGGAGAAAAGCAAGGGAAGGAACAGAAATTGATGGAGTCAATGCCCACAATAAAAAGCTAAGTCACAGGAAGTTTGAAGGCTTTGTGTTTGGAAAGGAAACACTGAGGACAAATGTGTAGTGTATTATGAGGAAAGGGAGAGAAATACTAGAAAATTCCTCCCTTTCTAACATAAAAGGATATTTTAAGTTTTACTTTCAGCAAAAATAAATCCATACTTTATGGGGGAAGTCCTTCTGTGTATATGTTGTCTTATTGGTTTATTAAATACAGCACTATTGGCCAATAGGGAAGCAAGATAGGTAGGACTAGGAGTCAAGGAAGATTCTGGGAAGCAGAGGTACAGTCAGTCATAATGTAGGACACCAGAGGAGTAATAAGTCCAGACCCTTTCTCTGGTAAGAGAAGACCACATGGAAATACTCAGATTAGCAGTTATGGGTAAATAGTTAAGTCAGAGCTAGCCTATAAGAAACCAAGCCAATGGCAAACAGCTTCATAATTAAAATAGCCTCCTGAGTGTTCATTTGGGACGGATGTGGCTCTGGGAACAGGCTGGCAGGAAGAATACACATTATACAAACTGAAGATTCTAAAATACTTTTAATCATTGTTGGTATGTATTCATGATTCTAAAACAAAAACCCATTATAACTTCCCTTTGTATAGGTAGTGAAATACTGATGCAATCTTTCTAACTTAAAATAGGCATGTGTCGGGTAAAGGGTAATGACATTCTGTGATGTGGGAGAGATTGCTCAGTGGTTAAGAGCACTGGCTGCTCTGCCACAGGACTGGCGTTCTGTGTCCAGTACCCACAAGATGGCTTCCAGTCATCTGTAACTCCAATTCTAGGAAATCTGACACCTTCTTAGGCTTTCCAGGGCACTACAGGCACATGGTGCACAGCCATGCATGCAGGTAAAGCACATAAAACTTTAAAGAGCAAAGCAAAACTAAACAGCACTCTGTTTAAATTACGTTCATGTTTTATAGACTCCCTGCCAAGACTGTTTTACTCTGGATTCCAAGGGTTCATTAGGTCTGTTCTCACTCAGATGGCATTTCTAGACTTATTGGTTCAGTAGAAAACCTATCCCAATCTTAGTGGGCGGGTCTGTTACGGTTCCAATGTGGCAGGCCACATCTGATGCATATTGTCTCCATAAAATGATGCTCAGTTACTTATTTCAATGAAACATCAATAATTTAATCTGTGGTATTGATGACAATTTGTTGGTTTCATGCAAAATGAAAACTGATGTAAAAAATGGAAATGCAAGTTATTTAAAAGGTTGGTAATTTCTAGGAAACCACAGAAAAATGGCACCAGCATTTGCCAACATCCATGTAAAATGGGTACCCACTGATGTTTAACACACACACACACAAACACACACACATGCACACACACACATATATATATTACTAACTTCAAAAAAAGTTCTCATTTTTCTCTAAAACCTGCTCTTGCTAAGTAAAATGATGGCATTTTTCTGTAAAATAAAAACATCAATACAAGACAAGTTTGGACTGTAGTTCAAGTTAGCTAGCATAAGGAAGATGACATAAACATACCACCTCACCCCTACCAGTTGAAATGACATATTTTAGCTTTGGAGTTGGGAAACTAATTTTGTAAATCCTTTAAAAATACATTAATTTTGCCAGAGGCAAATATTCATAAAGCTATTTCTTGCCATCTTTGTAAATGAAAGCAAATATGTGAAAAATGAAAGTATATATTAACATACTGCCATATGATAAGACATTTTTCATACCACTCATTGAAAATAATATAGCACAGAACGTGGGCAGTGTCATAAAGATGAGAGTTCTAGAAAGCAATGCTGGATAATTTTAGTGGGAAGCATGGCTAATCTGCTCTTTGATCGCCCATTTAGGTATCTGTGTCTCCATGTAGAATGTTTATCCTTTGTAGCTGGAGGAAACTGTTAATCTCATGAGAAAAGAAAGTCAGGTAATCCCACAGATGACTAACAGTCTTTAAGAAGAGCAGAGCCCCAGGAGTTAGATATTTCATCACTGGGGGAAACTACTTGTATGAGAAAAGGCCAAAGAGGAACAACATTTGCCAAAGCATTTCCATTAGAATTTTTAATGCAGGGTCCTTTCCCTGTAACTATGAAGGATTGGACAATGAAGGGAAATTGAATAATTCATATACCTTGCAACAACTCATAGACTGATGACTAAATTAATTGATGAAAGGTTTAAATGTATTAGAGTAGAGCTCATTGCATCAGTATATGGAAACACTATTGAGAGACAAATTCACAGAGCAGTACCCATCCAAACAAGCAGGCTACGAAGTGATAGAAAGGCATAAAAATTCTACCTCTTGCGTACATTTTCTTTCAGACAACATTGCACATATGCCTGAGCACTAGAAACCAACACTGTCAGGGAGCATGTTGGTCTTCAAACTCTTCTGCTGAAAGGTCTGGAGTCCTTTAAATACGTTACTTCAAGGTGGAGAGGGCAAGGCATTTTCCCCAAGGGCAGTTACCATTAGGTAGTAATTTAAAAGAGGAAGTATCTGTCAAAACTGCAAAGCCACCTACATAGATTATACATGCCAAACTAATGCGATGAACTTAGTTTGCTATGAGGGTGATTTCAAGGTGGTGGCAACATTTTCTTTTCTAGCTCCAGAAAAGCAAGCTGTGTCTTGAACTATCATTAACAATGCCTGAGCTTTGGAATCACTGACCATACCAGCAATACAGAGTTCATGATGAACCTGGACCCTGAGGCCGAGGCTTGAAAGTCTGTTGCATCATCATGAGATAACTTGAAGGGAGACTCAAACACACAAGGCAACAGCCCGAAGGAGAGTAGATGCCATCAATCAAGCAAGCGGTGTCCATCGGTCCGTTGAGAACTGCCTGCATCTGTGCCTAAAACTGGTCTTGCAGGGACTGAACTTTGTCTCAGGTTTCACAATGATAAAAAAAAAGTCCATTTAATCCAACAGTAGTGAAAATGAAAGCACATTATTGCTGTGGGCAGAACTGCCAAAGGTTAATTGAGTTTTAGATACTTATCCCTAATTGTTCAAGATTTTATCCTAATATCAGTTTCTGCATTAACACACAGGCACCCTCCGGCCATGAAAGAGAAATTCCATTCTAAATTTAAGCATATACCCTCATCCAAAAAGAGAAGTATTTTTTTTTTCCTCTAGAGAATTCCATGAATCAGAATTCAGCTTCCGAGGTGAAACAGGTCAAATTGACCAAATATACAGAAAACATTGCTGTAAGTCAGTGAATGGTTGAGATGTCTATGTGGTTGATTCCGACACTATATTCAAAGAAGGAAATTCACAGCATCAGTTAAATACGAAAATGTACTGTGTAGCCTCTGTTAAGGAGCTGTACTTTAATTTCACCGAGAGTTCAGCTTAAGAACTTTGAGGTACTTTTCCAGTAGCATAAACTGAGCACCTCTGGTTTATCAAGAGTTGATTTAGCATGCCATTCCTTCCTCAGCATTCAGAGTCGGTCATTATTTTACAATGGTTGTCATCTGTGCCTAACATGATGCCACGAGATATCATTGTGCAGCCATTTTGAACTTTATCTCAGTAGTCATGGAAACTAGAACAGAACAACAGAGCAGGACATAGGTTATTGTAATTGCAATGAAGCCACTAACACTCACTAGTAGAAGGCAATAGAGAAGGGTCATAGAGGATATAGGAAGTGGAAAGTTAATAGAAGAGCCGGAATCTATGATGTAAATTATGGAGGGTCCTTATGTGAGGCTGTGAAATTTTACAGTGTTGGTGCTATGTGGGGGTGGTCCATGGCCCATACTTCCATATGTAACCCCTTACCTGTGCTCTGTCATGAGCATAAAAAACTATCTGGTCTCACCAAGATAGACTTTGGAGAAGTTGCTCTTAGTGACCATCTGGGGTGAAAAGATAATTGTTTGCTGTTCCCCAGGAAAAGTTAACACAATACTCATTAACAGAATGAAAATTGTCATAGTATTTTTAAGTCATTAGGGCATAATTTTGTATAATCAGACAATACCTTAGAAGTCATTTCTATTTATTGCCACAATAGCCCATCTGGTAAATTTTAAAGAGTCATTGTTGTAGGAAAAGGATGCATATGGCTTTTAGAACACCTGGTACAAACATTTCATTCATAAAGTAAATGAAATTAACTGGGATTGATTTGCATTCCAAAAGACTATCCATGTTACAAGGAAAAACAACAATAGTAAAACATAACAAAACACATTATTCAGGTATTCTTTGGCTTATAGAATCTCGAGTGCTGTGTCAATTTGGACTTATAATAAAATATTTTCATATATAACTTTGAAAATGCTCAACAGTAATAGCAAAATAAATAAAAGTTATTGGGTCCAGGAACTATGCTAGGATCTATACAATGATTTCCTCACTTAAGCCTCTCTCTGAATATCTATATATTACATCCATGACAAACTTTAGTTGTTTCATTGCATGGGTATTTGGAGACCAATGTTCAGACATATAGATACAGACCAAATATCAACTGTTATTGATACTAATTTCCAAACAGCCTGCATATCTTGACCTGACAAGGCAAGAATAGATGGATACTTCATAGCATATTTCACTCACTGCTTGGTATCCTCCTGGTGACCAGGTGACTGATGGTGCCTTGGCTCAAGTATGATGGGAAGCTCTATGGAGCTTATAAACCCTATAAACACAGTCTCTTACATCACTTCCTACTTCTCCATATCAGCGGGATGGCAACCATGCAAGATGATTCTGAACACTTATTGCTATCACTAAGGTCCCTCTATCTTCCAAAATGTCAAAATCAAGACTGTGGTGCTTCACACCATACATAAATGATCCTGTATCACACACTGTATTCCTGTGAATCCTCCCAACAAACTTCATGAGCCTGACAGAGATATATTAAACTGCTTTAAGGGGGAATATAAGGAGAGAAAAAAATCACTGCATATAAAATAAAACAAAACAACGCATAGAGCTACTCCACTGCTTGAATAAAATTTCAAAAGCAGGAAACAGATCTAAAAGTTATTGGTCTGCATTGACTCACATTATTCTTGTCAACATTAGACATGACTCTGTCTGATATTAGGCCCCAGTAAATCAACCAGACATTGGCTGCTGAACTTTCCTGCTGCTATGAACAATAAGCAGTTGGTACAGTCAACACTGCTTTTTGCCTTGGTAGACAGGCTTAACGTTTGACTGTTTGCCCTGTAATTCTGCTCAGAAGACCTGTCAGCTGTGTCCAGTTGGAATCCCCCCCAGGCTGCACATAGTTAAGCATAGCTATGAATGTGGCCAGTACAAAATTATAAACTTATTTACAACATGATTTTTGTTGTTTTTGGTTTTGTTATTTTTAAATTTTGTCTTTGGTAATTTAACTCTGCAGTTCTCAAGCATGAACCTTGTCAAACAGTTGGACATACCTGCTCTTATCCATGGTCCTTGAACCTAAAATGTGTTTCAGAAAATGTATTTTAACAACCTAGACCTGTGCTATCCAATATGGTTGCTGGAAACTACAATTGATTTTTTACAGTGAATCAAAATGAGATAGAGTTTAGATTTCTTGGTCATACTAACCACATTTTAAGTATCCAACAGCCATATGTAGCATAACAGACCATGTATGAGACATGTAAGGATGGTTGTATGGATAGCTCTTGCCTAGAGTCACATTTGGACGCTTGGCCAGGGTTGGAATCACAGCCAGACAGTAGGCTAGAGTTTATATGCCAACTCAGGTCAGACAGAGCTGGCTTCCTGAAGTGAAGAAATATGCAATTCTTGGAGTAGATACACAGAGTATGAGCTTGGAAATAGGGAGAGTAGCTTCCTATGAAAAATATACATCAAGATACCTTCTATTTGTATTAGCACACAACTGTACAGTAGGAGCTGGGATGCAGCACACTGAAGGAGTTCCTGCTTAGCACACACAAGACCTTAGTTCAAGGCCCAGTGCAGCCAAAATTAACAACCAAAAGGAAAGATAAAATAAATATGTAAAACATAAAACAGCAGCTATTTATGTGCCATTCCAGGAAAACAGTTTTTCCCAGACACTCAGGAATAGTCCTTCACAGCAACCGCAGTCACTATCTCTGTCTTTCAGACCAAGGGATACTGTCCTCTCACTAATTAAAGTAGGAAACAGTCTCCAAATTAGCAATAAAAATACCGATAAATTTGAATCATTGTTTACCTACATAAGGTCCATAGCCTCTGAATATCAATCACTCCCTTCGCCTGGATTTTTTTTGTTTTGTTTTGTATTGGCTAAGTAAATAACTTTGCCAACGCAACAACACTAATGCTGATCATATGTTATTTTCTGCACAATTTGACAGTCCATCGAGAAGACTTTCTACTCCCAGTAATCACCAAGCTCACTTTCTCCCAGGGCACTCAACATGTGCATGGAAATAGCTACAACATGAGGGGCAGATTACTGGAGCTTTCCTTAGCAGTCACCTCCTCTAGAAACTATCCCTACTGCTCCCCAACTTCTGGCTCCCAAACATTTGCTGCTGGGAATCTTGATTCGCTTGTCAACTCAAGTTGAGCAGTGTACAAGCATCTGGAGTGATGCTTTTCCTTCTGTATTTTTATTCACGAGGAAGATATGAACTCTATTTAGTAAATCCATCTATCCATTATATGTCATAATCTAAATGGCTTAAGTTACATTACTAAAATTAACTGGCACTGGAAACAGAGTATTGAAAATGATTATGAAGAGAAAAGTAGGTATGCTCAGAAGATATTATATTGAAAAATACGAACAACACATTTTTAAAAAAAGCTAGAGCTCTCCCTCTTGGGACAGGAAGCAGGACTGAAATCTCACCCCTGATTTCTAGTTCTAAAGTATGAAGTGGCAAACAGAGGGTGTGCTTGCCAGGCATCAATTAGAATTACTATACAGAGCACAATTACAAAACCTTGGAAGAAATGAATCAAAGTCACCATTTAAAATACGATAGATCATCAACAGATATAATTATATGAAGATAAAGGTGGAAGGAGAGAAGGGAGGGAGGGAAGGAGGAAGGGAGGGAGGGAGAGTACTTTTTCATTCCCCAGGTACACATAAAGCTTTAGCAGAAACAATTTGTGGGAATGATGAACAAAGATAGAAAGTATTCATATGTTAGAAAAATGAAAATCCCAGGAATCATTTCAATGAAAACTTACCATGCAAAGTCTAATTTTATATCCAACACATTCCCTTCTTTCCACCCTATACAGTTTTTTTACTCTAATTGTACAGCAATAGACATGACCTTCTAAGTAAAAACATATTGTTAAAGGCAAAGAGAAATCAACAGATAACTTGCTAATACAACTGATCTTTGGAACAATTATAAAGAAAAAGAAATGCGTACAGGATAACTTAAGTTTTATATCCATTACCTGGACTGATGTAGGGTCTAGTAGATTCTACTTTATTCTATTTATGACATAAATGGAATAGGAAAGATTTTCTATGACAGACAAAACTTAAAAACAAGTGACTTTTGGGATCATCAGTCAACCACACATGATAGGGCAGCATCCACTGTTGGTTAGGTTTCCATGTGTTAATAATTTTAAAAATGATTGCAACTACCCACCCAGTGAGAGTCAGTTATCCTTAGAGCTAAGTGGGAGCATTGCAACTCGATGAGAAAGGGATCCTGGAAGTTAGGAGCCAAAGAGTACCACAAAGTTACTGCAAGCACAGCAGCTTACTGCCCTGACTTCCCCAGTGTAACAATTCTGCCCTGGCAGGGAAGGGTTTACCCAGAAAAAGTGCTCTGTTCGTTCAGGTGAAAAGTTGGTACTTCTCTGCTTTGCATCCTTCCCATGAAAGGAGGTCTTATCCAAACCTCATTCAAGAGATTTACTGGAAGTAAAGGATCCAGGAGTGTGGCTGCCTTTGCCAGGGTAGAACAGGCACAGGGTTATATAGGGCTTCTTAGGGGCAGAAATTTTTCAGGGTGGAGATTTTCAGGTGGGAATTGATCGGATTTCAATCCCTGAGCTTGGGTAAGAGATTGGCTGAATTTCATGCTCAGGGATTGGCTGAATTTCATGCTCAGGGATTGATTGGTTTTGTGCTCAGTTGGTCAGGGGCAGATTTGGCTCTAGTTTTAGAGCCAAAGTATGTTTCTTTCACTGGCCCCTTTTACCCTTTATGCTCTAGCTTTCTGGTTTCAGGGCCAAAGTGTGTTTCTTTGGTTTTGGTTTCAGAGCCAAAGTGTGTTTCTTTGGTTTTGGTTTCAGGGCCAAAATATGTCACTGGCTCTGGTTTCAGGGGCAGGGGATGTTTCTTTGGCTCTAGTTTCAGAGTCAGTGTGTGTTTCTTTCACTGGCTCTGGTTTCAGGACCAGGGTGGGTTTGTTTTCCTGACCCTTTTACCCTGCACTAAGTGTCCAGGGGGTCTAATATAACAGTGTTGACCTAAGTGGGTCACCCTGACTATCTTTCCACACCCTGATGAATCAATGACAAACGTCAGGTAGAGGGACTTAAGAGATGGCACATCAGCTGGAAATACTGACTGTCCTTCTAAAGGACACTACTTCAATTCCCAGAGTACAACTGAAGTTAACAACAATCTGTAACTCTAGTCCAGGAGATCCAAAAATCCCCTTTTGGCCACTCAAGTAGTGCATGCAGATGTGCAAGCAAACACTTATGCATAAAAAATAAAATTTAAGTAATATCTTTCACATTGAAATAATGGAAATCCAAACTTATCTTTTCCTGATAGATGCATAGCTGCTGGTATTCTAAGGCTATTTATACATTAACTTATCTACAATGGCCATGAACAAAATTGTCCAGAACCACAGGGCAAGCATGTATGAAATCTGAAGAGACACTAGCCCACTCAAGCATATGGCTCTGCCGGGCCATCTCGCCCACCCCCTCTGCCTTGCTAAAAACCCTTAGATCACATCCCTAAAGCTAGCCACGAAGGACCATTTCCTTATTTGGATACTCCTGAGGCTGACTACAAAGTTCTGGCTATCAAAGTATTGAAGTCCAACAATCAAACGCCACTTTGGCTCACCCAATTAACATGCCCAGTTGAAATTAAACACCGCATCCCAGCACAAGGCCCCCGCTTCCTTTATAAACTGCCCTCTGCCTATGCACGGTTTCTGTCTCCTCTCCATCCAGAGGCAGTCATTTGCTCCTCCTGGACAGATACTCCTGCCCCTTTCCCTGTCCCCTTCCACTTCCCTCATCCCCTCTCTCCTTTACCATGGAATTCTATCCCATTCTATCACAGACCACCCCTCTTTCTCTTCCTAAAATGACACCTGCAATGTCATTTGCTACTGTTTTCTGCCTGAATCAGAGAGCAGTCACTTTAACTTTTTTCTTCACTTAATAAGTATTTCTCTGTGAAAACAGGTATTTGGGTATAGCTTGTTCCTAATTCAGGGTCAGAGAGAGAAGAGTTCCTGCTGTGCAGGAAGTCCCCTTGGAGACTAAGATTCAGGTCAGTTCCTTGTGGATACAGAACCTATACCCACCGGAATGTCCAGCCTCTCTTCTCCACTCACTTCTCATTCCTTCTCTCATTCCTTGTCTACCATTGTACTATGAGGCTCTGACGTCATACATCTGTGACCCTGTGTGTGAGTGCACCCTTTTGAGGCTCTGACGTCAGATGTCTGTTGTCCTGTATGTGAGTGCACCCTTCTGAGGGGTCACCTTTCTGGCAGCACATTTGAGAGCTTCAACTACAAAATGCAGCAGTTTGGCAATGATGACAAGGCAGTGAGTAGCTGTCGGTGAAAGCATTGTGGTAAATACACTGTTTGGTGGTCCTCTTCTTCCTCTGTCTCTGCCACCGGAGAAACCACTGCTTTTCCTGACCCCTTTCTTACACTCTGGGAACAAGGTGCACCCATGCCCTTGTGTCAGTAGGTCCTCGTGCTGGAAGGACGTCACAGTTCATTTCTCGCCTGTAGCCCAAGCTACAGTAGCCACAACTGTTCTATTCCCTGAACTCTACACACAGCAGCAATGCCTGGCCAGTCACACAGCTCACATTTTTCTTAATAAGAGGCCTACTGTGTGTCCCAGGGAATAAAGGCTCATGCTACGTTCCATCCATCAACTCTCCTTAAAGCAGAGAGATGAGCGATTAGAGTACAAATGTGCTAAGGCCCAGGGGAGCAATTAATAGCTGAATAAGACACGTGGAAGCTAGTGTGCCAGCCAGGCTTCCAAGCAAGTCTGCTCAAGAAAGTGCCCACTTTGCTTTCTGCCCCTTGATATGAGGGAATCTTTGGTTTCTTCCCTTCTGAGCGTGTCTGTGTGTCGTGCATGGGTACAGAGGGCAGAGGCAGAGTCGGCTCTTTCCTTCCACCATGTGGGCTCTGAATTAAAGCCTGTCAGTTTCACAGCCAGCACCTTTACACGCAGAACCACCTCTTCTGCTCAGGAAATCCATTGTGTCATTCCGTTTCCTCTAGGCAGCCACTCTTGTCTACCTTCACCTCTTCTGTAAGATAAGGACCGGGTAATCTGGGCCACCTGAACTAATCTGAATCTGTGAGGCCAGGGCCTGGCACCCCAGGGCACTCTGTAGCCATTACACAATAAATGGATGGAACAAATTGGTGTCATTAGAATCCCAAGAAAGTTTGAATTCACTCAGGCTAGAAGCGTTTTGAAATGACGATAAATATGAGTCCCAGTTTCTCTCCCTTGCCTTGCCCTCTTTCTGCTACCTTCCTTTCTTCCACTCAGTTTCTCTGTCTTTCTCTGTACCTCCTATTCTCTCTGATCCATCTCTGTCATTGTCACCACCTGTCACTGAAGTCACGATAGCCATTACTATAGCATGCACATCATCAGCAAACACATCTGAAACATTTACAGCCCCTAGGGGAATAACATGCCACCAAATATGTGTGGTAGTGATGACGACAGAGAACCCTTTGCAAGTGTAGCCCCACATGACCTTTTGCACACAAAAGTCTAAATTAATCAGCCCCAAATTAGATATCAAGATCCAAAAATCCAGGTGAGTGATACCTGGGTATCTCTCTCATATGTGCATTTGTATCTTTACTCTGTGTTTGCGGATTCCTGTGTCTTCATATATCGAGAGGCTCTTTATACTGATTATATTGGTGCTGGCTAGCCTTTATACTGAGGTCTCAGCCACATCTTCACGGAACTTCCTTTGTTAATATATTTTCTAATTTTTTTATTTAAATTATAGACAAGCTTGCTTCGCATGTCAATCTCAGTATGTATGGGCATTTTTGCCTGCATGTATGTGTGTGAATCACATGCATGCGCATGCGTGGTGCCCTCAAAGGGGCCAGGAAAGGGCATCAGATTCCCTAGAACTAGAGTTACATATGGTTGTGAGCCAGCATGCGGGCTCCAAGTGTTGAACCCAGGTTCTATGGAAGAGCGGTCAGTTCTCTTAACCACTGAGCCATCCCTCCAGCCCCCTCATGGAACTATGTAGCTCCATAAGGACTATTTGCCTGACAAGGAAACCAAACAGCTAAGCTCATTAACTTGTGGGAAACCACAGTGATACCAGCAGAGGATGCTGTCCACACCTGTGTCATACATTCTTCAGGCCCACAGTCACTCAGTACGAAACCCCTTTGTCTGCTAACATGACCCTGACTGCTTCTGGTAGGCCTTTGACAGCCAGCTTCTGGCTCAGAACCACCATGATTTCTTTGGATTGTAATTACATCTTCCTTCTGAAGTCACTCATGTTCAGTAAATGGCTTTTTCTTTGACAGCAACAGCCACATAACTTGGAGCATGTTAAAAATGCAGATTCTCAGGCTCTACACAAGCCATGCTGAATGAGAATCACTGAGGTTGGAGGGCATGAGTATGACTTCACAATCTCCAAGCTTATTCTTAGATTTAGTCTTAGAGTCACCAAGTCTTCCATTTGAAGGCTTGCTAACAGAAATGGAATATAGAAAATACATGGTAAGGGATCAGGAGAGTGCTCTATCAGTAATGTACACAACAACTTTAGTTCATTACCCAGGACTCACATTAAAAACTAATACAACAAAATAAACTTCACCCATCACTGTTGATAATCCCATCACTGGAGCAAGCATGGACATATTCAGCTAGCTCACTGGCTAGCTGAATCAGTGGTTCAGTGATTCAGGTTCTGTGAGAAACCCTGTGGGTTTCAGCAAGAGAATGAGAGAAGGTCCAAACTTCACTGCATACATATATGATATTGTCAAAAAGTAGTTTTGAAGGTAGAGAATGATTGAGGGAAGACATTCTATTTTGACCTCTGGCCTATACACGCACATGTATACATAAGAATACACATGAACACGTAAAATATATGAAGGAAAGAAAGAAAGGAAGGAAGGAAGGAAGGAAGGAAGGAAGGAAGGAAGGAAGAAAGAAAGAAAGAAAGAAAGAAAGAAAGAAAGAAAGAAAGAAAGAAAGAAAGGCAAGAAGAAACAGAAAAAATGCACGGCAAGGCATCTTGCTTCAGGAACACCCAGTGTACATGCTGCTGACAATTCTTCACACTGTTGTCTGTCCTCAGATATAGGCTTCCTACCTAGATACTTCAAATTATATGAGCCTAACACCTTCTGAAATGAGTGACCTGAAAGGTTTATAAATGTTGAGAGATCTCTTCCAGGATTGGACTTGTCCAAGACAAAGAAGCAAGACAGGGCTTCAGATGAGCCACCACTGTACCCGTGAGAACTAGTTACAAGTATCATGTTCAACTGTCAAATGTAGTCTATAATGAGGTCTTTGCCATGCATGCATGTTTCACATGATTGCTCACTTAAGTAAACACATTTTAATTACTGCCATTCCTTTTATCATAAATTCTTGAGCCTACGATATGCCTGTTAGAGGAAATAGTTGTAGGATGTGTCAGCTTGTCCTTGCATCTTCTCTGAGTACTGTGCACTCCTGCTTACCCGTTTCTCCCAATCTCTGCATTCTTCCTTTGAACTAAAGTCAGTCACTGTCCAAGTTCATGGGAGCCCAGAGGCAGGTGCCATGGCTGGCCATTTCTAACAGCTTAGCCTTTCATCTGCTCCTTTGAAGATTTTCAAATGTTCTCAGTGTTCCAACTGGCTACAATTTGGATCCTACAAAACTGTTGTTGAAGCCACATCTACTGTGAGTATTGGAACTTGTAAGAATACCTAAGGAGGAAAATCAAAATCAATATAATTGCAAGCTATCAACCCCAAATTTCATTGACTTGTTTGCTTCAAAACTGTAAAATGAAAATGATTTTGGTTTACCTGAGTAGCAAATAGATAGATTCTCATACTTTAAAAGCTTAATATTAAATCTAAATCCTAATATTAAAAAGCAGAAAACCACTTGCTGCAATTTTTCCTTGTTAGAAAATTCTATTAACAAAACACATGGGGTCAAAGGAGTTTCTTGATAATTCATCATAGGATGTACTGAAATGTGCATTTAATCCAAATGCTCATTAGCTTAATAAGAAGCCATTGCCTTTCCCTGCTGTTGTTTGTTTTAAAAAATCAGATTACAGGCTGGTGAGATGGCTCACTAGGTAAAGACGCCTGCTGGTAAGCCTAACGACCAACCCAAGTTCCATCTCTGAGCCCACAAGTGGGAAGGACAAAACTGACTCCCACAAAATGTCTTCTGGCCTTTACATGTGCACAGTGAAGGTACAGACACTAACACACATACACAAACTCACACTAAATAAATAAGATGTAACTTAAAAATTGGGAAAGAGAGTGACATCCAAACAACCTATCATTTGTGATTGAATCGTTATAAACAAAACTTTATTTGGTATTTGTTAGGTTTTATAATCCCCAAACTTTCTACACTAATTACTGAAGTGTGTGTGTGATTTTTTTTTTCAAAGAAAACAAGTGAGGGCAGTGTTTTTCCCAAGTACTCAGAAAATCTCGCCACATAAAAGCAACTTCTTTGTCACAAAACATGAAATGGGTGTGGACAGGAATTAGGCATCTTATGTAGGTACACTCAGAACAGAAATTTTGGGAACTTCTTGCTGGGGACAGGAATGCCAGAAGAGAGTTCTAGCTCTGGGTTTCTTTAAGCCCTTCTTCTAACAGAGGCCCCTGTTCCAAAGCTCTGTGTGGCTGTGTTGTACGATAACCCTTCTTTACGTTGTGATTATGCTTTATTTTCATTGGTTAATAAAGAAGCTGATTTGGTCTATATCAAGTCAGGATAAAACTAGGCAGGAAAGCAAAACTGAAAACAGAGGGAGATTGAAGTGCAGAATCTAGGGAGAAGCCAGTGAGCTGCCAGAGGAGCAAGACACACTAAAGAACAGGTAATGCCATAAGCCATGTGGCAAAACATAAACTAATAAAAATAGGTAAATTTTAGTTGTAAGAGCTAGTTAGTAATAAGCTTGAGCAATGGGCCAAACAGTTTGTAATTAATATTAAACTTCAGTGTGATTATTTTGGGACTGGGTGGCTGGGAAACAAGAGTGCCACCAGACCTCCATGTGCAGCTCTTATCCCCTCTGGTGACAGCTTTGGGAAGGGATCCTTAGCTTTCATGGTAAATAAATGGGTTCTATCTACTCAACACTGTTGAAGGAAAATGCCGTGACAGCCTTGGAAGACACATTACAGGAAAGCTCCTTCCTCTTGGACAAAAGAATGAAATCTACCACTTACATAACATTGTGATCTGCACCACAGCTTAGAACATCATATACCATTGTCTTCCCCATTTAGAGTTATTCCATGGGTCTACAAGGATGGCTCAATGATTAAGAGCACTTGCTGCTTTCAGAGGACACAAACCAGGTGCTAGCGTCCACATGGGAGCACACAACCATCTATAACTCTGATTCCAAGGAACCCAGCCTCCTCTTCTTGCCTCCAGAGACACCAAGGACACATGCGATACACATACATACACGTGGGCAAAATATATATACACATAAAATAGACAAATCTCAAAAAAATTAAGAGTGAATCCAGCTGAGCCTGACAATGACATGGCTAAGAGACCGTCCCTAACAAATGGTGACTCACCTAAAGTCATGCTACAGAGATGAGAGGAACAATCAACCACCTGTTGAAGGATATTTGATCACACTGTGAACTGAGATGGTGTTATTTACTGGAAAAACCTGTTTCTAGTTGTGGTATGACTCAGCCATAGCACATGCTTTTAACCCAAGAGCTTTCTGCTTGAATATTACAAACAGGATTAAATAAAGTCAAAGGTAGGTCAGGAGGCAGAGAAAGTAACCAGTAGATAGGAACTGAACAAGAAAAATGATAAAGGGTAAGAGGGAGTCAAGAAGATGGACAGAGAGACACACAGGAAGTAGAAGGAAGGGACATTCAGTTGAAGGAGTCTTGTTTGTGACAGCACAGGGGAAAGGTCTTTCTGGTATGTTGTGAGAGGAAGAAAGTCAGCTAGGTACTTCCTCTGCCTCTCCGAGCTAGCAGATTTTCACCCCAGCATAAAGACTAGATCCCAGAGTCTGTATCAGTAAAATTGAGATCTTGTTAAAACAACAATCACCCACATAATGGATAATGTACTTTTCCTTTTCAGAAGCCACGTTTCTATGCAATTGTTTACAGAAACAACTATGCGGGACTACTAAGTCTGTCCTCTCTTCTGAGGCAAATTCAGGGGGGGAAAAGTGTAACTTTTTCTTCTCTGTCTGTTTGTTTCAGATAAAAACCAAAATTCAAAACTTCAATACTTGATCCAAAATGACTATAAATACCTAAAACTATGCTATAATATCTCTAAACCAAATTTGTATTCTCCAGATCTCTACTCAGCTGGCTCCACTCCATTTAGGTACCCAACTGGCTGCTATAGGCCTCTGAGTTAATTTGCTATTCTGTGCTATGAGATGGTCCAAAGAGGAACCAAAAGTAAATGCTGTTGAATGAGCAAAAAAGAAGGGTTTCTTTGGACATGGTCACAGAGTAAAGAAGTTTCATTTGTCAAGGTGTGCAGAAAGATGTCTAAGACAGGGAACTAAGGCTAATGAACTAGTTCGGCAGAGGCACAGTGTAGGGATAGGAATATTTGTTGAAAAGCCTCAGACGATGACTGACAAACTGAAACAAATTCAAGGAATAGCCAGGAATTCTCTAAGTCGGTAAGAAATTTCATTAGTAGCATGAAATTCAGGATATATAAATGTACCTCTGGTTTGACTGTGGTAGGTTCCCCTACAGGTTCAGGTCCCTAGTTGGGTGCCCAGTGGTGATGCTGTTGTTATGGATACAGTGGTATTATGCCCTGGCTAACAAGCCAGTCGGAAGGCCAGAGCTTACAGGGCTACAGCCTGGTCCTGCTTCCTGTCGAGCTTTCTGCTTTCTGATCCACTGATGAGTTCTGCGCCTCCTCCACATGATTCCAACCAGCAAGAACTCTGCTGTGCCTTCCGAAAACCATGAGCTGGTGTAAATCCTTCCTCCCTTTGGCTTCACTGTAAGGTGTTTTATCACAGTAACAAGAAGTGACCCAGGTCACATGCCTGACTTCCTCTATACTTCATGGAGTGGGGGAACATTGATTCTGCTTTCATTTGGTAGAAATGGTACCCTAAATCTAGAAGATTCATACTGAAAGCAGGAAGACTAGTTTAGCAAAGGAAAGAAAAGAATAAGGAAGCATTAAAGGGCCACTGTTAAGAACAAAGTTACCATAGTCACACAGGCTGGTACTACAGGATATAAGCACTATGGCTTTCACTATGTAGTACTATGGGATATAATATAAGCACTACAGCTTTCACTATGTAGTACTATGGGATATAATATAAGCATTACGGCTTGCACTATGTGGTACTATGGGATATAATATAAGCACTACGGCTTTCACTATGTAGTATTACAGAACATAAACACTACAGCTTTCACTATGTGGTATTATGGGATATAATATAAGCACTACGGCTTTCACTATGTAGTACTATGGGATATAATATAAGCACTATGGCTTGCACTATATGGCACTACTGGATATAAGCACTAGGGAGTTTTGCAGGGTCCACTGTGTCTCTGAGCATCAGATTCCTCCTGTCCAGTGAGTCCAATAATAAGACCCATGCATGACAGTTGTGAAAACTGAGTGGAGCCATGCATTCTCAGGGTAATTGCTGAAGAAGGAAGGAGCCCAATGAGCACTAGCTTTGATGCTGTGTTTTTTTTTTCTTCCACTTACTGCTACCATCATCACCAGGGTGATTAGAAAACAACAACAAACCCTGCTGAGTCTCAAGGTTTGATCTGTGGCTTTGACCAGAGAAACCAAAGCAGACACATGACAAAGAGATACTTAGTGAATGAGGAACAGACAGAATGTGAGGACTTTAGAAGTGTGAGTAGGGAGCCCTGTAGAAGTGACCAGAGTTCACTACCTGAATTTGAAGCTACCTGAATGACAATAGGGGTGAAGAAGGTCAGAAAGAATCAGTTCTCTGGAGGAGTCACACTGACCAGGGACCACAATACAACAGGGCTATTCAGAAGCAGCTGCAAGGCAGAAGCACAAGCAATAGAAAGGGCTGGGCCAAGATGCAGACCTGACAGCTGGTGATGCTTTGTGAGGTTAATAATTCCTCCAAGGCAACGGGACTAGGCACATGGAAAAGCCATGTCACCGTGACCATCATTTTTTAGATGAAATTGACTGGATATTTTCTCTATGCCAGGATACTTTGTAAGCTTTTTATGTAGCTGTTCTCATTAAACTCTCATCATAACTGCCTCTCTATTTTATAGACAAACACATTAAAAATCAAAAAAGCTAAAAGTCTTTACTTGAAGGCATCCGGCTTTGTAAAATTAATTTTTAATGTCAGCATATAAAGAAATGAGCCTCCCTCACTGCAGTGGTACTCCAGTTTTTAGGCAATCAGTAGCCAGGACTGGGGAGATGGGTTCTGTCAGTGAGATGCTTGCCGTGCAGACATGAGTGCCTGGGTCCAATCCCAGAATCCTCCTAAGAAAAGTACAACACAGTGGTTTTAAGTGCTTGGGAAGAGGAGGCAGGGGGAACCATGGGACTTGGTAATCTGTCATTCCAACCTACTCAGCAAAACTCAGAGCAGAGAGAGACCCTACGTCAAAACACAAGGTGGGAGACACCAGGGTGAGGACCTCAGATGCCGACCTGCAACATCTACAGGGATCTGCACACAAGTTCACACCACTCCCATACATGTCCATGAAATGGAATTCAGAGCCTTCACACTTATTTTCTTTGTCTTTTAAAGAAATGGAAGCATAAGTTTGAAATAAGAAGTTAAGAGACACATGTAAGCAGCAGCTCTGACAGAGAAAGACAGTGGCTCCTGGGGTTGGCAGAGAGCCTTCTTAAAGCTTTCTGAGCTCTGAGCATAGAGAAAAGCATTCTCAGGAGAAGAGAAAGGAGTTTTAAAAGCACAGAGGTATCAACAGACTAAAAACTACACAAGTAATCCCCAAGAACCAGTTTCAATGACACTTGAAATGTAGAACAAAGAGCCAGATTTCATATGCTTAGTTTCAGCAAAGAAATGAACACCACAACTCTGGATTCGGCATCCATGGACAGTGGCTTTTGAAGTTAATTGCTGACTTTCCCAGCTTGGACAAAACCATTACAATCTGCTCTGAAAGGATACCAGTGCTTCGCCTCTTCTTTACAATGACTTTGGCTTCTAGGGGGCGTGTCCTGTGTGGTAAATAACATTGGTTCTACAACACTGGCTCCAGTGTCTCACTAAAGACATCACACTGCAGACCACACCAAAGGCTCCTTCGGAGCCGGCTCCCCAACCTTCGCCATGGTAACTAGCCTAATGCTCATTGACAAGTATGTCCACCTAGTAAATAGCATCTCACTGTGTAGCTCTGGCTGCCATGGATGGAAGTCACTGTAGACCAGGCTGGCTTACAACTCACAGAAATCCACCTGCCTCTGCCTCCCAACTATTGTGAATAAAAGCCTGTGTTACCACACCCCAAAAGGCCTTCTTAGTGATATTAAGAACTGCCTTTTTATGTACTCTCACATATATGGATTTTAGACATAGATCTTGGGAGTGCCAGCCTACAATCCCATGGCCAGAGAGTCTGGGAAACAGAACCTTCGTTCAGTGACTGATGGAAGCAGAGGCAGATTCCCATAGCTAAACACTGAACTGAACTCAAGGAATCCAGTGACAGAGAGGGAGGACTGATGACCAAAGGGGTTAAGACTGGGCTGGTTTAACCCCCAGAAACAGCTGACCTGACAAGGGTTAGCTCTTGAATCCCAGACTGATGCCTGGGAATCCAGCATGGGACTGATCAAGACCCCCTGAATGGGGATGTCAGTGAGGAGGCCTAGGTAATATATTGAGCCTTGGGTAGTAGATCAGTATTTATCCCGGGTATACAAATGGACCTTGGGCACCCATCCAACAATGAGAGATGCACTCTCACCCTGGATTCTTGGGGGAGGGTCTAGGCCCTGCCCTGGATGAAATGACAGAATATGGACACCCCCATGGAGGGCCTCACTCTCCCTGGGGAAATGAGGGGATATTAGAGGGGATGGTGGGAGGGTGTGGGAGGAGGGGAGGGAAACCTGGAATTGACATGTGAAGCAACCTTATTTCTAATTTAAATTTAAATTTGAAAATAAAAAAGAACTGCCTTTTTGAGCCTGAAACATTCATTTACCCCACTTGAACGTAAAGAATCACTTTCATTGTGACAGCTACTGCTACATGACACCAGGGAGGCTTATCCTATGACTATTCTCTGTCCCTCTAATATGGGGGTACAGAGAAAGCCAATGTGCTATAGGAGAATGGGTAGGGGAATAATCTTCTTGCTTCTGGTAGTCTATGAGGGAGGTACAAAGAGAAGAAAAAATAAAACATACAATGACGGT
Organism: Mesocricetus auratus; assembly: GCF_017639785.1. Classification (NCBI taxonomy): domain Eukaryota; kingdom Metazoa; phylum Chordata; class Mammalia; order Rodentia; family Cricetidae; genus Mesocricetus; species Mesocricetus auratus. Next base: position 80,847,891 of record NW_024429190.1, read on the forward strand.
TCTTTTGTGCTTCAAAATAAGAGAGTGTTGAAAGAAAATCATTTCTATACCTGGTAAAAATAATCATTATTGCCAAGGACATTTCTGATGAGAAAATAAGCGAGGATTAAATCACAAGTGCTAAGTGAAAGAAGCCTAAGTACAAATGGAGCTAGCGCTTTGTAACTCCATTTACATGAAACATCCAAAATAGATACACCCACAGAGAACACAACAGGCAGATGCCTGGGGCTGGAACTAGGTAAGAAACTGCTTGTTGAATGAGAAGCATCACTGTGCAATGATGGGAAAGTTTAGCAAGGGCACAGAAGAGAGTTGTGTCATGTCATAAATTGCTACATTCTAATAATGAAATTCTACTTGGTGAGATTTATTTCACTACATCACTTAAATTTTAGAAGGAAAAGGAGCCAGGTGGTACCAGCCTGCAATGCAAACACCAGCAAGGCTAGGGCAAATGGACTGAGGGTTGGAAGGTAAGCGAGGCAACATAATGAGGCACTGTCTAACACACAGAAATGGGTGATGCTCCATTCCAGAACACAAGCAAATGGACTTTTCACTTTCCCTCAGACACTTACAGAGCTTCTATGAAAGAAGAACACACCATCTTCCTCATACTTGGGCTTTATTCTGGGAAGCGGGTGGGGGAGCTTTGTTTATATCTTGTTTTCCATTCTTCACAACATCACATATAGAAATGTTCCAGGGAAACAATGAACTACCTTCCCATAGCTGTGACAGGAGGGTAATTAGTTTCCATACCAGCCTGGACTACAGAGCTCAGCCTTCACACGCACACACACACACACATGCGCACACACGCACACACCACTGCAATTGCAGGAAATAAAGAAGTAATATTAATTTGGAGGCAGAGCTCGGGTTGCCATTTGTGTTAGCTTGGTATCTTTGAGTAGTATACATGGAGTCCAGGATAGACATGTGGGGATAACTGAGGCAAAGAAGCAGAAGTAGGAAGGGAAAGCTTCTGGACAAGATCACTGCCCTGCCATGGGGAAAAGAGAAAGCATGGCAGATTTAGTCCGGTCAGAGGATGGTTCCAAGAAAGGGCTGGACCAGCAGGTGAAGAGGTGGAGAGAAGGTGTGTACTAAAGCATGGTCGGCATGACATGATGTTAGATCCAGCACCAGACCACTGGGTTCTACAGCCAACTCCTAAAACAAGAGACCTAGGTGGCACATACTCTTGGCACCATCTTGATATATGCTTTAACATCTATACCGTAGCTCCGGTAGCTATCAGTCTTTGAATTGAAAAGTATGGCTAATTGAAACCTGAGGATGTCTGCCTATTTTATTTGAGACAATTTCTGGAATCTTCTCTTAAATCTTTTAGGGTCATTGCAAGGAAGGACCAAGAAGTAGGATAAAGACATGTGACAGCTAGCAGCCACACTCACAATTATAGCATTAGATGAGAAAGTAGAAGCCACGGATAAGATCTGCAGATAGCAAGCCAGATCCTGAGTAGGAAGAGGAGGAACATCGACTGTTAGAACTTTGACAAAGAAATGCATACCCTTGCTTATTGCCTGTCAAGCAGCGAGGCCATTCATAGACTTGTCGGTGCTATACCATTCCTTCAAAAGAGCTACAAACCTGTTCTGAGAACATACTGTAATTTGTACATGGTGCTTTTGTGCAATTGCAATTTCTTGTGAAGTTTAAGATAATACTTCTTCAGAAATCATGTATGTGGTATGTTAGAAAATACAGATTACTATAGAATCAAATAAATCAAAATTTCATAGAAAAAATCAGGTACCTAGAATTGATCTGATTTCATGAAAGTTAAGTAAGAAAATTATTTACAAGCAATATTGGTGGAAATAATCTATATTCTGGGGGGCAAGAATCAGTGAAGCTTTTATATGCTTCCCCAAAGGCTTTAAAATGACACAAATAAGAAGCAGTTTATATGTTATATATGTTTACACACATATATAGGAGAATTTTAATCATAAGAAAGTCTAAAAGGGGCAAAAACTATACAATGGAAGAAAACTGTATCATATCCAGAGAGCTTCACAAAAGGAAATGCTAGTGTATCTATTTGGTGGCAGACAACCAGACAACTGGTCCTTTTATAACAATATATACTTTTTAGGGGTGGGGGGTTGTTGCTGCAATAATTTGCTTTGCAAGACCTAAGCAGCCTAAGCGCAAAGTACATCTTAGCGTGCTTCATCTATATCAAAGAATAGTTTCCTGTCATCGCAGCTCCTGGCTTAAAAATCTCAGCTTAGTAGACAAAGCATCTTGCCTCCTCTTCCCTTCCCTTCTCTCGCCTCCCTGTGCTCTCCTGCCTCTGCTGGTTTCTTTGCTGTGGTCCTCTCTTGTCTTAGAATGACTGCTCCCTTTCTGCCTCCTCAGCTCTTAGAATGGAGCATCACCTTCTGATGAAGTGTGAGCTCAAGGGAACACAGCTGAATACCAGCTGCCTGCGAGTCACTGTGACCACCAAGAGAAAGTGTCTCCTGACTCACACTCCTGGGATTCAGAGGGTAGAAACACCACGTTCCTGGTCAGTGGGCAGTCTAGCAGTCACATACACAATGAAGCAATCAGAGCAGGTGAGCAGGTGAATATCCCCTTTCAGAGGATAAATTACCTTTTTCCTGGAAAATGATTATTGGCTGACAATGAAGTAGTAATTTGCCTCCTTCCAGCTCATAATAAACAAAAATACAAAGTAGGATGCCATTTTCAATAGCCACATGGGTGATTGTAATCACCTTTTAGTCTTGAAGTCAGTTGCTACCTCATCAGCTATGATACATAATACTTTCTTATTTTTTTAATGTCTTGCAAAAGGAGAGGTTTCTGTGAGACTCGGCTTGACAAACTGTCTAAAGTGTCACCTATTACTGAATTCCACAGAGTTTAAAGTTTCTTTTGCAAAAAATCCATTTTGTAGTTCACCATACCCTCTCACTGCCCACATTCAAGAACTAGTCTGAGACAGTTCATTCTATTACAGAAAGAGAACAAAAGGAATGCATTACATAAGTGAGACATGATGGAGCTGGCTGGACAATGCCAGTGCTCTGGATGAGAGAGATGCTCCTTAGGTGACAATGGCTGTTGTAGTGGGTCACATGATTACATAAAAGCCATCTCCAAGACAGGAGTTGCAACAGAGTTCCGCATTAATTGGAATTCAACAGGATGGGAATTCAAGTGTTGTTTTTAAAATGTTGAGTCAGGGAATGGGAAGGGGACCACTGCCATGGGGTCATAGAAAAGAGAGGAGACAGAAAGACTGTGGCCAGAAACAGGGAACAGACAACCATGACACCACAAACTGCACAGGAGACTGGCCAAGCACAGGGCTGGAGAGGACCGATTTTGTACAAAGGTAATGTACCATGACATTACCTAAAGAGGATATTCAATGCTATAAGGTTCACTCCTACAATTACCCTCTGCTATTCTCATGCCACCAAAACCAAGAAGCAAACAAAACACATTAACAACAGCAACAACAAAACCTGTTAGAAAGAAGGACTTGGGGACTGATGAGCCTGGGATTCCATTAGAGCAGTGAACCAACCTCGGTCTTTAAAAAGCAGTAACTGTCAACATTTAACATGAGGGAATTTCATTTATCATTTTCCAAAACAAAACAACAACGAAAAACCCAGATGAATGTTTCATTGGTGAGAGAAAAGGAAGAGCGAGAGGGTAGTGAAGGGAGAAAGAGAGATATAAGGAGGAGAGAAAGATTAGGCTTGGCTTCCCCATGGCTGCATAGCAACCGCTGCCTTCACAAAGGGCCGGGGTTAACAGTTCACAGCCTACTCCACACTCCACTGCCTGTCACCAGATCAATCCAATCATTCACATGGCCTGCCTGCCCTGATTCAGGGAGCTCTTGCTAGTACAAGATTTGATGTATTCACCACTCAAGATAGATACAGAGACAGAGACATAGATATCTTCTGTTGTAGTTAGTTTTTGCCTTGCTTAAACCACTTTTAGTGACTCCCTTAGTTCTGTATGTTGGGATTAAATGTAAGTCAGTCTGCAGTATGTAGTGATTTTTCTCCTGGTTTCCTGTACATGAAAGGCAGGTGAGCTGGTATTTTGAGGCCAGATGCATCAGCACACTTGTGAGCCTACACCCTGTGGTAAGTAAAGACTTACCAGGACAGAGCTTTAGATTAAGCTCTTGCACTAGACTCCGTATGAGCACAGGGAAAATCAAGATAGTTGGACTCATGCTCAGGTCCCCTATGAGGGTGGGGCTAACCTGGAAACACCTGACCTGGGGTAAACCAGTATTAGTGAGAGGCCACACGTCCAGGAGACCAGGCCTACTGATAAGGACCCTGAGTCACTGAACACCAAGGAATGAACACATTCTTTCCTGTTATCACTCTTATAAGGAAGTAACTCTAAAATGTGCAATAACATTTATATTCATGTTTTTTTTCTGTTTTCTTAAACCCTTTATGAGGATTAAATCAACTATTTCTGCTCAGGCCTTGACAACCTTCCTACTAATGGAAAGGAATGAAGGGGAACTGATTCAGAGATTGGAAGTTAGATAAAGCCAGCAAAGATTTTTACATTAAATTGTTATAAGTTTGTTTGCTTGTTTGTTTACTTGCTTGGGTTTTTTGCTGTTGACACTGGCTAAATATTTCTTTAGAAACAGAATCTGAACATGTAACTCAGGCAAGCCTAAAATGTACCATCCTATTACCTCATCGCTACATCCAGCTTCATGAAAATCACTTACTTCAGATTTTCAGACTCATTTTCCTTTGACTTTTGGTTAGGTTCAGGCCATGAGAGTCATCAGAAACAAGATGGGGGCAGGAAGGAGATGGAGAAGGAATTGCTCCTTTTCTGTGACCTTCTTGGAACCTCTTAGTAAATGTCAGCCCTCAGATGGCTTTCCTGACATTCTAGTCTCCAGGTTTTCAGGAGCCTGGCTTCCCTACACATAGTCTCCAGTGTTTCTCCACAGTTTCAGCACTCTTGACCCTACTGGTATTTTCTGAATCTTTACCTGGCTAATGGTGTGGCTCAGTGGTAGCCTGCTTGCTCAGCATGGAGGAAGCCCTTTATCACTGCACAAATGATACACAACTAAATAACATCACTGTTACTAATGAAAACTCGTTCTCTTAAATCCTTTGTTCTGTGTCTCTCAACAGGACCCTCCCTGACAAATCAGGAATTTGTGTACAAGGGTGGCTGGATAGAAAAGACAAAGGGAATTGATAAGTAACAAAGATTTCAAATGAGTCTTGCAAAAGATTTTAGATAAGCACAATGCCGCAGATTGGCCTTCAAGGCTTGCTGGCCTCAATCAGATATTCAAGTGGCTGAGTGCTGTGGGCCACCTCTTCTCTGAAGCCCTTCATTTCATATATAATTAGAAATGTGCCAGTCTGTGATGATGGCAACCTTCAGAATGGTCAGTCCATCATTTCCCCATCCCTCACTACAGACACAAATGCCTCCTGATTACTAAGAACCTTATTAAGATGCTATTGTTTCCCACATCACTCCGACTCCTCCTAGCCCCTGATCTTTATCATCTTGCATTCTACTTAAAGAAGGGTTTTCAGAGAAAAAAGAAAATTCCTGGACACCCACATCAGGCTGTATTCAAAACAGTGGTATAGTGCATCTGGTCTTGTCACTCACAGGCTTTGTTTTCCTGTCTAAATCTAAGAATAACTTGCAATCAGTTGCAAAAAGGAGAGGAAGTTTTCCAAAGAGCACACATGCGACAGAAGTCAAGCATGGGGTGAAGTACAACACTGCAAGTCTGGTTGGACTCTCCTGTCGCCTCCATTTAACTTGTTCAATATTTTTGACCATGGCATTCATTGTTATAAATATTAAGTATAGCTACTATCTGTCAAAACTATTTAGGCAGATATTGTCCCTTAAAGAGGACATCAGTTCTACAAACTGTCCAAGTCCTCTCCCGGTTAAGATGGGGGGAAGCTGTATTCGCAAAAATGATTAGCAATTTACACCACCCACCAAATCTCTGTTCCTATAATACTATGCAGAATATTTCTGACAGATTCCCATCTCCAAATAATCTAAGTTTCAGATTAAAACACTTGGTTTAGAAGAGACAATATTTTACCTTTAATAAAATACCATGAGTCCCGGTAACTAAAAAAAGACTAAAACAAAAGCACACTTCAATTCCCTAAAGGCTTAGGAATTAGTCACTGACTCTTCACTGTTAAGCACAGTACATGGTATGGAGAAGATGCTCAATTCATGGAATGAAAAGAATGGCTCTGTGGCCCAGTGTCTTGGCAAATGTCACCCTCTGTCATAGTGACACTTGGAACAATTACCTGCTTTCAAGGCCCACCTTTGTTTAAGGAAGTCATCCCAGAGTACTGTTCTGATTTTGCAGGCATCTACAGTACCATCAAGGGTTTGGAGAGGATCCCTGCTTCAGCACACAAAGGAAAAGCTCTCATCTACAGAGAGCATAATGGAAGCCTGCTGCTAAGACTTCCTCAAGAGCTACTTACTTCCTTTCAAAACAAAGGCAGACAAAGATGGAAAGGAAGCACTGTAGTGACCGGTGTGAGAAAGCAGAATTATAGCCACAGAACCTGGCAAAGAAGGAAAGCAGTGGGAAGGGAAGTCTTCAGGCAACCTGGCGATGCTTGGATTTGCTTTCACAGATCCTGACCTATGTAGCATTTAATGCCCAATATTGAGACTCATCCAGTGACAGCTCATCTGTGACTAGACCAGATGAGCACTGGGACTTAAGCTTCTCTGGCAGTAATTTCATATCCCATGCTAAAAAGTGAGGTGGACAGCTGCAGAGGCCTCGGGGAGCAAGGACGAAGGACTACACTTATCGATCCACATGGTGGCAAGTGGTTCTTTAGAGAGTGATATCTAAAGACTGGTGTTGGCAATCTACCTGCTCAAGAATATTAAATGCACAAAATCAATAAAAGTGAATTAAAAGTATTTTACACTACCCCAGTTTACTGCTTTTAAAATGTGTCTTGGATAACTATTTCTTCTGATAAAGCAAATAACGTAGAACAGGGCTCATTTGGGGGCTATTTTTAAAAGATTACAGAGAAGCAATTTAAATTGTTAAACTCTACTTAAGAAAAGAATGATGACCAAACTCAGAGCTCCACAGGCAACATCAAAAATCCCAGCAGTGACAAAGCTGAGACTATTTACCAAGCAAAATGACCTTCAGCTTTTAGAACAACAAAATGGATTCACAATTGCCAGTTCTGACCCTAAGTATCTATAGAGAGTTCACAACATAAAGAACCAACCACAAATGTGCATTTTTATGATCAGGGGCCAAAAATGACAAATTCCTTTTGGAATTTGTACTTAAAGTTGTATGATGATATGGCAGAACCCAAGAGCATCTTCCTGACAAAGAAAAAATGATTATAATTTTAAGACAATGATCGAAGCATTGGTGACTCTCCTTTAACTGATTCAGGTGTTCTAGTGTTAGACTTTTACAAACAGCCCTTTGTTACCCTCAATATAAAGTGGTGTCACACTGCCATTCTGCATGACTGCGACCAGAGGCAGGCTTCACTGAGCTAAGACCAGGTCTTTCCTCTGCATTTCCAGTACCCGAGTGCTGTGGCTTTTAGGAAGACTTTTGTTGAATGTTGGGGCTGTGTTGTATACTGCCAGTATGAAGTACTTCTTGCTGCTATAACAAAATACCTGACGCAATCAACTTAAGGAACAAATAGAAGTCTTATTCTGGCTCCTAGACTGTTGTTCCATTCAAGGCAGAGAAGGCACAGCAGTCAGAACATGAATGGTTGCCCACATTGCATTCTAATCAGGAAACAGAGACAGGTGACTATGGGCACTTTGCTTGTTTTCTTCTTTTCATTAACTCTGAGGCCCAAATCCTTGCCCACCATGTGTGTGTGTGTGTGTGTGTGTGTGTGTGTGTGTGTGTGTGTGTTTCCATCCAACTAAGTAGGCCAATGTTCCTTGTCTCCACCCTCATTCTTACAGGTATATCTACTGATCTTAGGAAATCTTTTTTACTGTCAGAGTGGGAAATGGAGTTTATACAAAATAAGTAGAAGACCAAAATGGTGCCAAACCATACATAGGCAAGTCTTCTGAAATTTATCAATAGTGGTAAGGTGGAAAGACATTGGTTTAGACTGTCTCCAGCCAAAGATGGCACCTTCAGCACTCCAAACCTAGAAATAATGGCAACAAAGGTGGCCATGTTGCAGTTTTTAAATGGTGAGAGTTAAGACAACAAACACAAAACTCTCCAAGACTGGCTTAGTAGAAACTGTCATTTCATATCCAAAGCCAACATCAACATGAACACATTACCGATGTCCTAAAAGCTGGTGGTTATTATTGAGCATGCCCTGGTACTCAGGATATGCTCAGGAAAGATACATATTGGCATATTACTGTTTATTAAGTAGACACATAGAGAAAGCACAAAGGCATAAAAAGTGTACTCCATGGCATAATGTTCATACCCACAAGTCAAAGTCGTTTTATCCTGTTAATGTTTTCTCATAAAAAGTTCCTGATTGTAAGAACCAGGAGGTCCTGCATGAAAACTCAACTGTGTTTTAGCCTTCTCTTTGCACAAAATCCAATAAAACAAGGCATGGCTGAAACACATTACTGCAGCCTGGGCAGACCGCTGGAGCCAGCGCCTCCACTAATTCTGTCCTACAGCTTGCAGGAGAGTGAAAAAGAAACACAGAGGCTCCCATAAATCAATTTTCTTTACTAGCTTCCTTTCTTTATCATTTATTGTTACTATAAGTTTTGTGGACCACGTTAATCATTTTCAGTTAAAGATCAATTTCAATATGTGCTTTCAATCCAAAGTAATTTTCAAATAACTGTGAAGAAGGCAGGTTCTCGAGAAAGAGGTGGAAGTAAATACACCTGTGTATCCGTGCCCAGTGTCCATGTCACACTGCTCCCAGTTTCTCATGGAAGTGACCAAAAATGTTGTTGCTGTTCTCTATCGTTAGCAACTGCTTAGTTAACATGTGTTCCAGACAAGACCCCCCGCCTCCCCGTCTCTGTCTTTCTCTCAAGTTAAATTCTTGATTAAAATATCTCAAAGAACAAAAAGAACTGAGACATAGTTTGAATGATGGTGTCCTCACAAGGCTTTTAATAGCATGCTCCTATTGACAGCTTCTAGTCCATCCTGCTAACAGTCCATCCCCAAATATCACTCTCCTATTCCCTTAATTGACACCAAATCAACAACCAATTTTATTCCTCCCTCCCCTCCCTCCCTCCTTCTTTCCTTCCTCTCTCCCTCCTACCCTTCCTTCCTTTCTTCTTTCTGCTTAAGGTAGATGTAGTCTATTTGTATCTCTATTTGCATATACTTAGGCAATCTTGTTACTGGCAAAGCACCAGATTACTATTAAAATCACACTACTGACACAAATTTGGAGCCTATCTGTCCCTCTTTTATTTAACTACTAACCCACTTTGCATTTTAATTCTTGGCTCTGTAGAAAATTACATTGAAGAGGATTAACAATTTGAGATGCTAGGAGGGTGTCACAGTTACTGCTTTATCCTACACACCAGTTTACTTGCAAAGGCCGGCCAAGTAATCCTATCTTTTGAAGAAAGTCCCTTTAAATGTAACTGAACTGAAACTAAGAAAATTCCTGTCACTTCTGAGTTAAGGAAAGCAGTCAAGTTCAGGTAATGTTCCTGGAGATAGATAGATAGATAGATAGATAGATAGATAGATAGATAGATAGAACTGTGTAAATAAGCACTAACATACATGTAATAGCAACCCTGTACCCCTAAGCTTCTCTTTCCCTTGGTGAGATTTTGATTGATATAAACTGAAGAATTTCACAGAAGCAGCCCTGAGACATGCTGAACTTGCTATGAGTTGACCATTCTTCTACTCTCAAACATTGGTCCCAGGCCAAACAAAGGGACTTCCAGTGACAGCACATGCCTTGCTTTAAAGAGCACTAAAAGAACTTTCCTCGTGTCTTTTCGACAGCATCTCCCTGCAGTATACTGCACACTTATTCTAGAAACATTGACTTCAAATAAGCCTACCTTGGTTTCATTCTAAGCCATTGTGTTCAATTCAACTAAATATCTCAGACATGCTGTCAAGTGGCAACACAGGTTCCTCCACTGAGAATGAGTTAAAAATGAGGGCAAATCTAACTTCCAGACCTGAGCATTTTACTCCAAATAAGTTCCATCTTCAAACTGCTCCTGTAATTCTCAATTCTCACTTGCAGACAGTATTAAATGGTAGCTCCATCTAATAGAAAATGCATAGCCTACAAGTCTACTACATGTAAAATCCAATGAATCAGAATATATAAAAAGAAGAACATTTGAAGATCTTTAAGGATCAAAGGCAGAAAACGGTTCAAGGAAAAGTCACAATGTGATGGAACATAAAGAGATTAAGCCAGGCAAGCCAGTGGAAGAAAAGAGAGGCCGAGGGCTGAGATGAGAGATAACTGATAATAGAAAGTGAAGGTCAGCCATCTGGGCCAAATGATCATCTCTTTATCAATTTGGCATTTCCTAAGATCTAATGGTGTTATTGATACTATATAAATTGGAAAAATTATATGGCTTTAATATTGATTCAGTTCTACCTTGGCATATGACCTCAGAGGGAAGATCAATTCCCATTATCAGAGTACTGGCTGGAAAAAAGTTTTATATATAAATATATATATATAAACATATATATATATGGTATCCATCTTTCAGAAAACAAGATATTTCACTATTAAAACAAATAAGCAACATATTAACATCAAAATATATATTAATAATATAAAACCTCCAGTTTTTACAACAAAGCATTGCATTTATTAATCCTAGCCACTCCTGTACAATACTAAACTTGTATTTTTCCAGCTTTTCTTCTCAATGTATATATGAAAGACTATAAAGAATATTCACTGTTTTGAAACAAACAGAGGTAATCCATCAGTTTAACAGATCAAAGAGCATTAAAAATGAAGCAAACTTCTAAATTCAACTTCAAATCATAGAAATCTCAACAACAACAACAACAAAAAACAACAGGAAAAATGCCATTTTAACTCTTTACAATTATATCTGGTGGGAAATAAATGGTAGAAAAGAAAAGTCAAGCACAGCAGATGTGAAAAGTTCCCTAGCTTATGGCCTTTGGTTACAGGGTGGCAACAGTGCTGTCTTCGACCATCCCAGATCCCGGCTCATCTGATACCAGTGGCCTCTACCATGCCGCCTAAGTTGGTCCCCAGTGAAATTAAAGTTGTGTGCCTGAGATACTCTCAAGGAAAGGTCAGTGCCACATCTGCCCTGGTTTCCAAGATAGGTTCCCTGGGTCTGCCTCAAAAAACAGTTGGTGATGACATTGCCAAGGCAACCTGTGTCTGGAAAAGTTTGATTACAGTGACATTACTCCAAACTGCCAGGTCCAGATGAGGTGTTGTCCTCTGTCTGATCATTAGAGCCCCCAAAGAGCCACCAAGAGACAGAAAGAAGCAGAGGAACACTAAACACTGTGGAACATCATATTCTAAGAGATTGTCAACATTGCCCAGCAGATGTGGCACTGGTGGTTGGTCAGAGAAGTTTCTGGAAACATTAAGGAGATCCTAACTACCCAAAACTCTGTTATCTGCAATGTCAATAACTGCTACCCTTGCGGCATCATAAATGACATCCACAGTGGTGCAGTGGAATGCCCAGCTTTTTAACGCAGTAAGAGAAAATATTTCAGTAAAACATCTGATTTAGAAAACAACAGGAAGGAAGGAAGGAAGGATGAGAGAGTGGGGAGGGAAAAAATGGCTCTAAAAGTCAGGTCAGGAAGCAATCCCATCCTTATAGGGAATTTTAAGAAAATACATATAGACAGCTAAAAGAAATCGTTAAAATAACAGATAAAAATGAAACAGAAAGCACAATAAAAGACCAAAGAGAGATTCTGCAGCTGTAGCATATAGTAAGAGGGAAAAAATTCAGTAGGGAGTTTTAATAGCAGACATAGTTATGTAGAAGAGAGAATTATCAGATGGTAAGGCAGGATGTGTAAAACCAGTCAGCTCAAGGAAAAAGAAGAAAGACTGAATGAAGATGAAGAAGGAATATAGGTTCTGTGCAGCAGCTCCACCACACACACACACACACACACACACACACACACACACACACACACACACACACAGAGTAAGGGAGTCCCCAAAGAAAACAGAGGGGACTATGTAATACTGTTTGAAGCAGTATTGTAGGAAAATGTCTCCAATCATTGGAGGCATATGGATTTTCTTTGAAAATATAAACAAAACAAATCTTCATTCAGAATAATTATAAATTAAGAAAGTTAAAATTGGAAAGATGAGATAACAGAAGTGATACCATAGAAATAGAACAGATCTTAGGATGTATCAACAATCATATGCTAGTAAATCAGATAGCCTAGGAGAAACGAGCAAATTCCTATCAACATACAACCTTCCAACTCTGAATAAAGAGACATCTGAGCAGACCTGTGGCAAATTAGGAGATGGCTCAATAATAAAAGAAATCCCAGGGCCAGATGGCTTGGCTGTAGAATCCTACAAAACTTTTGAAATTAATATTAACCTTTCTCAAACTGTTCCCAAAAGATAAAGTTCAGAGAATACTTCAAATTTTACTTTTACGAAGCCATCAGCAGCCTATTACCAAAGTGATACAAAGACAAGAGAGAGAAAAGATGGCAGATGAATTATTTGTGATAAATACAGATGGAAAAATCCTAAACAATGTAATAGAAAACTAAATTCAAAACACCAACATGCTAAAAGAATTGTATACCACAACTAAGCAAGATTCACCCCTGGGGGCTGGTGGTTCAGCAGTTCAAGCCTATACATCTCTTCCAGAAGGACCCAAGCTCAATTCCCAGCACCCATGGCAGGTGGCTCACAACTGCCTGTAGCTCCTGTTCCAGAGATTTTCCACCTCTGGCCTTTCCAGTGCCCACACACTTGTGGCATAGACTCACATATACACATGATGAAAAATAAATCTTTTCAAATCTGACTTATGGAATGGAGGTGTTATTCAGTTTATGCAAATCAATTTATCCTGTATTTCATATCATTTCAATAGATGCAGGAAAAGCACTAACAGAATTCAATATCCTTTCATGATTAAAAAATTCTTTCAATAAAGCACAATATACCCTGGAAAGAATATACCCCAAAACAGCAAAACAGATCTATGCCACTAACATCTTATAACTTCAGGAATGAGAGAATGGACACTCACATATCTGTTGAATATATATAATATTAGAAGTTTAGACCAGAGTAATTGGGGCTAGAGAGATGGCTCAGCAGTTACGAGCACTTGTTGCTCTTGCAGAGGACCTGGGTTGAATACCCAGCACCCATATGTTAAACCATCAATAACTCCAGTTCCAGGAGATCAAACCCCCTCTTCTGGCCCCTGATGACACCAGGCGAACTTGTGGTACACATGCAAATACATGCTCATACACATGAAATTATTTTAATTATTTTATTTAATTATTTTAATAAATCTAGATCAGAACATAAAAATGAAATGGGATTCAAAAGGAAAGTGAAAAGTGATTATTACTTCTGCTTGTTGATATTGTAATCTTACATTGCAATCCACCCAAAAACTGAACTGTAACTGGGTAGTGTTTTTTTTTGTTTTTTTTTGCCCATGGTTGTGGACACTTGGAAAACTGAGTCAAGAAGATTATAAATTCAAGTATAATATGAATGATATTGTCAAAACCTCATCTCAAATACAAATTAAAAACTGTTTTAACTGAGAATCAAATTAAATAATGCTACAGGTACAAAGCCATCCCACAATCTTAGCACCATTTATGTATATTAAGAATAAACTATGTGAAAAATAAATAATTCTAAATACAATAACAAAAATAATAAAATAAGAAGACAAAACACCAAACAATAGATTTACCCAATAAAGTAAAACATTTGAATTTTTAAAAGCTTAAAATTTGTAAAAGAAATTGTAGGTCACATAAATGTAGAGCAATGCTGTTGCGCAATAAATATTGTTAAGATATCCATTTACCCAACGTAATCTACAATTTCAATGAAATAATAACCAAAATCTCCAAGTCATTATTAATGGAAAAAATACTTTAAAATATATGCTGAATAACAAAAGACTACAGTCACACACATACACACGCACACACACACACACACACAAAAATAGATTACAAAATCTATTACAAAACAATAGTAATTAAAACAGCAAGGTACAGGTGCTAGGGTAGAAAATCAAGAGGTAAGTATAAGAAGTTTGGGGCAATTAATTTCTGTCAAAGCCTCTGTTCTTGGCTGTGATCTGTCGCCGTGATGAACACCACAATGGAAAGCAACCTGGACAGGAAAGGGTTTGTGTGGCTTACACTTGGATCACACTCCAGCACTGGGGGAAGTCAGGGCAGGAACTGGAAACAAGAACCTGGAGGCAGGAACTGAAGCAGAGTGAGTGGAGGGTGCTGCTTACCGACTGGTCTCATAAGGCTTGCTCAGCCTGCTTTCTTAGAGAACCCAGGACCATCATTTCCAGGGATGGCACCATCCACAATTGGTTGCCCCCCCACATCAATCTTTAATCAATAAAATGCCCCAAAACCTTGCCACAGACCAGTCTGGTTGGGTTATTTTCTCAAGTGAGGTTCCTTCTTTGGATAAAATTGGTACCAAGTTGACATACATAAATAAATAGGTTCCTTCTTCGGATATTACCATAATAAAGAAGAAAACAAATGAGTCACCAAAATACACAATCGAGAATAGACAGTCTCTTCAACAAAAGTGTGTGGAAACTGTATATCCATAATTAGAATGATGCAGCACCTCCTTACAATTCATAGTGAAATACCCCCATCAGGCTCCTGTGCTTGAATACCTGGTCTTCAGAGGTTGCTTTTGGGAAGGAGGGACCTCCAGGAGGTGGCATAAGTAGAGGAAGTGGGTAGCTGGGAAATATGTCTATGGGCTCCTGCTTGGCCATGGTTCCAGCCCAGGCCCTCTGCATCCTGACTGCTGTTCCTTGTAACAAGTACTTCATGTCAAGCTCCCATATCTACAAGTTCTATCTGCTCCTGTCATAATGGGGAGGGAAAATCAATCTTTCCCCTCTTATACTATTTCTATCCTAGTCAAGAGAAAAATAAATCCGGACCCACAGCATATCATTCCCAACAATCAAATAAAATTAAATAGATTGAGTACTGACATATAATATCTAACACTATGCATTTACTAGATGAGACAATAGCAAAACATGTTCCACCCCATTGATCTAAGGAAAAATGTCTTAGTTATTATGTCAAAACCATGAACAACAAAAGCAACAATGAATGAGTGGGATCTCATCCAAGCTGAGCAGCTTCTAAGAGCAAAGATAAAGCTAGTGAGGGGAAGAGACAATTCACAGATGGGAGGAAATATTTATAAAGTGTAGTTAAGATGAACAGTGATTGACCAAGCTATGTAAGAAGCTCACAGAAGGATGTAACCCAATCAACAATGATATTAAAAAGATAATCAATAAGGGTAGATTACATACATGCAAGCTTCTCCAAAGCAGGTACACCGATGAAGAACAGACACTTGAAAGCTCCCAGCATCACTGTCCACCAAGAGATGCAAATTGAAATGGCAAGGGGATATTGTCCATACTTACTAAATGGCTTATTCCCAAAAGACACTGGAAAATGTGGACAATGATGCCGAGAAGAGGGAAACCACACACACTATTGGGAAAAACCTGTTACTATAGTCACTTTGAAAACCATTGTGGAGGTTCCTTAGTAAACTTAAAATATAATACTATATGGAACACTAACCCACTTCTGTAGATACATTGAAAGGAAGTCAAAGGAACATGTGAAAGCCATACCTGCACTTATTACCCATTGTACAATGTTCTCAGTAGCTGAGACATGGAGGCTCTCAGTGTCCATCATCAGATGAATAGATAGGGAGAGTGTCTGTAATTTATATCATAGAATATTATGCACCCTTAAAAGGATTTACATATTGACATTTGTAACTTTATGGATGAATGTGTAGTAAAATAAGCCATCCATAGACAGACAAATGTACATAATTTCATTTATAGGTTAACTAACAAAATCAAGTTATTGAGGAAGCTATTATAATGGTTATTACCAAAGGCTAGGGAGGGATTAAATGGGGAAAGAGAAGATACTGTTCAAGATGTTGATCAAGATGCACAACATTTAAGTAAGACAGGGATAAGCGTTTGTGAGCTTTGCTGTGGGAATGGTGACTGTGAGAATACATTGTGTATTTCAGACAATGAATGTTTTCAACAACAGTATGTATGAGTAGTAGATTCATCAATCAGCCTGCAAGCATTCCATATTATGAATATGTATAGAAGCTTTATTCTATGTCTCATAAACATACCTAATTATTTTACAATCTAAAATAAAATTTTCAAATGAAAGCTAATTCAGAACACTTAGAATTTGCTATTTAGCTGAATGCATAAGTAAGAGTAGAGAGTGCAAACATGCCATTATATTTTCACATTGCATTTAACCATCAACATTTAAAGAGAGACAAGTAGCTATGACATTTCTAACATACCTAGGGAAAGCACTGAGCAGCTAACAGGAGATGCTCATAATGTAAATAGTGTAAAATAACTATAAGCTGAGAAGTTCTACACAGCAACAAAGAAGAGACAGTCTACACTAAGAAAAAAGAAGACATTGGCTGGCTACATTTTTATACTCAAGACTGGCATTTTATATTCAAGATTAACTTAATCCCCTCAAGTAATTATCAGTAAGTTGTCACAAAGCCTTGGAAAAAAACTGCAAGAAAGCATTTTAAATCCTATATTGGGAAAAGATAGATATCAACAGTTTTCAGATCACATTTTTATTTTTAAAAATAGGTGACATATGTAGAACACATTTTGCTAGGAACTCCTTTAAATATATATTGGCTACTATTCACAGAAGTGTATAAAAATAGTAGAGTCAATTTCTCATGTGTAAGATGAACATCATGGCTTGTATTTTATTTTACCAATACAACTTAGTTAGATAAATGATTGCCTTGGAAACACCATCAAGCAATGCAGAGTATTCAAGGTTCTAACATTAATTTTTCAAATATTAAGCAGTTTATCATAGAACCTCACCATTGCTAATGTGCACTACTTTTGCTTAGGGGATCTCTCCAAACACACTGCAAGACCTTTATCTTTTCAATATGAAGTAATGAGAGGGCAGACTCAAACGTTAGGTCCTTGTAAAATGCATCTACCATTCTTTCATACATTGATTCTAGAATGCAGAGGCAGAGGAGGAAACTTAAGTAATATGCCAGAGGCTATTCAGAGGGACCAAGAGCAGATGACAGGGTAATAATCTGCTCCATACACATACATCAAATGGGATGTTGTATTTTTATACAGTCATGAATGAATGTTATGGGCATAAGTTCCAAAGTACCCTGTAGTTTGTTGTGAATGCCAACATTCTTTATGAATTAGAAAAGTCTTCCACCAGCTCTGAAATCTGATGCACCAAGTTCCCCCAGCTTACTCCATATCACATTTGATTTCTATTAAGAAGGAAAGCTATTTGTCATTCTTGTTTCCACTTGAACATTATTAAAGAGCTCAGCATTTGCTGCAGAGGAAAACTGCACATTATTTTTCATGACCTTCTCTCCCCTGACTAAGAAAATAATCCACTTAATGTGTCCAGAAGGACAATAACCCTACTGCTACATGAGGGCAGTACTGACTTCTAGGGAACAGAGCCATTTACAAAAACACTGAGGAGGTTGCCAAACACTGTAGGGTTTATAAGGCCATTGGTAATTACTGTGTATAATGCATCCTGAACCCGCTGGAAGTGAGCTGGCTGAGCTTTCTGGATTGTGTCTTTCAGAAGAACACTGTTTATTTTCTACATAACAAATGACAGGGAAGGTGCTGTCTATTTTGTAGAAAAACTTAAGAGTATGCTTCAGGTTACACCAAAATGTGCCAGTCAGACATTATAAAAAGCAAAATCATTTCAATAAGGCTCATACAACTTATGAAGGCTATAGTTGTTTTGTTGCTCACATGTTTGAACATGGAGAAGTGGCAATGTTGAATTCTCTAGCACAGTGGTTCTCAACCTGTGGGCTGTGAACTCTTTGGGGTCAGGGTCACCTAAGACCATAGGAAAAGACAGACACTTACAGCATGATTCGTAACAGTAGAAAAATTACAGTTATGAAGTAGCAAGGAAATAACTTTATGGTTGGGGGTCACCACAACATGAGAAAATGTACTAAAGGGTCACAGCATTAGGAATGTTAAGAACCACTGCTCTAGTACAAGCTATTCTCAAAGTTGCTTGAGATGATTCCTAGGAAAAGGTAGAAAATATATTTTAATCATACTTTACAAGACCATCTTTGAACTTACCACTTCCCTATTGTTCTCTCTTACATGGGGGAAGTTATCATACCTTCATTATCTTTACCTTTGGAGCTCTAGCCAGGAATGTTTTTCAAAATAAAATAAACTTTTATTATTTCCTTATTGCAAATCCTGATAAGAGAGATTCAGGCATGCAGCAGCTTACATTTCAGACAGTACGCTAACAAGGATTTCTCAATCATGTGTGAGAAAAGATAAATAAGACCAGCTCCACATTAAGTCCCTAATGTATTTCACAAGCTACATCTCACTTTGCCTGCCAAGATTTATATATAGTTTGATGTGGCATTTACATGAAACTACCTCCCTCTACAGCTTTCCTATACTCTTCACTGTAATAACTTCAGTTGTATTCAATATCAGTCAAGAGTGGGCACCAAAAGAAACCAGGAAATCTCACATTATCCTTGTAGCCATACAAGAGTGAGTATCTCCATTTTATAGATGGACAAACCCTGTCTCATGGAAGATAAGAGTCTCACTCTTGTTTGTTCATGTGAGAATTTGCTTCTGAGTGTCATTTTTAGTGTAAAATGTCCTTTCTGATCCATGCACAAACACATATACACATATACACACAAATATACACACATATACACATACATGCAAGCACGTGCACACTCACATGTACATACATGCACATATGCACATCCAGGCATATGCACACTTACACACACATATACACACAGAAACACACACACACACACACACACACTGGACACTTGATTCCCAAATGATGGTATGCCTTTCAGAAGCCACAGAATCTTTGGGGCAGGAAGCATTGGCGGCATAGTAAGTTACTGGAGATAGACCTCTGAGGGTGACAGTCCAACCTTTTTTCCAGTCCTAATGGGCTAAGATGCAAGGCACTGCCATGTCACACTAAGTTAAAAGTGCCCAGAAGCCTTGCCTTCCTTCTGGTAATAGAAGAGTCCATACCTATTCCTACTCTGAAAGAATTGCAAACAATTCTCTCCATCCTTTAAGACAACATGATGAACAAAAGGAAGAGTGAAGGCACTAAGTAGAAGAGAGAGTCATCAATAAACAGAAGTTTGGGAACTATGCACATAAGCTGGGTGTTGAAGAAGAGTGTCAGACATGAGTGAACAGGAGATGAAGGAACAAGGGAACACTTTTAAGAAAGTAAGGGCAGAACCAGGCGATGACTTTCCTGACATTAGCTCCAGCAACAGGAGTAGCTCTCACAGAGCTGGCATGACTTGGCTAGCAGAGTTGAAGGTCTCACTGAAGATGTAGCATGCACCTTCCATTCCTAGCTGCCTGACCCTAATCTGCTACATGTTAGTTCCTCACTGAGAACACATTAGGTGAATTGCAGACTGGCTCTTCTGAAACTGAAATGCCTATAACGGTAAAGACATTGCCCCAGGATTTGAGAGCTACAGAACAAGTTAGCTGGAGAGAACTGCCTCTATTCACCCCACCTCTTCTCTCACTCATGTAGGTTGTAAGTTATTTCTATAAACTGGTGATAAATTAGTTATGAAACTGGTTGTGTGTGGTTGTCTACATCAATAATGAAACAACAAACAAGCAAAAAAAGATGAAGATCAGAAGAAATACAACCTCAGTCTCTTCCTATTAACTGATCATTCACTCACCCATTTGCTTAAATATTTATTTAATATCTGCCACACGCCAAGAACTGTGCTGCATGATACACTGTGAATAAAAGACTTATGTACACTCTTGCTGGGAGAATAGACACTACTCACAAACAAGAGAAATAGATATGTGGCCACGAATTCTAACACCACATGAGGAAAGCAAAACACAGGCAGCAACAAGGACAGGCTGGGTAGGTGACAGATGAAGCTGAGGAGCCTCTATGAGTGCCACCTTGAGAATCTCAATGTGTCTCAAGGACAACTCGCTAAAACTGATGGCTGAAATTATCCCTTACCCCACCGCCAACCCTGTTATTTAGTACTTCCGGAATTCTGTGGAGAATCTGTATGTTTAACAAGGAAGCCTATACTGTTGATGCCACAGCACAGGGAAGCCTATTTGGAGAACCACTGATCTAGAACACAGTCTCACAGTGGGAAAAAGGCAAGAGCTGAAGTTGAAGAACAAGGTGGGAGCTTAGTGTCCTCACAAATGCTAGGTAATGACAGTCACATATGTTCTACACGCAAACTTGGCCTAGATCTTGAAGCAAACCTACATTAGCAAGGCAATTACGAATTATGAATTCCTCCCCTCTCTATTTCTCTCTCTCTCTCTCTCTCTCTCTCTCTCTCTCTCTCTCTCTCTATCTTTCTGTGTGTGTGTGTGATGTGTGTGTGTGTTTTCACATGCAGGCATACATGTGTACATTAATGTATATGCATGTGCCTGTGTGTGCATGTATGTATCTGGATGCACATGTATGTTGCTGGTGTATATGTGTGTCTGTTCATTGTGGATATAAGTGCTCATACATATGTATCTGGATGTGCAAGGAATCAGGGGTCAATGTTTGTTGTCTTTCTCAATTTCTCTGAACTTTTTTTGAAAAGGGGTCTCTTAGTAGAACTCACGAGTTCAGCAAGCCTGGTGATTCAAGGAGGTGCAAAAAACTGCCTCTCTCTACTTCTCCAGTGCTAGAACAACCAATATTGACAACCACACCATCTTTTTACCTCACAATGGGGTCTGAACTCTGGTCCTCATGCTGTGTGGCAAGTGTTTCACCAACCGAGCCACCTCCCATTCAAAGACAGCTGTGCAAATAAGCCCCTGTTACCTATTCCTAACCTAAGAAACTAAGAAATTAGGTCAGAAAATGTTAAGAGCCAACACCCAAATCAAGCACTATTTCAGTAAAGTATTCCTGAGTTAATACAGTATCTCATGCAAAGGGCCAGATGTTATCATAGCACATTTAATGTTAATGATAAAAGACATTAAAGGGTGAATGAAAATTGCCATGAAACACACATCGTTATAAAGACTATGACAAGAAAGCCACCTACCTCTCTGTTGACAAAGTAGAGCTGAGTACACAATTGTCATAAGAGGAACAAAAGGACTTTTTCCTTAGCCTAGTGTGATTAGAAATATTAAGCTGGCTTCCAAGGGAAGATATCTTTACTAGTAGTTTTAATTTCTAAATGGACAGAAAGCCATAAGAATGCTGATAGTTTGATAATCCTTAAAATTCAGGCTTCCTCCATGTCATTTAGAAACTGTTGGAAAGCTATGTCCTGGAATGTGCAATGTAAATGGACTAACTAGACACCCCACTGGTGGTGAACTGAAGATCAGTGTGTGAAACGCCCACCAGTTCCTGGTTCAGGTTTTGCCAGGTGGCTAATCTTACCTAGATTTTGACAGAGATACAAGTGTTTTTAAGTTTACTATGTACTGGGGACTGCACTGGGCAGTAAAGTATCTCTTTTAATCTTTAACAGTATTGTTAATCATGCTTGTTAAAGTCATTATACACTGATCTCAGGTACAGGCTGTGAAGAGTAGGGACCTACATTAATAAGACCACGTCTCTGGGATGTAAGTGCATCTCAGTGGTGGACTGCCAGCAAAGCAAGATTTATTAATTGAGTGATTAATAAGTAATTAGGTGATTAATAAAAACGTAAAGATATGACTAACTGGTCAGCTATATTAATGTAGCTGATATTGTCTGTGAGCCTCCCTCATCCACAAAATGAGTAATAGTAATATTAATACCTAGGGAATTACATATATAACTATTTTTATATTACTATACAGACAAGTTTATCCTTTATATACATACACACACACACTCACGCACACACACACACACAGACATATATATAGAGAGAGAGAATGTTTTGCATCATTTTTGACATAGAATCTAGCACCTAGCAGATGTTTGGTGTGTGTGTGTATATATATATATATATATATATATATATATATATATATATATATGTATATATATTAGTTTCTTTCTTATTATTATAACCTTTAAAGGAATATAATATACTGAATAAAATAGGGAGAATAAACATTAAAAACAAATAAACACATGTGAAAATGGCTAACACAATTACAATTTCAAGGCAAAAGAAATTAAAGAAAGACACCACTGAACTCTCCAGGAATAAATCAATTTTTATAATAGAAAAGAAACTGATAATATAAAAAGAAATTAACATCTAATTAGCCATTTGATGAATTATTTATTTTAAATGCTATGATACAGGAATAATATTTCTTCTCCCTTGCCTCCAAAATTAGCAGGTCAAGAGGCAGTAAATTTATCTATAAGAAAAAAAGAGTACATAGTTAGGGATTTGAAAGCACTGGAGTCTCTCTCATACCATCTCAATTTGACCATGATTGCTCACAAGAAGAAACAGACAATACATGTGTGGGCATGGTTGAGTTCTAATACAAGTGTGGGCCACAAAGGGGCCCCTAATGGCAATGAATCTTTAAGAGGCTGCTACCTGTGTGTATTAAACTGATTATTACCTTTTGTATTCTTGGAGAAAAAATGGAGGGTGTGCTTACATGACAAATTGACCAATGTCTTTGTCTTTTTTCTCCTTAAGGAAAGCAAAATGGTAAAAATAGGAAATCTAAAAGTCTTCAGAAAAACTTCATAAATTTTAGTCTAAAAATATCAAATCTATGTATATATTTCAAATATATATTTAAATAAATGTTAAATATATTAAAGTACTTTGGATGTTTAAAATATGTATTAATATATTGTTAAATTACATAGTATGTATACTATTTCTATTAAACATTCAGTGTCTGTACTGACATATACATATACAACAACAAAAACCTCAAATAGCACAGTGATAGTGCATAGTTCTTGGTTATTTAAGTAGTATTGAATCTAAATATTATTGAACCCCTCCTAGAGTTAGTTAATTGAAAGTCAACTAATTAACACCATTTTTAATGGCATACTAATTCACAAAATATTATGTGTGATCATCCTCATCATTTATACACAATTCTTAAGAATCTCACAGTTACAATTCAGCTAGATTCTAGTAAACTTGTACCTATAGGGCTGCACTTGGTAATCCTCTGTGTGTGTGTGTGTGTGTGTGTGTGTGTGTGTGTGTGTGTGTGTGTGTGTGTGTGTGTGTGAGCGCATGTGTGTACGCGCACACACGCACACACTTACACAGATATTAATATATGCAAATAACAGATTTGAGTGAGAGTCCTCTGTAAAAGGCTATGTGTATTTTCAATATATATTGATGTGGTTAAATTGCTCAGCAATAAATATGGGTCCCAACACTTCTTTGCATTCTAAGAAGCAATGCATGATATTACATATTTTTAAGTGGAGCTTATATCAGAGGTGAGAAATTCCACCTGATTTTACTCAGCCATTATCTGAGATGGATTCTTCCTTTTTATTGGTTATTTGCAGTTTTCCTTTCCTGTAGGTCACTCATTCATAGTCTATTTCCTGGGGGTTGACTTAAGAAACCTTCCTTTACGTACCCTCCTCTTTTACGGGTATTTAACCATTGGCCTTCCGTGTAGGGTTATCCAGTGATTCACCTGACTTCCTGTGGGGGGGAACAACACTTTGTGCCATCTGTATGGCCGGCCTGCCTCACAATGCTCTGCTTGGCACCTGAGGGTTCATCTCGCTGCCACACACCCTTTATATTGCCAGCATGTCTCGGAGCTAGTACTCCTGCCCGTCCCCCACCCTCCTGCCAACACAGCTACCTCCGTAAAGAACTAAAATGCCTCCTCTCCCTTGCCTTCTTTTTTCAAGGTGGAATAAAGCTCGGACTGAAGACCGTTTTGATGAGATGGCTGGAAAAACTGCTTTTCTTCATTGGCATTTTGAAAATATTGCTCGGGTGTTTGGGGACCCATTTGTTTCTACTGCCTCCATCTATCTCTGCTTTATGGCTTTTGACTTCTGTTGCTTTAACTCCATACGCGGCTCTGCTCCACTTGGACTGTGTAGCTGCCAGCTGGGTCTGGTTTCAATGATTTACTATACCTAACCTCCTCCCCTCTCTGGATTCTAAACCCTATCTAGAAAAGACTTCCAGCTCAGAGACACATTCATTTATCGAATGAACAAAGTTTACTTCAATAAACATTTTAGCCTGAGTGGGTTCATTTCCAGTAGCACAGATGTTTTCAAATCAGTTCAAGTGGTATGACTCAGAAATTTTCATTTTTTCCAACTACAATTAGATATTGAAGCAGATACATTTATACTGGGGAAAATCACAATGCAAATAAGTATAATTATTACATAAATTGTTGTTTTATTTATGTTATGGTAGCAATTATATTTAACTTATGGATATTGTATTTACTACATAGAGCATTATAATAGTAAAAATTTCAGATACCAGCTGTAAAAATAAAGTTCTTGAAAAACACTTTCTTTTATTTTTTCTCATTAATACCATGTTGCAGTGTTTCTCCAGTTTAGGCGGTAGCATCAAATACTAAATAAAGTATTAAGGGTGAAGCAAGATACAGAACATTCTGCTATAATGATGAATAATAGAATACAGTTTGTGGTCTATGTGGCATGACGGCCAACGTCGGGCTTGAGTGATGGCTTGGGTTAGGAGCACTTTCTGGTTTTTTAAAAGGCCTGCATCATCTCCGAGCACCCCCGCTGCAGCTCACAATCATCCATAAGTCCAGTTTCAGGGGATCTGATGTCCTCATGCTCAGCAGGCATGGCCACGGCACACATACACACATGCAGGCAAAACACTCATATATAAGAGTAAACTAAATAAATCTTTTTATGAAATGTCAACACAAGGAGTGTGGCTGAGACACTGTTGCCATTTATTTTGATATGAAACTGCTTGGCTGCAGCAAGGTGAGGGGGGCAGTGGAAATAAGCAATGGGAGATACATTTCAGAGGTGAGACAACAGGATTTGCTAGAGAAATGTGAAACAGCACGAAGGCCTATTTTGACATCTTCAAAGTCCATACCTTTTACATTTTCTGACCACTTGTCAATGCTGCCCATCAAAATCTCATCCTGGTTATCTGTGCCCATGTGTGGCAGGTATTCTGATCAGGCTGTCCACATATGACTGCAGTTTTCAAATGTTTCTTATTCCTTATATGCCCAATGTCTAAATATTGGTAGCCTGCCAATATTCTGAAGATTTGCGTGCAGAAGTGGTGTGTCATATGTAGAAAGAAGAGCCAATAGATGGGATAAGTCTCAGAGAACCTACAAAATGATCCACTCTACAGCAACCCAGTATAGTAAGGGACCCTGGAGAACAGAATGTCTCCACAGCCCGACCCAGAGCTTAGAAGCATTTCCATTTCAGAGCTGGCCTGGGGTTTCCAAAGTTCTTCTCCTGGTTTATGATATTTGACATATCTAAAAAGAGTCACAATTGAACTGTTAGGTATAACATGCTATTTTTTGTTACTCATGCTTTTGTGGAAGGACAATCAATTCTGATTTGCATAAACTCAAGGGGAACTTTTAAAAGACAGCTGCAGCTAACTAAGATTGAAGCTGGCATGTCTCCCTCATGAGGTATGAGGCAAGGCAATGGCTGTCATTTCACAATTGAGCAAAAGGGTAAGTCTGTCAGACAGCCTGCCCCTCACACCTTGAATCTTTTCCACAAATGACAGCTTGGGCTGATCACATCTTAATGAAAAATCACAATTGCACACACTAAATCCTTGTATTGGTTTTCCATTTAAACAGATGGTGACCGAACTCTTCAACCTGCTCTACAATGGCCTTCACTTGAGGGCTCTCATCCAAGTGGATCTCCCCTTTGCTACAAACATTTTATACTTTCCCTCTTTACTCTCCTAAAAGTGTCTTCTATACATATAATATACCTATACTCATAACTTCAAAGTTGTAATTCCTTAACTTTAATGCCAAAGAGAAATTACTGGGAATAAGGAGAATAAGAAGGCAAAAACTCTCATTCCCCCACTTGTCCTTGGGGAACATGCAACATCAATTACTGGAGGTTGCATCCATGACTGTGGGAGGAGCTAGACCAACGTGAGCCAGTTCTCTGTGTAGATAGCAATAGACAGACAAAAGTCAGACCATAGTAACTTCAGCATGCTGAGGAATCAAGAAATCTCAAGGCCCACACTACATCCATAATCCAAACCAATGAATTCCGTTTATCCTTAAATATACTGTCATTCACAGAAAACATTAAAAGTAGTGCATCCAGCCAAAAATAGCAAGAGGAGTGGTTCCAAGTACCTTCTCCAACTTCTCTATTCCAAGCACTTAGAAACCATCAACTCCTTTCAAACATTCCTAGCCACATGTGGGTGATTTTTTTTTAAATCACCATTTTGCTGATGAAAACACTGATGCTCAGGTAGCTTAAGTCACTTACCCAAAGACATATGCTGACTAGTGTCACTCAGTCCAGCCCAGTCCAGGAAACAGGTGCTGAAGACACTCTGGGGTTATGAGAACATGAACTATCAGATACCACAGGGCTTCTAGATAAAGACACATAACACTGTTTTCCAACCAGACACAAATAAAACAGCATTTTCTGAAAAGTATCAAAAGCTAAAACTAGAAATGCAGGTAGGGGAGCTAGAGAGATGGCTCAGAAGCTAAGTAAGTGCTGCTCTTGTGCAAGACCACAGCTCAATTCCCAGCATCACTTCTAATGCCTTCCAAATACTTATCATGCCAGCTCCTGTGAATCCAAACCTCCTCCACGCAACCCATATTCACATGCACATATTCACAAAGAGATACACACATA
Source organism: Mesocricetus auratus (assembly GCF_017639785.1). Classification (NCBI taxonomy): domain Eukaryota; kingdom Metazoa; phylum Chordata; class Mammalia; order Rodentia; family Cricetidae; genus Mesocricetus; species Mesocricetus auratus. The sequence continues at coordinate 80,875,192 of NW_024429190.1, forward strand.
CGCATGATTAAAAGTAAAATCATTTTAGGAGAAAGAAAAATGCAGCTAGGGAACTAGTAGAATATGTTCAAGGTATAATACAGACTGTTATGGGAAAGTCCATTATATGAACTGGTATAATGAGCATACATAATTACAAATTTTAAATGAGAAAGAAATGTATGAACTGGAACTTTGTACTGTCTGATCTGGTCACCAATAAACTCCACCCTAAAGCCTGGGCTCAGGTCATCTAACTTCTTATACACTGATGTACTCAGATTTACACATGTTTGTACACTTGCTCATGCACACAGGCAGACATGGTGCTAGGGAAGGAGTCTAGAGTTCTATGTCTAGAACTTCAGGCAGCAGGAAGAGAGTGAGCCAGTGGGCCAGGAATGAGTATCTGATGGCTCAAAGCCTGCTCCCAGTGACACACTTCCTCCAACATGGCCAAACCTACTACAACAAGGCCACACCTCCCAATGGTGCTACTCTCTATGAGCCTATGGGGGCTATTTTCTCACAAGCCATCACAAAGCTATATACCATCCTGATGGGAAGTGACAAACAATGAGGTTTATTTCTTAGACTGTAGTGCATCTATACTACCAACTCATAAATGATCCATGAGCTCTTGAGTCTTCACCATTAATCAACTTTCATAATCACGAACAAATCAAAAGTGATTTTAATCTTCCTTCATTTAACTCCTAACTTCACAGTGAGTATCTTGTGGACACAAGACAAATAACACATATTTCCAGTGAGGTGTAGGTGTCAAAGTGACAACTTTCCCAGTTCTTCTCACTTGACACAAACCTGGAAAGGGAATCTCAACTGAAGAATTATCTCCAGGAGAATGGCTTGGAGACATGTCTTTCATAATCTCTGATTTAGTTCCTGCCTTAAGATTCCTTCTTTAAGTGCCTGTCCTGACTTCTTTCCACAATGAACCACACCCAGGTAAGTCAAAGAAACCCTTTCCTCCCAAGATGGGTGTTGGCCAGTGTTTTATCATGAGAGAAAAAAACTAGAATGACAACCTTAGCTGAGTTTACAGCTACTTGCAAGGCCTTCATAGGTAATTAGTTGTATTGGCCTGTTCACCATTCGAAGATACTGGAAGATAGCTACTAAAAAAAGAAAACACATTTGCTTCAGTTTCCTGTTTGTGGGTTAAGAAAATTCAGGAGCATAGTGCCAACATCTGCTTAGCTCCTGGTAAGAACTGTCAACTGTGTTACATCACAATGGAAATGTCAAAGATGGCACACATATGAGACACCATCTGGTTTGGGGCAACTAACTCCTTCCAGAAGGGCCCAACTCATCTCCTAAAACACATTACATTACTCAAAGACCTACAATTTCTTATTAACATTATTTTGGGGTTCAGATTTCAACTTGAGTCTCAAGAGGAACACACTAGGGCATGATGGGAAACATGATCACCCAGTCAGGTGAATACATGGTTATCCACATTGCCCGTATGCTCATGCAGCGCAGTTATAAGCTGTAGTTGACTCTAGCAGAGGAACAACTTGTTTTATTTCATGCATGGAAAGGTGAGAAAAAAGAGGTGATAGAGGTCAAATAATGCCAAGGCCACTGACAATGGTCTTGCTCTCTAATACCCAGTACTATCTGTGCAAGTTCATGGTTCTCTCCTACCTTGGACTTTGTCTTTCAGGATTAAAATATAACTCAAAAGGGCATGGGGCAAACAACTCTTCTGTTCCCTTAAGAACTTGGGGGAAGTGTCTTCATTTATTCTTTTAATTAAGTGAAATCTGGTTTTATAAAGCAAGAAATTTTCAGGGAGGTCATAGATCTATGGTAATGTTAAAAGTCATAAAAAGTATAGTTACAGGCTAAGTAGTTAAGCTAAAATTACTCACTACCCTATTAATTTTATAATCAATAGAGATAAAAGAAATGAGGAGGCAAATGATAGAATTGTAACTTAAATCAAATCAATACATATTTATTGGCATCTATTACATATAAAATGCCATGAAGAAGAAAAGGCAGTGTGGAGTGATGTTGTTTCTCAGGGCTTATAGTCTGGCTGGGGAACTGATATGCAACCTTCAGAAATTTGTGTGTACAGTACAAACAATTCAAGGGCATGGCATTTTCTAAGTATATGTCCAGAGAGCCCAGGGAGAAGACATGGTACAGACACTGAGGAAGGACAAGGCCTCCGAGGCCAGACTTCCTGTTTAAATCCCATCTCTACCAAGTTTTCAGTACTCAGTGTGGATAAAATAAATCCTAACTCACATAGGGACAGAAGAATTAAGTGACTAAATGCTTGCCAAGTGCTTTACAGTATATCTCTGCACACAGTAAGTGTCAGAAGAATGATAAATGCCTGGATTACAATTGGAAGGAGGGAGACGTCTCTTGTCTATGTTTCTGAAGTTCTTCCGGGTCTCAAAAACATTTCAAAATTAAGAAAAAATATTTACTTTACCCTTGGTGCAGTTCCTTTCCCCACTTCTACAAACACTGTAAGCTTTCAACTCATGGAAATGAAAAACAATTGCTGGATGTGATGGTGGGAGAGTTATAATCCCAGCATGTGAGAGGCAGGGAGGAGTTCAAGGCCAGTCTCAGTCACATGAAGCAATACATGCCTGCCAAGGATATATGAGACTCTGTCTCCAAGAAATCCAAAATAAATAAATATTCAAAACCATAAATATTTCTGGCCTTGTTAACCTGCTATAGTGTCATCTCACCTCCATCTTGGTGGGACACTATAAGCTTCTTCTACACAGGTGTTTATTTATTGTTTGCACATCCCCTACAAAGATGGACTCCAGCTCCTCATTCATCATCCCCAGTTCTGCAGTGATGCCTTGCATTTACATTCACCTTCTAGTTTTCACTAGTTGGCACTGGTTGAAACATTAAAAATAATTCAGCATTTGATAACAATTTTCTCCTTTCTAGGCTCCATCATTCTCATTAAAATGTTGACTTCTGAAAGCAAGAGACTTTCTTTTTCTTTCACACACTCATTTCTTGATATTCAATAGTATATCCCAAGTGAATTTGCACTGTTAGTGTCTTGATCCACCAGTGAGCAGCTTTTTGAGATCCTGATGTATAAAAGCAGTATCATTCTTTGACATGATGGGATTCAGTCCTGTTATTGCTATTGTATTTGGCAATCATAAAGACATTTTGTAAACACAATTAAGATACACTATTACAGTTTGGCTTGTGTGAGTTGAGAGAAATTAACTTCAGTGAGTCTGACCTAATCAAGGAAGCCCCTTCAAACAAACTAGGTAGGTTTTCTTCCTGAAGGAAAAATATCAAAGTATAAAAGAAATGTCCCTGCTGACCATTAAAATAGAAACCTCCCAATACTGGTGCCTAAGGCAGAACCATGTGGAAATCAGCTTAGAGTGAGGATGAGCTGACAACCATCAAGACAAGGAGACCTTCAGTCCTGCAACCACATAGAAGCAGACCTGCCAAAGAAGAAGCCAGGAACTCTACTCCTCCAACTGGGTGAAAAACTGCTTGGCCATCAGAGTGTTTAGCAGAGACACCAGGTCAAATAGGCCTGCTAAGCCAGGCTCAGAAATTCTGAGGTAAGATCACTGTCATTTGCAGGACCAAGTTTGTGATCACTTCTACTGTGGCAGTCAGAAGAAATGAGCTTGTAGCCTGCTCCCCTGGACTTTGCCTTCTCTTCTGTCTGTCTTCAGCCAACACTAGGTCAGTATTTGTTCTCCACACTCTTTCCCTCCATCTCAACAGTCTAATCAAATCACGTTAGCAAACATCTACAGCAGCCATTTCTAGGTTCCTGGACTGTCCTCCTTCAAGCCTGTTCTACTTTTCCTGCTGAGCAAATTCATGGAAACATTATCAAACTCTTTCCAGGATATATACAAAATCCCCAGTTACCCATTATCTCTACCTGAGCTATTGGCTGACCAGACAAGATGTCACCTCCTTTTTTACCATTCAGGGAGTCAGCAATCATCTCTCTTTCCACTTAGTTTGTGTTTGAATACACACTGTGGTCTGTTACCAACAGATGGCAATCAAAGCATCTCTTTCATTGAAATACAGACCCTGAATATCATTAATCTAGCACTACTTTATTAAAGATCAATTCTAAACCTCTATTTACAGCAGGTCTTACTAAAAGCAAGGAATATGCACAGTTTCACACAGGATCACAAAGTCTAGCAGAATTAAGTTTCAATCTCAGGTCCATTACTTAATTACAGTGGCTTAATAAGATTTTTTTCATGTCTCAGGGTCATAACTTCCTCATATTATTGCTGCAGAAGGTAATATCACCTCACAGGGCTGACAATGAGAATTACATTAAAAAACTGGTCCAGTAAGTGGTTTCAGATCTAATTATTACCTGGAGTCTTAGGAACATGTGGAGGTTTGAATGATAAATGACCCCCACAGGTTCGTGTTTTTCCACACTTGGTCCCCAGTTGGTGATGCTACTTGGAAAACAATGAAACCTCTATGAGGTAGAACTTGGCTGGAGGAAGTAAGTCACTGAGGGGCATGGGGGGCCCTGAGGTTTTATAGCTTGTCTCTGGTTTCTGTTGCCCACCACTACCACCATTTCCTACCTGTGGGACAAAGTGTGATTGATCAGCCAGTTTCCTGCTCCTGCCATATGCTTTCTCAGACAATTGCCATGCTGACCCTGCCCTGATAGATTTTATCTCTCTCTAGAACTGTAATTCAAAATAGACTCCTTTTTTTCTTAAGTTGTTTTTGAGTTATTTTATCATAGCAGCAGAAAAGTGACTAATACAGAACAGGTCTTATTTTCCTGTCAATGAGGTGCACAAAGTTAGCAAGTATCCACTTTGCGGAATGATTATTGGCACTGTGAACTGCGCCCTACATTGTAACTTCATCAGAACACCTTTTGCAGCTCTCCTCAGACAGCGATGTCTTAAGAGAGCGTTAACACTGCTGCCTGCTTACACTGTCCACTCACTGCCAAATGACGAACAACCCTGATAGAGAAACCTGAGACTATTAAAGTGGAAATTTGAGCAGACAAGAAAAAAGAGAGAGAGAGAGAGCAAATCAGCAGGAAATTACAAAGCTTGCCACAATCAAAATGAAGTAAAAGTGTCCCATGTGTTGAGCTTAGTTTTAATGAGCAAGTCCTCTTGGGACACGTGTGACACACAGAGTTCAGCTCTGCTTTCGGGATAGTTACATTTTCCCATGGGTGTATCATTCATCTCATCACATGCTACCCAAGAACTATCCAGTATGAGTGTGATTCTTTTGTAACAAACGGAAGAATAAAATAATTGGACATGCTTGACAACTTGCGTTGAGCCCACTTACCCCAAAGCTGTAAATTGTTGAAAATCTAATGTTTACCTAACACAGCTGAATCCCTGCCGTGGGAAGGCTTCAAGCCAGCCAATAAAGAGGTGACAGCACTGAGACGGTGTCTCTTGGGAGATTTAGTAGGCTACTACTTTAAGTGGGAACATGACATAATTTCCTGCCACTTAAAAAAAAACCTCAGGTATATTTTATTAAAAATCAAATAGAAGAAATCAAAAAAACTTGTAAATATATTCTCTTACGTGGGTTAAAAGATCTTCTTTGCATTATTCCAATCATCATTGCCAGAGAAATCAGAAGCATCTTAAATACATTCCTGTATGGAATCATTTCAAAACTATATTGTGGAGAAGAGATGTCACTGAGTGTTTAATCAATCCAAAAGGAATGCATTCATCAGACTAAGGAGTTGGCTTGGAGTTCCAATCCCCAGAATTCAAGTAAAGTCAGATGCATTGTATGAGTGCCTATTATCCCACTGTTCCTAAAGGGAGAGGAAAATGAAGATAGAGGGATCCAACAGGTCCTTGAGCCAGATAGCCAGGAGTATGTACGGAAAACAGACCCCTCCTCAAACAAACACTGGTACCTCAGGTTGTCTTCTGACATGTATTATATATGTTTCTTTATGAAGAGGAAGGAGATGAATAAAAACAACAGGGTGGAGTGGAGGCTCCAGGTGGTCCTATGGGGGTCCAGCAGAACTATCTCTGGTCTTCATCCTAAACCGGCTTTGTCTTTGAGAGTCATACCTGTCCGCACTGGCTGGTAAAGCTCTGGTCTGGCAGGGCACAAGATGGAGGAAAAGAGGTCAGACCAAGTAGACAAGTTGCCCACCAATACAAACTGCTTGTGTGATTTGCATACATTTGTTGGTTTCTATCTCCACAGAAACTACTAAGAAAAGTACCACTACATCAATAGAAGAGCAGGCACCAAGTGCAGAATTAGGCAGGGAGTTGTCTAGTGGGATTGGAACACTGGACTTGGTCGTGCCAGACATGGGAGCCTAGCATATAACCTGTACACAGCATCAGTGCAGTGAGGCAAGCCTGCTGACACCTCATGTCATCTGCACTTCCCCTCTGGGAAGTCCTGATGGCTTTGAGAATAACATGTTCCACCTAAACATGAAGCCACCATGCTGGACAGCACAGTGAAAACTGTGGGTTCAAGCCACTGCCCTTTCCTAAAGACTCACAATAGGAAAAACAGCCCCCAGCTGTTCCTCAGAACTTGAAGGGGCACCAACATCACTAAGTGTCAGCAACTGAAAGGGTACCCAGTTGTTGAAGTCTCTAGAAATGATCTTTTCTTTAGCTGCTACCTATTAGTACCTTCACCACAGCAACAATGTAACCATTTTCTGATCAAACATTAGTTGTGTTGTTTCTCACAAATAGAAATCTATTTCTGACCCCTGCCTCCTCAACCCTAAGCATAGTACACCTTTAATGTAATGCATCTCACGTCTAAGTACACTACAACTTACATAGCTTCTCGTGTTTACTAAGCATTGTTTGTGGCAAGCTGTGGTCTGTATCCACTGGAAACTATCTTTATCCACTGCACTTTTTGATTTTGCTTCATTTTTCAAACTGCATTAGCTAAACATATTATACTTTATTCTCTTCCACCATTGTCTCTTGAGTAACCTAAGTTCTTCTCTGCATTTGTGCAAATCTCATCTGGTATTTGTTTCTGCTTCCTGCACTTATCTCCATCAAGTGCAGATAATAGTCATGCTCTGATGATGCCAGGCTTTTACTGAGCAACATTTATAAAAGGGTTTTGATGCACTCGACCAACTAAAGAGCTCTTTGTACCACTTCCAAAATTTCAACCCCTCACATGAAGCCAGTATTTGAGAGGACTGTCAGATTCATGGCTGCAATAGTTTTCAATTACTCTAAAGCAGGACCTGCCTTCTTTTTGAAAATCTTAGCCTTTGTGACTTGCTTTGATCTAATACTGTGATTAAGAAATAACTTGTCAACATTACACTACCCCTTAGTCTGGCATTTTTGTGTTATTCATTTATGGTGCTGGCCTGATAATTTAGTATTTAAAGGTTTTTATTGATGTTGTTGCTATTGTTAAGACTGGTTTTGGATTTTGAGATGGGTTTTCACAAAATCCACATTGACTTTACTCTGTAGTCAGGCGTGACCTTGAACATCTGATCCTCCTGCCTCCCCAGCCCCTCCAGTATGTGACTCTATGCCTGATTTACTTGATACTGTGGATCAATCCCAGAATATTTTGAAGACAAGACAAGCGATTGACCACCCAAGCTACAGCCCTAGCACCAGGAACAGCATTTGTAACGGGAATAAAATCAATGAGGAGCTGAACTGCCAACATATCCTTGAATTTTGCCATCAATGTCCTACCAACTACACTCTCCTATGTTTTTTGAAAGATGTTTTCATATCTTCTCATTGCATAATGAAGTTAAGAGAGGTCAAAGCACTTGCTAAAAGAACTGTCAAACAATTTATTGATGGATTCATCATCCTTTGCTTTATTTTACTGAGATATGACACTTAACATGAGATTTACCTTCTTAAAATTGTAAGTGCACAGCTTAGTATTGTCAATTGTAAAATGCTGAGCAGCTGGTCTCTAGAATATTCATCCCACACAACTGACATGCGACTCCTGCCGAACAGCACCTCACTCTCTTAGATGCCTCATGCAATTGGAATCATACAGACTTTGCCTTCTGTAACTGCCTCATTTTGTTTAATATTGTGCCTCTAGGCTGCTCCAAGCCATCATCTTTCATCGTTGAATCCTGTCTTTCTTGAGGTTGATAAAGACTCTATTGCATGTACAAACCATACTATTTTCACTAGATTATCTGTGGGTGAGCATCCAGGTTATTGTACATTTTGGCTATAGTGAACACAACTGCAATGGACATGATGTTGTTAATATCTCTTCCAGACACTGATATTAACTCTTTAAGTAAATAACTGTACTTTCAGTTTCTTAGGAAGCTCAGGCCATTTTCCAGACTAACAGTAGCATTGCATTCCTGCTAGTATTATACACCCTTGCTGGTTTGTCTGACTTCACCAGCACCTGTTTTCTTCAAAAACAAACAAACAAAAAAAAGCCTCTCTTTTTTTTAGATTATAATTACAGCATATTTCGCTCCCCTTCCTTCCCTCCAAATCTCCAATATACCCCTCCCTACTCTTCTTAAATGCTTGGATTCTTCTTTTATTGACTGTTACTGCATTTGCATATATGTATATGCATGTGTATTCCTAATTATAACATGCTCAATCTATAACGTTACTTCTATGTGCGTTTTCAGGGCTGACTATTTGGCACTGGACCATGGGAAAGACCACCTCTCTCCTCCTAGCTTTCCTTAGCTGCCTGTAGTTCTTTGTGTACCATGGAGACTTCATGTGCTTTCTCCATTCACATTGGGTTGCTCATTGGTGTGTCATCCTCGCTCAGCTCAGGGTTGAGTAGTCACAATTTGAGGCTTTATGGTATAGCTTCTGATCTCACCAGGAGACACCAATTCACAGCAAACTCCCTGGTCCTTTTACAGTCTCTCCATCCCCATTTCCACAGTGCTTCCTGAGTCTCAGGTGAGTGAGTGTTTGTAGATGTATCCATTGGGATTGGATCTCTCTCTCTCTCTCTCTCTCTCTCTCTCTCTCTCTCTCTCTCTCTCTCTGTGTGTGTGTGTGTGTGTGTGTGTGTGTGTGTGTGTGTGTGTGTGTCCACATAGGCGTGTGTTATGCCACTGTGGTTCCTTGATGATCAGTGGTGCTGACCATCTCTTCATTTCATGTGCATGTTAGCCACTTACATTCTTTTAAAAGTTCTACTCCTGTCATTTGCTCTTTTTAAAAATCAGATTATTTGGGTCAGTGAGTGTTCAGAATTTGGTTCTTGCTTACATATTCTGATAGTGCTTTTATATTAAATCTTCATCATATACGTGGATTAGAAATGTGTTCTCATTCTCTATAGGTTTCTAGTATATTGGTAGTTCCTTGGCTGTGTAGAAGTATGCTGGTTGGGTATTGTTTCATTGATCCACTTTTTCTTTTGTCTCTTATGTCATAGGTAAGAAGTAATTGCATAAGCTAATGTCATGAATACTTTTCTATATGCTTTGTTCTAGAAGGTTTATATACTCTAGCCTGACAATCTTTATCCATTGTGAGGTATTAAGTGTGGGTATTAGACCCCCAAACCATTCTCAACCAACTGCTGTAACAGCATCTGCTGGCAACTACCCATCTCATCTGTATCCCCAACTTTCTCAACATCAGCCTCTCCCTTTGGAAATATGTCACAGCTGCTTACCACTGTTCACCTCTCAGCACTTAGAGAATAAATGTCTTCTTCCAAGTTTGTGCTGTGACTGTATATGCTTTATTGTCATTTTGAAAGAATAGCAGAGTTAAATACAAAGCAGGAATCAAAAACATCAGTGTGTCTCTTCCTCATCTTGGTGCTTCTGGGGTAAGTCCAGGGTTTCCATCCATTTCCCATAATGGGTGGTGGGGTGGGGGGGGAGTGGGATGACCACACTTGAAGTCTCCCCCATGGACAGCAAGAATGGTGCTGCTGCTTCCCTGCTGCTTAAGGCATTGCCTGTATGCACTGCCTTGCCTCCACTTTAGCTCTTAATAACAAATTCAAACTGTCATTCTGCTAATGCCTTGACAGACTTATAGTAGCGTTGCCCTGGATAAATGCTCCCTTCCCAAAGAACTTACAGAAAGAATAATTTCCCTTCAATTCACTCCCGTGTTTTACCTGTTAATTATTTTTGAAACATTTTACAGTATATTGCTTGGCCCTATTAAATAGAAATTCTCTCTTTAATTCTGTACCACTCCTGCCCACCCTCCAGTAATCACTTTTACACTTTAAATTATCAGTTTTGAAATGGCACTTTACTAACTGAAATAGTCATAGTTAAACTCAGGAAAGTAGGTATCATTTGCAACAGTTTTTCTCATCTGAAACATGTATCAATGCATCAGAGTTATTTGTTCTTTTTCTTTAAATTTAATTCACCTCCAAACAAACAAATTGAGATTAAAATACAAAGTAGTCTTTGCTTTACAGTCTTTGCAATGAAGCAGGTAATTTGTACCATGCATGATGGAACTGTACTGACTGGGCAGAATCAATGGCAAAGAAGGAAAGCGGTAATCCATCAAAGGGCCACAGCCTATCAATCAGTATGTAGCAAAATGACTGTGTTGCCCAGCGGCAAGCCATCATCACATACATACTTTCCTCTGTGACTTCTCCACCACACACACTGCTACTGAAACACAGGCTATCCTATCTGAGCCTCCAGCCAAATGCCTGTGAGAAGAAACTGCAAAACCATAAACTCCCAGCCCTTTAAAAAACCTTCATAATGGATAAACTATGCAAATACAGTCACCAGCATTCCCAGGGAGTTTAACTTGTAAATGACAGAGTGTTATTGGAGTTGACTTTCAAATGAAAAATTTAGATAAGATAGCAAAGCCGTTTTTCACAGCCTTCCTGATATGGTCCTGGAGCTGATGTAGTAGTGAGAAATTATATACTTCATGATGCAATAAAAATGTTTGGTTTTTTTTTCCCCACCAACTTGGTTTATGAGGAATGATGCACATTCCTGATGAAATATTGAGAAAATGTCATCCACACAGGGGAGTAACCCAGGGATGGAAGCCTCCCAGGGCTTGGAAAAGCCTTAGCTTCCTCTGGTGCCTTTTGAAAATGGAGTTCAATGCCACACTGAGTAACTTTCACTCAAGACTTTCTCACCAGCATATGCTGTGTTCCTATTAGAGATATGATAGATTTTATCTTGGTCTCTTGGGGCACTGAAGTGGAAAGAAACCCTAGACTCTGCACTCATGCAGTTTTTATTGTAATCAACGCTGTGCATTTGGAAAGATCGAAGTGGAAAGATACAGATTTTCATTTCTGAATGATTTGACACTGAAATTAACTCAGTTAGAATTATTTTCATTTTTCTACAGAATGTAGGCTCCTTTTCATAAAATGTTTGTCTGATATGGAAGACAAGCATTATCGGTCTGAGAGTCTTTCAACTATATGTCTACTTCCTAGAATGTTCTGCTGTGAATTTTCCCAGCCGACAGGAAAACTTATTCTACAATAAAAGCTGAATTCAACTTGTAACTCCTATTTTTTTTTTAATTTTCCTGCTTGACTTTACTTTTGCTGAAATCCATCTGTACTCCTAGCTTGCAGATAAGGTCTACTGAGCTCTCAGATTCAGCAAGATTTTAATGAAATTTTACCACATAATAACTGAAGTGAGAAGATCATATACCTTAAGAACCTATCAATGATAGCCTCAATCAATAGCAGGCATCAATAAATCTTAAGTCTCTGGACAGCCTTGCTATTGCCAGGTGAGTGGTTTATATACAGAAAATGTTGTCAGTTAGGTGGAGAAAAGGGGCAGATCCCTTATAGAAAGATGTGGTTATGTAACATATGCAAATCATAAATAAGCAATTTGGTCATTACAGAATTCTGTATGTTCTTAGGAAGCCTTCCTCACATCCACTTAAAGAAAAAAAAATGGAAGGGTTAATAGGTCATTCATCCAAAACTTACTGAACCTTATGGTAGGCCCAGTGTATTGATTGTGTCTCATACACTGATTTCTAGATGACATATGCCATCACATCTAACCCAGAACAGATTTTCAGGTAAGCTATTTCCTTTATACTCACTTCACAGATGAAGTGAACAGCATACAGGCAGGTCATGTGACAGCTAAATAATCCAACACTAGAGAAGGCTCAACTGTTGTGCCAAACTTGAGATGTTTTTTTTGGGGGGGGAGGGGTTTCTCAGTGTACCTCTGGAGCATATCCTGGAACTAGCTCTTGTAGACCAGGCTGGTCTCAAACTCACAGAGAACTGCCTGCCTCTGCCTCCCAAGTGGTGGGATTAAAGGCATGTGCCATCAGTGCCTGGCCAAACTTGTGGTCTTAACTACTCCATTTTACTGTTTTCAGATTGGTTGCTTATATTAACCATAGGTTTGTCAGCACCATAATATTTTGAGTAGACAAGGTCTCTAAACAGAGCAAATGAAAAAACTTCGATAGTCAAACTGTCTTCCATGATGGGATGACTAGTGGAAGGGAAACATGAAACTGGAGTGGGTCCTACATAGTGGTGGGACTGTAAGTAATTAACACCATGCTGTTCTTAAGTACGTGTAAGAATTGCAAGCACTATAGGTAGATCAACTCTGCCACTTGATGAACTAGGTCCTGTCACTCCCATGTCACGGGTGTGCAACTATAGATCAGAGAGAAAATCTTTGCCAAAGGTTCAAAGAACAGGGCAGAGACCTGGACCCAGATTTATACAGTTTGAACTGCTACCCTAGTCTGCCAATTTTCCCAACTAACCAAACTTTTCTAAAAAGGAAGAAAGAAATGCCCATACCAGCCTAAAAGGACATCCTCATTTCCTCCCTCTGGGCAAAGCCTTGAGACTTGATGCAATCAACTGGTTCTGTGGATGAATGCTTGGGAGAGACCAGGGAGAGGGTCTCATTCAGTTAGTCCTTCCAGGATCCAGATGTTCACAGGACCAAAGCAAGCAGGCCAGGAGGAAGTCACAGGATGGGAGCTCTGACAGGGGATGTGAGCGCATCCTCCAGCTTCCCTACCCACTCTTCTTTCCCGTCTCACTCAGACACTCGCAACCCTGCTTTGTATCCACGGCTGCACAGTGGCTTACTCTTAGTGACTGCCCTGGGACTTCTGCACTGGCCAAAAAAAAACCTGACACAAAATTGAGACCGCTGTCTAATGGTCAAGTGAAGACTTCTGGAGTAAAGACACTTCTAAGTGTCTGTGAAAGATGCTGAAGGACAGTATACTTCCCTTGCTCATCTCCTCCTCCTGCTCAAAGTCCAGTATTCAGTCAAGGGGAAATGGTCACTGCCACTGCCCATCTCTACTTGAAGGATGGTGTGTGTGTATCTCCTTCTCCCTTATTACTAATTTAGCTTTTCAGAGAATTAGACACGTTGAATTAAGCATATGCCAAAATAACAATATTGTTTAGGCAATAAAAGTAAAGGTCATAAAAATTTTTAATTATGTACCAAGCCCTGTGCTAGAATCTGACCTGCATTATAGGCTGACTATCTCAGGAATAGAGGCAATTTTACTGTTATGTCTTGTAAAGTAGCTCAATCCATAGTCACAAGGAACATTTTGTTCATTTGTATCAAATTCCAAGCCCAAACTATGCAGCCCAAAGATTCTCTAGTGTAACCCAACAAACAAAAATATTTGTAGATCTGAAATTTTTCTCATGACTTTGTAGCTACTTTTTATGGTTTTAGGGTATATCATCAAAACAGGATCACTCACAAATGCTCTTCAATCCTGCCTCCTGCAATTGTGCAGCATGGGATCTTAAACCAACATGAAGAAGCAAGATTTCTTCTGTCCATCCCAATATGACTCTGAAATTATGTCCAAATGCAGCAAGAGTTATGTTCCATGACAGGCTTGTTTCACGATCATACCATCTCAGACACAATCATACCATTTTGTGATCCAGAGGAATGGCTTAAAATGCTCACATCTGCTTGACAGTAAACACAGCCTTTTTTTCAAGCTCCTTTTTGAGGTAGGAGAAGGAGCCTCCATTCATTGAACAATGAAGTAGCTTATTGCAGAATTATTTTAAAATAGGCTGGAGAAAACAATGGAATCGTTAGAACAATTTATCATCTCAAACTTCCCTTTAACTGTTTCTTTTTCATTTGTTTACCTTACAGAAGAGAGAGGAGGAAAAAAATCATTTCACCTGCACAGAACACAATACACAGGCACACTTTAAAATAGCCACACAGAATCTGATTAAAACAGTCTGTGTTGCAAACCTTGAGCTGAAAAGTTCTTGAAGAGTTCATTGTTGGATGCCTGCATATGATAAAATACTGCTTTGCTTGAGACCTCCCATTTTGTATGCACACAGCGAAGTCTTTAAAAGCTTGACCTTCCATCCACCTACCCATTGTCCTTCTGAAAGGTGAGGTTCTCCCCACCCCATGCCAGCACCTCCCTCTGCAGCAGTGATTCTCAACTTTCCTAATGCTGCAGCCCTTTAATACAGTTTGTCCCAACTGTAAAATTATTTTCATTGCTACTGCATAACTGTAGTTTTGCTACTGTTGTGAGTCACAATGTAAATAGCTGATATGCAGGCAGGTCTTTGGTGATCCCTGGGAAAGGGTCATGACCCAAAGGTTGAGAATCACCGCCATACATTATCTATCATCTTAGGCCATTTTCACAGGATATGAGTGAATCCTTCTTTTACCTTTTTTCTTCTTCTTCTTCTTCTTCTTCTTCTTCTTCTTCTTCTTCTTCTTCTTCTTCTTCTTCTTCTTCTTCTTCTTCTTCTTCTTCTTCTTCTTCTTCTTCTTCTTCTTCTTTTGTTTGTTTGTTTGTTTGTTTTCCGAGACAGGGTTTCTCTGTATAGCTTTGGAGCCTGTCCTGGACCTCGTTCTCTAGACCAGGCTGGCCTGGAAGTCACAGAGCTCTACCTGCCCCTGCCTACCAAGTACTGGATTAAAAGCATGCTCCACCATAGTCCAGCTAAATCCCCCTTTTTCAAGGAGACATGTTCTGCCCAGTTGCTTCATGGCACAGCTAAGGAACCTGATGCTTTCCTAATTAGAACACAGACTTCAACATAGGATCCCAAATATCTACTACAATGCAGAGTAAGGTGTGGTCTACAGAAAAGAGAACAGAGTTCCAGGTGTTCAGAAAGCTTCATCCAAGAGATGAAGCATGGTCTTCAGGCTGGGACTACAGAGTCCTATGATGTAACAAGGCACTTTTTTCTTGTGCCACAGTATTGTCACATGTGTACCTAAATGATCCTGGCCCTGCCTGGTGATTCCATGTGGTCTACCGTGAGTCTTGTAGAGAAGTACTACCAATTACTCTTGTGACTTATAGCATTTGAGAATCTTTGGAAAGAGTTTTGAAAGCCCCATCTACAGGGACTCAGATTCTCTAGGACAAGGTAATACTCATTAACACCTACTTATAACAAGTTCAGAGATGATGCTTTCAAGATTGCAAAGCCCTCAAGAGATCCTGTTGTCTGATTAGTATGTGTCTCAGCCTTGAAAAATACTAAGAAGGCTCTTCAAATTTGAAGAAACCACATTGCCTAAATGGCAGGCTATCTTCTTCTATAAACAGGGAAAAGTGTGACTTGATTCGAAATGATAACTTTTTCTTATACTCACACCACAAGGCACAAAACTTAAGCAAATTTGTACTTCAAGATGCAAGGGTGGAGGTAACATCATCCCAAGGCCTATCTTTTCCATGAGCTGTTGGTTCCTCTGAATCTTGGCTGCTTTCCTGATCTGCTTGTCTCTTTTACTTGTGTATTTCGTGTAGGTAAAAGCAGTGTGAAACCTACTCCTCGACAGCTGACCATTTTCAGTGTGTCATCATTTTCTGGGAGACTTTTAGATTTCCAAGGAGGTGCACTTTTGTCAACCTTGAGTTTTTCAGTGTTTACAACAAAGTGCTGTTTTTCATGAATTACTCCAACTCACCAAAGCAGAAATCTCTAGAAAGATTTAATTGTCATATAGCCATTTTTTCAATAAATAATGTTTTCAACCTAGAATTTCAGATTCAAAATCAATTTTAAATAATTAATTTATACAAACCACATAGGAGTGATTTTGATAAGACTGATTAAATATGTGATAATATATATCTACTCAATCCAGTAAAAATAAGATAGCAACCAGTTCAGGTTCAGTGATCTCTTTTGAAATAGGGATCCCAGGCAATTTTTGCAATTTGTCAACAGTCCTAAAAGAAACCTAAAGTAACCACAAATCAGTGTTATTATTTTATTTGGTGTTCTTTAGAAACACTTGATAAATTTTTGATGATAAATGGACACAAGGCAGAGAAATCATTTCATCTAATACAGCAATAAGAAAGGAATAAGTCACCCCACCCCTGTACTTATCAGAGAGCAAGAAGACAATGGTGCTGGGAGAATATCATCTACAGTTGCCAGTAATATTGCATCCCAAAACAAAGAGATAGACAATTAAATGGGAACACCATTTGTTTTTGTTTTGTTTTGTTTTGGTTGTCTGGTTAGTTGTTTTTTGTTTTTGTTTTTTTGTTTTTGTTTTTGTTTTTTTTTTTTTTGGTTTTACAAGACAGGGTTTCTCTGTATTGTTTTGGAGGCTGTCGGGCCAGCCTGGCCTCGAACTCACAGAGATCCGCCTGCCTCTGCATCCCGAGTGCTGGGATTAAAGGCGTGCACCACCACCTCCCGGCTGGGGAACACCATTTGATATCAAACTTTTAGTAGAACTTAGTATCCTAGATGAAGATCTATGCAGAGGGATTGAAAAAGAGCAACCTATCCCTTCTACCTGGGACTTCCAATATACCTAAAATTTCACCCACAGAAGAAAATAAGACTGATAAGAATGATAAACAAATTCTTATCATAAAAATCTTAAAGGCTCTTTCTAAATATTGCTCAGCTAGTATAACTAGTCTAAGGGCAGAAGAATTGTTCACAACTCAAGCAGCTTGAGAACACAGCAGAGCTCTTGGGATGGGACTGTTCATGGAGCCTGTTGACGTGAATTTTTCCTGGATTGTAACCATTACAGTAGCAAGTTCTTGTTGGGAAGGTTCTATAATCATCCTTAGCATGTTTATCCTCCATTGTGTTACAAAACATGTCACCTGGTTATTCCCTATAGAAATGATACCAGAAATCAAAGTCTCGGCAATTGCTTGATTTCCCACATTTTAAGAATTTTAAGGTTTAGTGGAACATATAGACCTGAAAACACAAAGCAATGACTTTCCCGTGATATTGTGCAACAAACTGTATTAACTGAGGGGGAAAAGACAGCACTTCCTAAATGTACAAGGCACCATGCCAAAGATATTACAGGAAGGGTGTTCATCTTCACAACAAGTCTATGAGGCTGTCAAGATTTTTATGCATGAGGAAAATGAAGTTCATAGTAGTTTAGGAATTTACTCAAGGCTAGGCAAGTGGTGGAATGTCGATTTGAAACTCGGTCCCTGGATGCTCCAAAAAGCTCTTAGCCACATGATTTTACTGGCCTTTTGGACTGCATTGATCATCTTAATGTCTACCTGCATATTCCCCATACTTCACTAATGTTAACTATGGATTATGGAGAGGTGCCTTTCCTAGCTGCTTTTACCGTAGGAGCTAGATATAAAATTAATGAATCCTGGGGCTGTGATTCTTCCCTAGAACATCTTGCAAAGAATGTGGTTTATGAAATCTTTATATCTAGTTGAAATATGTTTACTAAGCTCTTCCAGGAAACCCATTTTGTGCTGGTATTACACACAGGCAATACAAGTTGCTATAGGACTAACAGGTTTCCATTCCAAGTGCCCCTTCCCTCCACACAATTCCCTAGCTCTAACAAGTAAACTGTCGGGTCCAATTCCACTCCCAGGTTGCTAAGCCTCCTTGAAGCTCCATCAAATAGGAAAGTTCCAGATCTCAGCAGGCACTAGTTCACTCCATGTTGCTCGTGTATGTCAATGTATAGAATGTGTTTCTCTGAAGAGGCACAGAATTGTATCTATCACCTAGCAACTTTACACTGCAGCTCGTAGTGATGCATTCCTATCATGCCAGAACCTAAGAGGCTAAAGAATATGAATAGGGAGTTCAAAAATAGCCAGGACAACATGGCTACATTGCTAGAAGTTATGTCAAAAACAGCCAAATAAAAGAAATATAGAGAAGAAACTTCACACTGAAAACCTGCATTTCAGTGAACATTACAAAGAGAAATGAATAATCTACCCTCTCAGGAAAGAGCCTTGGTCTTTCTCAGTGAAACAAAGCAAGCTACTGTCATGGCAGCGGCACATGCAAAAACATTTTAGAGATTCTTCAGTTATAAGAAGAATGTGTATATATATATATATATATATATATAGAGAGAGAGAGAGATATAGATATGGTTAAACACACACACACACACACACACACACACACACACACACACACACACCATCTATGTCACCAGGAGCAGTGTAGGACATATTCACAGATACCAAGAAGCATACAGGTGACAAAGCAAGAAACAGGTGAAATCCACTGTGTCTCCCAGTAGGATATTAGCTGGGGTGGAGATGGTGGGTTTCTGTATTGATCAGAAAAGGATAGGGGGCCATCAATCAGTAGGATGGAAATGAACAAGAATATACAGGAAGAATAAAGTAGCTCCTGAAGTATTCCCATTATGAATCAGTGTTGAGATGAAGCAGCAGGAGGAAATGACTCATGTTATACCAGAAATTCATTTGGTAAAAGTGCCAAGAAACCAGAAACACCTAGAAAAGACTGCCTGAACTCAAGTAGAGGTGTCTTGCTAACAAGGTGGGAAGGTGCACCATTAATATAATTGTCACCAGAAACTTTGGGGTTGCACCCTGTTGAGCACCATATGCTGCCAGGAAAATCTGGGTCCCTCTTGGGGTTCTTAGCTGCACTAATAAAAGATTTTAACAATGGACTTAGAAGGAAACTCAAGGACTATTTGTATTTTTAAACATGAGAACTGTGGGGGCAGGTAAGCTGTTGATTTCAACAGCTGCCTTGAGAAAGGCCATGGAGACAAGAAAGAGAAGCCATGTCTTTATTAGGTAGGCATGGAGGTACAGCAAGCAGTCACATGGCAAAAGAAAGGTAGCTTCAGAAACCAAAAAAGCACAAGCTATCAGAGAAAGCATGCTTGTGTTCTGGCCAGCATTGGAAAGAACAAGACAGAAATGAAGACAAGTGGAAGGGAGCAGATCTTGCAGAGCCTTGTGACAGCTCTGTCACTCCTCCACACAACAGTGAGTCTGTGAGGAAAAAACACATGCTCCCAGAAAGGGAATAATTACTCCTCCAATCTCTTAAACAGGGCATTAGGTGAGTCCACCTTTCTTAGGGGTGCTCATTTTGCAAGGTGATTGACAGGTCCAACTGGGATAAATTCCTATGTTTTGAGAAGCTTGGATGTTGGTCTCTACCCAGGCTAGATGTAGATTTTATTCTCTTGACCAGGAAGAAATTGCTTTCTTTTAATGAGCCTCAATAAAGCCCTGATCAAGACTATTGTAACAGAATGGTCAGGTATCAGAGCCTGTGAGCATTTTACCAAAGCCAAGTATACATAGAGCATAATGGATGAATCAGATTCAGAGAGGTCCATTAATACTCCAGGGCCTCAGCACACAGATGGGAATATCTAGGCATGCATTTCTGAGCAGGAAAACATCACTGCGCATGAGTACATGGAGAAAATGTCAAGTAGGCTGCACATTTCAAATGCTATATGAACAGCTATTTTTGTGGAGTTGGATCACAGTAGATTCTGTTAGATACCACTTGACCTTAACGATCAGAAAGGAAAGAAAACAAAAAGCTCGATGTATCTTTACTTTTCCATGTTCAGGACTTTTTTTTTATTTCAAAATTATTCAGTAAACCTATGCAAAAACAGTTAAAAGAAGCCATTGATTCTATTCCAATACATATTATAAAACTGAAGATAAGCAACTTAACCTAGTCTCATGGGAGGTTGAACCCCAAGAGGCTGATGATCATAAATGCTGGGTGGGGAGAGGGGGTTGCCAAAGAAAGCCACATGCAGTACTCTTTAAAAACTGCCCTGTGAGAACCCTGATACAGGATCCACTGAGAACACAGTCAACCCTCAGATCTGGGGCTTTGAAGGAAGGCTAAGAGTCACTAACAGCAAAGAGATCATCAACAGCCAGCTACTAGGGGGAGAATGTGAGAGCAGGGCTGAAGCCAGCACCGGAAGCTGTGCACTTAACATGGAGAGAAGACACAGTGAAGGGAGGGGCATTTGTAGGGGAGAACTAACCGAACCATTCTAATTCTTACAATGGAAGCTCAAAACGTGCAAACAGTTCCAAAAGATGATTTTCACCAAGTATGTAAACCTCTGTGTGGGCTCTTAAGGAAAATGAGGACACTGGCATGCATTCACTAACATAGGAAATATAATTATCTATTATTGAGGCAAGACTTTGCAGACCATTCAAATAAACTTTATAAGCAGATAAAAGCCCATGACCCACACTTGCATTAGTTTGGTATTGCTAAACTATATGTTGGAATCTTGCTTTTAGGAGACCTGGGTTCCTTTCCCAGCACCTGCATGGTGGTTCACAACTATCTGTATCTCCAGTTTGAGGGAACCCAAACCCCTCTCCTGGTCCCTGAGGGTACCAGGCATTCACATGGTTCACAACTATCTGTATCTCCAGTTTGAGGGAACCCAAACCCCTCTCCTGGTCTCTGAGGGTACCAGGCATTCACATAGTACAAAAAAACCCACATAATCACATAAATAAAAATAAATAAATCTAAAGCATAATTAATTAAAAGCTAGGATGGATAACAAATGCCTATAATCAAAGCTCAAAGGAAGTATGAGTTTGGGTCCAGCCTGTTCTTTGTAGTGGGACCTTGCCTAAATAAATAATAATAATAATAATTATAATTATAATAATAGTTCCATGGTTTTACTACATGAAAATATATTACTTTCTATAAAAGTTCTTCTGCACTGAATTTCTCAGAAAAAAATCCATACGTTAAAAATTTGGCAAGGATGACAAACAAGGACTTGTAAGAGTGGAGACTTGCAATATTCTAGACCCAGAGCCAAATTATTTGGGCTATTATTAGCACCCTCAGTATTCATTGCCATCCTTTGGGCATGCCCTAACATTTCTGTAACTAGCAGGTACATCGTTTGGACTGAATTAAAGAAATAGCGAGTTCCCACCAAGCACAAAAGCTAAGAAAGTCAGCAATAGCATCATCAATAGCACAGAGATTTACCAGTTTGGCTGTCGCCACCTTCCCATTTCCACCAAGGCATGTGGAGTGCCTTGATTTAGGACATCTTTTAGTCTTGAACTATAAAAACGTTATGAAAAAACAAAACTGAAGACCATTGCATAGTTCCCCTTTAAGACCAAGGAAACTTCACTGAAAAAAGAAGCCAGAGTCCCCAACAACATGGAACATTCCCAATGAGTCTCCCCACAGGCAGTAACAAGTGCAGAGAACAGACAAATTCTCATCAAGACAGGAAAGAGAAAGTTACAGTTTTGGTAGAGAAAACCACTATCCATGATGACTAGTGAATGACAGGATCTTTATGCTCTGAGAGAATACAGGGAAACCCAACTCCAAATCTCAAGCATAGTTCAGTGGGAAAACTTCCAAATGATATCAATGGGAAATCAATAACACAAAGTTTTTTATACCTATATTTCTGTTGAATTCCTCACATAAATAAATGCCCAAACCTGAGGCAGGAGGGTGATACTTTTTACTTGTCTTCATTTCATACCCTACATGAATGAACTCTGGTTACAAGTCAATGTTCAATAAAGGTAGAAGAGGCAGCCATACTTGACAGTAACTAAACTGAGTTAAGAACTACTAACCTTCCTGGGCTGTGTATCAATGACTCAACACCTATCAGTCTATGTTGGTGACAATCCTGGAAAGGGCTGAGAACTTACCCATCTTATAGAAGACAAAAGGAGAGGCTTGGGGAAATTCAACCATATCCCTAAGAGGACACCATTAGTTAAAAAACAAAAGTCAAACAAAAAAAATCAGGGAAGCATTACTGCTTGTTGGGTAGGATTCAACACTAGACACTGAAGCAACAAGCAGATACCTCAGGCAGGGGCTGTAGCTCAGTGGTAGAGAACTCCCTAGCACCCTTAAGTTTGATCCCCAGAACCACAAAAAATAAATAAAAGCTACTGTGATTTGTGAGACCAAGAAAATGTGGCCCAACAAAGGTATTTAAAGTGTCCAATGTAATGAATTCAAAGCAGTGATTACTAATTAGCACATCACTCTGGCTGCGGAGGGATGGTGCTACAGGGCTGGAGCTCACTTGAAAAAGGTGGCTGCTCTTGAGTTGATTAAATATTCTTTCCAAAATCTTGTTTACATTATTAATTTCCACAGCAACCCTGTCTTCACAGACGGGTAAACCTACACCTGGTCCCTCAAGCATTAACAGAAATTTTTAATCAAAATGGTGTGGAATAAATTAAGTTATTAAGTTTTTGGATTTTTACTACCAGTATTAATTCTAAAAACTGGAGATTGAAAGATTGCAAATACAGGTGTCCTAAACATCAACACATCTAAAGAGTATGAGGACTCAGCTGACTTCCGATTACTAAAAGTGAATAGGGAAACACTTTAGTTTACATGTATAATTTAAAACTTCAAAAAAAAATAAAGATTTGCCAAACGTTTACAGACTTCAAGCAATAAACTAGAATTGTCTTTTAGGAAATATTAAAATGAAAATCACCATTAGGAAGATTTGACACATTGCTTTCTTCTGATCCAAATTATAGTAATAGAGATTTGTGTATAATAATGCAATTATATGCTGTATGAACAGCTTAATTATTTTATGGCTGACCAGATATATTTTTTTAATTAAGGGCCTCTCAGAACTTATTGTGACTGCTTCTATCTTGGTTTTGCTGCTATTCGGGAGACACCTTTCAAAACACAGTCCATTTCTTAGTGTCCACAGAATGACAAAACCAAGATAGACACAGTCACAGTTTTAGTTTTCTAACCCTCCCCTCCGTGTGTGTGTGTGTGTGCCTGTCTGTGAACATGTTCACGCATGCGTGTGCGCGCACACACACACACACACACACACACACACACACACACACAGGTGGTGAATGTTGGTGCAGATACACAGGGAGACAACCCAGCTTTTGCTCCTCAGTTGCTGCCCACCTAGTTTTTATAAGATGGGGTCTGTAACTTGAAGAGGGTGGCTGGCCAGTAAGCCTCAAGGATCCCCCTTTCTCCACCATGTCTGGTGCTGTTGTTTTGTCATGTGGGTTCTGAGGAGTGGCATGGAGATCCTCATGCTTTCAAGGCACACACTTCATTGAGGTGTCACACCAGCCCACTGTGTCTGTGTTTCTATAGACAGAAACAAGTGGACTTTGTTTGAAGATGATTCTGTTAATACCTTTTGCTTTTCAGTCTTTATAAGTGAGCTACTTTTCACACCTGCTCTGCAGAGAGGCTGTGCTTGGCTCAAGTGTTCTTTGCAAAACTCCACAGCCTCTTACATTCCAGGCCCCACCAGGAATCTGTTTAGACAGAGGCGGACAGCTCTAGCAGCTAACTGACCAAGAGAGGAACTAAAAATAAACAGGGTGTAAAAAAAATCGGAAGCTGCTCCAGGGCAAGTCTGTGTCCCCAGGTGCTACATTATACCAGCTATAAATCTCAGCTTGGGTTTGGGTGTTCTACTTCTCTCACTAATTTCTTCACCACTGAGATAATGGGAGCAATGCCCCTGCCCCAAAGGGTTTGTGAAGATACAACGAGGTGATAATGCGAAGTCTTTTTTCAGGAATGCCTGACACTCAGCATAGGCACAGTGAGGGAGAACTTGCTATCTTGAGATGCCATTACTTTATACACTAGTGTGTGTGTCAGGATGAGCTATGTAAACGGTGCTCATAAGACACAAAGGAAGAACACATTCTGAATGTGCATACGTTTCAGTGAGAGAGGGGGAACTCTTGAGTAACCTGTATTTAAACTCTAGGAGGAAAACAATATAACCAGAGTATTGTCCAAGGAAAAGATGTGGCATTCTGTGAAGTGACTGTTTCATGTCAGTGCCATATTACATGGGACCCTGACCATGATAGTGAGCTGATGGGGATCGTCATCATCTTCATCTATTAAGTCATGTACCTGGCATAGCACCGCTCATCTGTTACAATTATCCCTTTAGTCTGACAGGAGGAGAACGCAACCAGAAAGCCGCTTCTATTACATTTAACATTCTGGAATGTTCCTCCAATTGAAAGCATATGAGACCACTGGGGAGGATATCTTCCATAAAAACACAAAATTGGAAACTCTAAATGTAAGGTTAAACACATAGAAGAAGGGGGAAAAAAAACTCCAAAATGCTATCAAGTTTGTCTTGTCTTGCTGTGGGGGCATTGGGTCTGCCCTTAAGAGTGTAACATGTTCTAAGTGTTATTTATCTAGTACAGGAACAGCACAGATACTGAATACCCTTCTACATGGGTTATGCCATCTGTACAGGAGAAATAATTGAAGCCGTTGATTAGTTTGTACAAGTAAGGAATACTAAGAGCAGAGGCCCTTTTTCACATGTGCTAGTGACTGCATGGTCAAGATTTATCTTAATAAAGGTTGGTCGATAGAGAGCGGCCCTAGGATGAGGCTGAATAAAGAGATAGGAAATTCATATGTGGAACATTTTTTTTTTTAGAAATTTGCTTTAAAAGGGAGAAAATGCATTATTTGTCAAACTTGCTTATCAAAAGGGTTCCAGTGAAACACCATTAACTGGGTAAAGTACATCCAGAAGTGGATGGGCTCTTGTAATAAGCTGCTTACTATGTTAGTCAAAAAAATACCCAATATATCTTGTACACAAAGACTGCCAGTGAGCTGTAGTCTTGAAAAGAACTGCCCCAGAAAAGGCCACTGGATTCAATGACCTCCCATCTCATCAGGTGCCTCTAGATAACGTTGGCTCACAGATGACTTTGTATACCATAAGACACACAGCATGCCATCTGAACATTCATGGGCATAAATATTTTAAAGAGTGGGTCTTTCCTTTTGTCTTTCTTTTTCTTTTCACTCACCAAAAGCTCTAACAGGAACAGCCTAAGACTGCCTTAGCCCTTGTTAGGGCTCAAAGAAACTCAGGGACAAATGGCTGTGGTGTTTATTTAACATATTGAAAGGGATTCTGGCTGCCAGGCTCTCAGCCTCTCAAGTACCTTTACAAAGTCCTGGCTTCTCAGCACTTCTCACCCTACCCTAACCCTCTCCAGCCCTAGCTGCTCTTCCCTTCCCCAGCTTCTCATTTCCTATATCACCTCAGCCCTTTAGGCTTGCTGTCTTGGTTCCCTTTGCCTTCTTGGTCTTCTTTTGTCTCTCCTCTTTTTTTCTCTTCCTCTCTGGTTCCCACCCTCCCCATCCCTCCCCTCTACCTCCCCACCCCCTCTACCTATACCTCAAGGCCTAGTCTGTTATGCTGGCCATGTTCTGTCTGGACTCTTCCAGATCCTTCTGACTGAATTCTTCCCCCATATATACAATAAAAATTTTCTCCTAACCATTACTAGGAGTAGTTGTGCTCTCATTTTCTTTCAGTTCTGGGCACTAGAAGTGAAGGGAACCACCATTTCTCACCAAAACTCAGGAGCATGCACCTCCCACTCTCCTTGCCACACATCCCAAGACCACATCAGACTTGATCCCCTGGCTGATGCTCACCTGAGGCATGACTGCCACTTCTGCCAAATCACACGGCAGGGAGCATTGTGTCCCTTCTTTTTTTTTTTAAGTTCATAAATTTTATATGTTTAGTTTAATAATTATGACAAATACACCCATATTATTACCATCCCAATCAAAACCCAACTATCTTCATCATTCCAGAAAGTTCCATCTCCAAGAAATGACCACCATTCTAATCTCTACTCTATAGTTCTTTATGATCCATTCTAAAATGACATTGTGTCCCTTCTAAAAAAAACAAAACACTAATTATGGAAGCAACCCATTTAGTCTCTTGCCCCCAAAGAGTTCAGCATTTAAGCAGACTTCCCTCATAATTCATTGCACTTAAGAAATTAAATTAATGGCAGCTTAGCTGGCAGCACAGAACCCGATAAACCCCTAAGGGCTTATTCCTTTGATTAGCCCAGATCAAGGTAGTAGCAGCTTTTTGCAGGAAGATTAGAGGGACTCAGGTTTGCATGCCTTCAGTGCTAGAAACTGCTGACAGTATGTCTACATGCATCTGCGACATGCAACATTCAGGTAATTTATAAGAAGGTCTATTTAAGTACAGTGGTAAGTCTATGTGGTGGAGAGGCGTGAGGATCCATCATACACTACCAGCATTCAGTGGGTTTCTGTTCACATTCTTGGTGCACACCCTGCTAGCCACTACCAGGTACCAGGGTTCCAACAAGACCAGGCATCATTTGGGAGCCCATCACACTTTTGTCTTTGGTAAGAAGACAGGCATAGCTTATCCTTTATCCTTTCAAACCTTAGCTTCACATCACATGGCACTAATAAATGATGTTTTAATGGTTGGGTAGGAGAATGGTAGTTTCTAAGAGTTTCCGTGGTTAGTCTAGTAATTACTGTTTCTAGGAATCATTGCAGTGTGTCGGAATGTAAAGCTGTAGATACATGCAAGTAAGTAATTGAACAGAAGAGAGTGACAGGTAATATTCCACTAAAATCCCATTCTCTCTGAGTGTGATTTTCCTCAGCTCTAAAATGGGTCATGATACCTATCAAAGATAATGTATTAAACCATTCAGCATTGGGCTGAAACCAGAGTAAGATACTATACACTGTTGAGTTTTTAAAACAGATTCCAAGAAGTCTACAAAACAAAGCTCATTATAAATTTGTAAACAATTTTTCCAACAAAAACAGTCTTTTCTTTCTCACTCAATTATTTTGACTTAATATTGGGCTGCTGTGGATTAGGCTGAATTTAATGAATAAATTAGAATTAAATACTGCATTACTTAATAATTTATTTAATTCTAAGACATGCTCAATTTCTAATAGCCTTCGTATAATTACAAAAAGACAAAAATAAATAAAAGAAGGAAGGAAACATATGTAGTCATTATAAACTGCATCCTAATTTCCAAAAAATGTTTAAATATATTGTAGTGGTGTAGGGGAATGTATTGCCATATCACACCAAAAATCTCTAGTAGAAGGCCACAGTGTCAGCCAGACATGAGGCCTTCTATCAAGTTGAGATCCAGAGAATAAAAATTCTTTAGCATGGCTCAGAGAGAAACAAGGGATAAACATGGTCTGTACAGCCCTCTTTGGGGAATTCATTCATTCATACATACATACATAAATATATATATATATATATATATAAAATCCTTCTTCAAGTATATCCTTTCAATTCGCCCTCTATTTAATCAGTAAACAGCATCGGGACATGTTATGAAAAACACAGACATCCCCCTAATTAAGTAAAACATTGTGTAAATATTATCCCTGAGCAGAATATAAAGTCTGCTGGAGAAAGAGTTCCACCTCCTTGAACCAACCACTGCCCATGAGAATCATAAGATGCCAGGCTAGCTTCCTGGACAGCTTCTGCAGATTCTCTTGTCCTGCCTCCCATCTCACCATAAGAGCGCTGAGACTATAGGTGAGTACTACCATATCCAGCTGTATGTGGGTTATTGGATTCCAAACTCAGGTCCTCACTCATGCAAGTACTGTACTCAATAAGCCAGCCCTTTCCCCAGCTAGAGAATCATGACTTCTTTTCAAGAGAAATATTTTGTGATTACTGGTTTGTTTATTCTAAAACTAGCCATGGAAAAGTCACAAGAAGAGCCATGAATTTTCAGGTTACTTTGTTAACATGAGAAATTATTGAGCATTTATAATGCATTATAATTTGATAAACAGAAATTTTAAGTTATTGAATCCAATGATAAGACTAAACTAGTAGGAACTATTTATACAGGCCAACTTAGTAAAATAAATACATGTAATAAACCCAGAGTATAGCAACTTTAACTTTACATGTGGCCAGAAAGGGCCATTTCTTCCCAAACATGTATCACCCCATATGTGCTGTGATTTACAATCCCCAAAACATTAAATTTTAAATTCTGAATTGACTGTCTTGGATTCATTGGAATTCTGATCTAATAGTCTCTCCGAAATAGATGCAGGCTGGAAGACAATTTCCCAAAGTTAAAAGCCAGATGGCACATATCAGCTAAATATTTTTCCTTTCTTGTTCAGAAAAAAATTCTTGTTGGAAGTAGTGAATCAACTTATGTAAGATAAGAATTTAAGGGATCCTTATTCACCAGTTCCAAACTTAGAACTCTATTTAAAGGAAACATTACAACACACACACAATATATATATATACTATATATATGTATATGTATATATATTTTAATAGTGGCATTGGCAGAGGAAACCTTTCTTTGAGGAAATTCCCATAACAATAAAAAAAGATACTCCTATTTTTCTCCATTAAATTCTGCACAATCTAATAACCCTTTTTCTTCTCACTAAACATTGGGATCTGTTTGAGCTAATCCTGGTAATACCAAAATGTCTCATTATTTTATCAAGTACTCTGTTATTAAATGTGTTATTCAATATTAGGTTTTATTCAAAATTTTCCATTTGATATTAGAAAATAGTGCAAAAAATCCAGTTCTACTGTTGCTAATCTGAGAATGGTAGAAACCCAAGTTAACGAATGTATTATGTGACCTTCTCAAGTTTATCTAGTCTCCTGTCATGGACAGAAATCCCCATAGCAGCCTATGGAGATGTTACCAAACTGAGCCATGAGGCCAAAAGGCATTTAGTGACCAAGAAAGTGACTAAACGTGTATTTCTCTTCATCATAATTTATGTCCCTATTCTCTAAGGTGAACTGTGGCTACTGCAGCTTGGTCTTCAGTATACTGAGCCACGATGGATTCTTCTCTCCATGCCACACACCCACACTTAAGCTGTCGACAGTGTCAATACTTCATATTATCTCTACCTACATCTAATTGTTGGAGACTATTGCTTTCTGAAGCCTATTTCTGAGTTTGCTCATTGGGCATTGTATAAGTTGGTACCTTTATTAAAGGTCCTTTGATAGTATCATTATTTAGGACGAAGGTTGATAGGGACACTCAGAAGGAGGTTAAGGGTGAAGATCATACTCAAGCCATGATGTTACCTAACCCAACAGCTCTGATTCCAATCTCTTTGATGCCCAGAGCTACTTTGTATAATGACAACCAATGAAAAGAACTGTGTATCCTGGATCCCATGAATTTAGTAAAAGTGAAACAAACACTCCCAAAACAAGGTTTAACTTTTCATTCTTGACAGAATCGTGCACAGGAAAGCATGCCTTTCAACAAAATGTGAAACACAAAGGCCACACTAGTTCCCTAGCCACCAAGTAGGAACTATTAATATCTATGACAACAACATAACTCCAAGCTCTATACATATCCAAGTGTTGACTCAACTAGAAGTTGTCTAACATTGGACCAGGACATGATTAAAACAATTGCTAAACATTTCCTACTGTGGATTGGGCATCATATCAGGAACAGATGGGAGTCTATGCCACCAAATCTGATATAGCCCTCATCACCTGGAGTTCACAACATGATTGTTGGCTAAATTAAACAGCAGGCAGACACTGAATTTCCTCTATGATCCTTGTGCACTAAGTCCTATTGGTTTCACTCTATCAATTCACTTAATCTCTACACAGTGACCATAGGTATTTTACAGAGAATCCACTGAGTCACAAAAATGCCACAGAGCTGCTGAGCACCACAGTCTGGTATGAGTCTAGAAGGATGGTCTCCGTATTCTGGAGGGTTCCATATTCTAGAGCTCAACTACTATATCCAATTCCCTTGCTCAAATGTTATCAGAAAATTCATGAATTACATCTGCGACAAGCCACTAAAGTGAGGCCTTGGGTGCAAATGTGACTTCACTAAAAATAGACCCCAGGTCTTGGAGAGATGGCTGTTAAAGGCTACTTCCCCAATCCAAAAGACAAGGAATGACACTGGAGCTGAGCCGTGAAGGAAGAGTCATGAAGAAGAGAGGAAAGTGGGGTCAGATAAAATAGCCTCCATGGACCTACAGGGACAAAGGGCTGGGAACGCAAGAAGACAATGACTCACCACTGTAGTACAAATTATGACGTGAGGTGACAGGTACATGGCAACCGGAGGTAAGGAAAGAGAGACTAGTGGGAACCTGACTGGGCTAGTGGGGAGTCAGTGAGGGGACCCATGCAGGAGCAAACAGCTGTAGACACGCTTTCAAATACTGCTGTGGCTGCTTCTACCCACCAGGAAAACTAGTCTACAGCAAGACTGACATGGTACTCCCAACATGGAGACCAGTGAAATCTGGTCCTGTTCAGGATTGTTCCATATTCCTGAATATATCACCACTGTATGTCAGGTAGTGGCTGTGAGTTGTGCTTTGCAGCCGTGGCTCCTCAGGTGGAGGCCTCCCAGTTTTGCCTTCTGTCAAGATGTGGACAGCTTGGGCTTTAATGTGGAAAAGGAAGTATGAGCTTGGAGCGAGGAAAGTTTAAAAATAAGGCTATTCTCTTCAAAACCTTCCATTTGTAGACAGGAGAAATTGACAGATATATCACATAATATTGAATACCATGGGACATTTGTTCACACGTAAAAGCATTTAGGTGTTATTTCATGTAAATGTTGAGAAAGAAAAAGACTCCTGTTACTATCTCTTGGGAATAAGGTTGCTTTTTCTTTTTTTGTTTAAATAACTTCAAGTTGAAAACACTTTCTGTTCTTTGTTTCCTTTTCTTTTTGCTGTTGTTCATAAGGACTTAATCACATTTGTGAAGACTTAGCATGAAGGAGCCACTGCTGAGCTCTGAGGGGTGGGCGTGTGGAGCTCTGCAGATATGCTCACTCAGCCAGAGAGACCAGCTCTAAACCTCAGATTGTTTTGATTGTGATGAAATGCACACTACCCCCCCTCCTCACCTCCCATCAAGTGCTCTGTTATCCCTCTCTGGGGAGAGCAGAATAACATTGAGGAAATCCACTGCTGATTGTTGAGGGACACTAAGATTCAGAATTCTAATCAAGAGAAACTTGCAAAACCTTCTGTGCAGAAGAGTGTTCCCGAGAGGTGCTATGGTGAAACTGTGGCCTTGAACTTGAAAGAATCAGCACTGTCATCTAGACCTCAGATTTGGGCTATGTTCTTAGCTCTTTTGGGCATCAGCATTCACATATATGAAATGGAGAAGCTAATGTTACATAATTAGCACAAAGCTGTGCTCAGTAAAGGCCAGCAGCAGCAGTTATTTATCTAAGTTAAAAAAAAATTGTACTTTTGCAAAATCCTCCCTCAGCTACAAGAAGCGTTACCAAAAGGCTATTTTGTGGGAGGGTATACCATTTGCTCTTTATCTGCAGAGCTTGGCAGTATCATTTGAGCAGACGTTGAAGACGAAGCCCCATATTAATTTGTCCTGCCACTCCTCTGAAAGCACAGAAGTCATGGGGGTAGAATGACCAGCTTAGTAAACAATACTATGCTGAACTGAGTTTACAAAAAGACGCTTATATGTCTAGCTCAAGTAGGCATGACTTGGGAACAGAAAAAGGTCATCCCAGGTCTCTCTATATTCCTGACCCAAGGAAAAGGTCTCTAGGTACAAGACAGCCACTGAGCATTCCGCTGTTGAGTTATGAGCTAGAAAATTATGTTTGAAATAATCAGATCAATTGGACATCAACTGATAATGGTTTTATGCACTTATTAAGTAAATGGTATGCCAAGATCACCAAGCTGTATCTTGCTGTTTTCTCAGCTATGAAGATGTGTTCCCTGACCTATTTATCTCTTCTGACTCCAAACCCTCTCTTCCCTGTGCAAAGCTTCTCACAAGAGCTCTTGTATAAGGCACATGCCAGTTATCACTGGATTCCATCTCAAAAAGCGCTGTTTGAACACAGACATGCTTAAAGCTCCACTGACAAAACAGGAGACTACCTTATGTGTCCAAAAGCCACCAATTCCAGTGACATCTCAGTGAGTTAAATACAGAAATTTTAAGGAGAGGCAATTATCATAACCTTAGATTGCAAGAAAAATAAATGCCTCAAATACTGTTATTCATTTAATTTTTCTGACAACCCAACATTTATCTCTGTTCACATCATATAATAGAAAAGTTTTATTCTCTTCATTTTACAAAGAATGAGTACTTTTAATATTAATAAGATGTACTTCTCAGAGTTGATGCTTTTCTTTAAAAAAAAGTTTGAAAAAGCAAAAACTATTACAATAATTACAAACCAAAGTGAGGTTCAGGAAATAATGCAAAGGAGATGGAAGAAATAGGCACATGTACTTCAAAGTGGTACTCCTCTCTGCTCCCCAGGTGTTGCTCTGAAGATATGCACCAACACTAAAACATCCATCTGCACATAGGTAGCTGGTTTCTTCGATAATATTCAATTCAAATCAAACAGTAATTAAAGCTCTTAATTTGTATGAGCACTGTTCCAAGATTAACTAAAGGGCTTAGGGGAGCTAAAGGAGGGGCAATCAATTAGGAACCTATTAAAATATCCAGAAGAGGAGGAGGGAGCCGAGCGTGAACACACATCACAGGAACTTGGGAGATGAGAGTGAGAATGCATCACGAGAAAGTGAGAAACGTTACGGGACGAAAATGAGTAACAGCTGGGCAGATAATAGAAGAGTATGGAGAAGACTGCATGACTCAAGGCCTGTGACAGTGACAAGACCACCAGCTGATGGAAGAAATGGCAATTGTAATGGTTTGGTGGGAAAGATTTTTCTTTTCAACTGTTGAGTTTCACATGAAAACCTAACCTCACAGAGAACTGTAGATAGCACTGGGAGACATATCAGAGACAGAGACATGATTTTCGGAGGCAATTTTCACAACCTTAAACTCACAATTGGAAAAAGATATC
This sequence comes from Mesocricetus auratus, assembly GCF_017639785.1. Taxonomy (NCBI): domain Eukaryota; kingdom Metazoa; phylum Chordata; class Mammalia; order Rodentia; family Cricetidae; genus Mesocricetus; species Mesocricetus auratus. The sequence goes on from NW_024429190.1 coordinate 80,908,305, forward strand.
TCCATAAATTCAGACACATTTTTCTTCCTAACAGCAGCAGTGACAGAATCAGGACAGTGACTGCGTCTGTTCATCCAGCAATCAAGGGAGATGAAGTAGATGAGGCAGACAGGGGGCAAAAAGGGTCAACATTGACGGAACCCACACCAAAGGTTCAATTTTCTTCTGCCGTAGTGAGCTGAAATAGCATCCCTCGTTAAGCTTATTTTTTTTCCTTCCAAAGAAAAAATGAACACACGTTCACATCATAATAATTTGAGAAGCTCAAAATTAATGAAAAACTAAGATCTGGAGTCTTAAGTCAACTGAATAAAGTAACAGAGAATAGCTAGAACCCCCACAGGTTTCTGTCACACTTGTATATACTAAAAATGCCATGATGCTGATACCTCAGTTTTATGGCCAAGCTCTGGAAATTCCATAATATTTATATGTATATATATTGACTTTCGCATGTATTAATGATAAGACAAGGAAATCATTATCTACATCCTGGAAAACTAAGACAAAGGAGGTTCAGTCTCACATAGCCTTTGCTCTCAACAGACTACAATTCTGTTTTAGAAAATGGCATTTCAGCAGCACACACCTGACAACTACAAGGAGCCAGGCTGAACTGTCTGCCACTGCTGACCAACATTCTAGAACTTTGCTCATGAAGGAAAAACATACATATACTTATTCTTCTTCATATAAACTGGTCTTGGGAGAAATAAAGGCTAACAATAACATCAGCAATAGTTACAGCACCTACTGAGTAATCACTTTTGCCAGGCAGTGGGCCAGAGATGTTTACAACATCACACATATTCAGAGAGAAAATCCTACTGTAGAGGTGTGAACTATGAGGTCCAGGGAGGTAAAGAATTCAGTTACTTAAATATTTTCCTTCTTGAATAACACAATAGCTACTGCAGCTCTAAAAACATTCTTTTTCTTATTAATAGATATTTATAAACAAATAAATTAGCAAGCTCAGCTGCAGAAGAGATGGATTTAATGCTTTGATTATTCCTTTAAAACTCAGGCTCCATCTTTGCCAGAAGATCCACACTAACCACTCCAGCAAAGCCAACTGAAGGTCCCATTTTCCATTCATCACTCCAAGCAGCCACAGAGGACCCAGAGAATTGATAATCCAGAATAGCTGAAGAAAATTTCAAGGGGAGCAGTACTAGTGGGGTAGCCACTTGGAAATGCAGTCTTCATGGATGTGCTTTGTTGCTTAATCTGCTCAGATCTCACATCCCTTCAGTGGAAACCAGAAAGGGAAGTGAACAGGAAAACAGCTACAGAGTCTACATGAATGGTACTCATCTCCAGCTCCATGGTGAGTGTTATCTAGAAAAAGATACAGCTGGGTTGTGGTGGTGCACACCTTTAATCCCAACACTAGAAGGTTGAGGCAGGTAGATCTCAGCGAGTTCGAGGCCAGCATGCTTTGCAGAGAAAGTTCCAGAACAGCCAGTGCTACACAGAGATACCCTGTCTCAGAGACAGAGAGAGAGAGAGAGAGAGAGAGAGAGAGAGAGAGAGAGAGAGAGAGAGAGAGAGAGAGAGAGAGAGAGAGAGAGACTGCAGCACAGGAACTGGTGCACACTCAACTCCCTGGTAGAGCTGTCCCCACCACTGAATTCAGTATGAACCACAACATCAAAGACTTCATGCTGACAGGACAGGCAGTGTGAAGCTATGAAATCAGTCAAAGAAGTCTCCAGACTCTATGTAATTATTTACAATGCAAGAAGTGGGAATATGGAAAGTCTAATTCTGTAATGAAGAAGTCTGTGTGCAGAGCATGGTGTCTTATCTAAGTCATTTTCAGAATAAAAAAGCATGTGATTCTGCCTGTCTCTCTGTTTGCCATCCTCTGGTATTTCCTGTCACCCTTCCTTCCTACTTTCCTTCCTTCCTTCCTTGCTTCCTTCCTTCCTTGCTTCCTTCTTTCCCTCTCTCCCTCTCTCCCTTCTTCCTTCCTTCCTTCCTTCCTCTCATTCTTATTTCCTATCATTCTTTCTTCCCTTCTCCTTCCCTGCCTCCATCCATTCTTACCCAGTGTCTTACTAAGGAGTCCAGGTTGGCCTTGAGTTCAATCCTCTGCCTCAGCCCCTAAAGTTAAGCATCCTCAAGCTACTGATGGACCTCAATGTGCCCAGCAGAGATTTCTGTATCTACAGCCTATTTCCAAGATCAGTGGACTCAGGATAACAGATACTACTGTGGAAGCAAGGCTGTGACTGAGAGACTAGAAAAGGAACAGGTCCCCAATATAACCCTGTCCTGAGGATGTCTCACAAACAGAAAACCTCAGTCTCTTCTGACCAATGCTAGAACAGTAGAATAGCAAAAGTGTATAGTGAATGAAACTTGTCCATAAGCAGACCAGAAGTCTACCCTCAAATGAATGGTGGGAATTACATCCTTGGGAAATTATATGAAAGTGGCTCACTCTAACTAAAGGAAGATTTTACCAAAATGGAGATACTTTGCTCAAGCCCATTGACTGGAGTCGGTTCCATTATCGCCATACCCACCACTCTTTATGTAATTTTTTCAATAAAATTGACTGCCTTTTTGGGAGTTACTATTGTGATGAAACACCATAACCAAAGCAAAGGGGGGAAAAAGGGTTTATTTGACTTACACTTCCACATCACTGTTCATCATTGAAGGAAGTCAAGATAGGAACTCATCTAGGTCAGGAACCTGGAGGCAGAAGCTGATGCAGAGACCATGGAGGCATGTTTACTGGTTTGTGCCTCATGGATTGCTCAGCTGGCTTTCTTACAGAACTAAGGACTACAATTAGCTGCACCCTCTCTCATCAATCACTAATTAAGAAAATGCCCTACAGGCTTGCCTACAGGCCTACATTAGGGAGGTATTTTCTTGAGGCTCCTCCTCTCAGATAGCTCTAGTTTGTGTTATTTACATAAAGCTATTCAACACACTTGCCCTTGCTTTCTATTCTGGTGAGGGGTGAATTCTTTCACCAACCTATCAAAATGTCTCTACCACAATTACCATGTCTTAGGTTTATATATGACTTAACTACAGTTTCTAAATATGCATCAGCATTAATATTATATATGTAAATATGCTGTGGTGGTTTGAGTAAGAATGGCCCCTTTATATTTGAGTGCTTCATCATCAGGGAGTGGCACTAATTGAGAAAGATTAGGAGGTGTGGTCTTGTTAGAGAAAGTGTGTCCTTGGGGGTGGGCTTTGAGGCTTCAAAGGCCAGGCCAAGTGGTTTTCTCTTCTTCCTGCTGCCAGTAGATTCAGATGCAGAACTCTCAGCTACTTCTCCAGCACTATGCCTGCCTGCTTTCCACCATTATGAAAATGGACTAATCCTCTGAAACTGTAAGCCAGCCCCAATTAAATGTTTTCTTTTATAAGAGTTGCTTCATAGCAGCAGACCTGTAACTAAGACAGAAGTATTTCTATAAGCTTCGGTATTTTATGTATAATGCTAATATATACATTTTAGTGTTTTAAGTAAAGAATTTGGTATCATATTCACGCAATCATGTCCATGCTTTTCTTAGAAAGTAAGCAGTCTGTAAGTCTGATAGCTTGAATGAGAATGGCCCCCATAGGCACATACACATGAATATTTCATCCCTAGCAGATGGAACTGAGAAGGATTAGGAGGTGTTACATTGTTGGAAGAAGTAAGTCAGTGAGGGTGGGTTTTGAGGTATTAGAAGACTCATGACACCCCTAGTATATTCTGTCTTCCTCCTGCCTGGGAACAAATTGTGAGTCCTCAGTTATTCCTGCTGCCATGCCTTCACTCCACCAATACAGACTCCAACTCTCTGAAGCCACTGAATGTTTTGTTTCTTTGGTCAAGGTTTTGACATAGCAACAGAAAAGTAACTAATATCACAGACAATCAAAAAGTTGATCATAGAAGAAACAATTTGAAAATATGCTTCTTATTTTCTCCAGGTCTGATCACTTATTTGTTACTCTTAAAGATATATGTTTACTGGACTTAGAAATGGATGCTCTCAGCAAGGACAACCTATGTCTCTTAACAATGTTCCTGGTGTTTTTCTTTGGCTTCCCTCATGCTCTTGGCCAAGGTTTAGCATATTCTGCATTTCCTCTTTGCTTTCCTTAGTGTGTTGTTTATTCAGAGCAATACCTCAGCATTTGTGTTGGAGGACACATTGGGTAACAAGACCCTGAATCTTGGGTGCTTTGGTCATGGACTTCTTATCTTACCTTCATGGTTTAAGTACTTTATAACATGTTAGTGGACATCATCTTCTTTAGAGAGATTAAAAAGCTTTCAGATTCTGCTAGCTCTTTTAGGCCCAACTGCTAAGGCATAGAGCATATGCCAGTTCAGGAATCTCCCTCTCTCCCTTGTTTCCAATAACCAAGTCAAGATCATTCTGTCGGCATCTACAATGCATCTCTGAACAGACATGCACTTCCGACCTCTAATTCTCCTTTGTTTACAACAAGAACATTCCTTTTCCAACAGCAGGCACACTGCCATGGGTCAAGACACCCTTCATGGGACAACCCTGTTTGGACCACATAATCCTTCCATTATTTATCAGAGCATCAGCAGCTACATCTGTGGCGATGCACTTCTCATACAAAGAATGAAGCTTGTGACCATCAGCCACTTCACTGAGTCTATGACCACTGGTGTCTGGGGAGGAAATACTCAGCTTCATCTTGACATATGTGACTACCCTGGAGTTGCTACAAAAAAAGTGCTCAGGCATGTGACTTTGTATTGTTGCTGCCATTTTGGTTCCTTTTTGTTGTTGTTGTTTGTTTGCTTGTTTGTTTTTAGATACAGGGTGTCTCTGTCCTAGAACTTGCTTTCCAGATCAGGCTGGTCTCTAGGTCACAGAGATCCACCTGACTCTGTGCTGGGATTAAAGGCATGCACCACTACCACCAGCTATTTTTGGTTCCCTGAATGAGCTTTCATTGGTCATAACTTTTGTTTTATTTTGTTTATGATATGGGATCTTATGTTAGGAATATTTTTATACATACCTTCAAATACAACGGAAATATATAATTGACTAGCGGTACAAAATGAAGGCTACTAAGAGAATGAAGTAATGGTTCATTTATTTTCTTCATTATCTACTGCTTTTCTTTGAAGAGATATGCATGGAGGAAATCTCAGTGTTTAAATTTGTCACTGGAATTCTGATTATAATTGAATTTCCAATAAATGCTTCTTACAATCAATAGTACTAGCCTCTGCATACTGAATGCTAACCATCCTAGCAGGCTTCACACCAGCCTAACATGTAGCAATTACTACAGATTTCCATATAGTCCAGTGGACTTACTGTTAACAAGTTTCAAATAAATGTCTGCATTTTGGACCATACTACTGAAAAATGCATATGATTAATTTTCTGGTTGAGATATTTCATTCTATGTAATAAAGACATATGTAGCTCGTCTTCATGGAATGCCTCAGGAATCAAGTAGAGTGTATGTACATTCTTATCTTAGAGGGCAGGATTGATTTAATGATCAAACCAGAATTTAAACTGTCCTAACAAGATTAGAGAGCAGCACTGTCCCACCCCAGTTATGCTGAGTGAAAGGTGAATTGTTTTAGAGAAGGGTGTGGTTTCTGTGAGAGCATAAGGAATCATGGAGAGTCTTTGTTGTAATATGGGCAGTTGTAATATGATCAAGTAATATATAGTAATAACAAAAGTTAGAGCAACAGTAGAAGGTACAACATTGACATCCTGACAGCTCACAGTGTGCTCTTCACTGGGTTGGCTACTTGCTTCACCATCTAACTTAATCTTCCCAACAAGCAAGTCTCATGATCTCCACAAACAGATGAAGAGATGAGACGCAGTTACCAAGAGTGGGAACTCAGAATGACCCAAGGGAATCTAACTGTCAAGGTCCTTCCAATTCAATGACCTGAGCCCTGTCTTAGTATGTTAGAAAAGAATCCTAGAGGACACTCGAGAATAAGAAAGTAGAGCAAATGAAAACGCCCCTTGTGTACTGAAAAAAGGTTAGGTTAGGTTTTTAATAGGACTCTCTCATCTTCAAATTAATGGCTCCTATAGCAAAAATAGTACCCCAAGTAAATAGATAGATTTAATCTGACCAAAATTCTTGGAAGACCAATGAGGAAGATGATGGTGTTGGTGGTTATGATGGTGATGGTAGTGATGCTAGCTATAACTGCAGAAATAAGGATGTATTAAAACCATCTTTTTTATGAGCCAGGTATTACATTCCCAGGACCATTTTTTAGGTTTCCCCCTATTATATCACACTCCCCTTCAGTTGTGTTGCAATTTCTTTTTACAAGGTATATTCCATTTTGTTTTTGGTATGGATAAAGGAGAAAATATATGAAACCACAGAGTATGCTGAAGGTGTATAGAAACTATTCATAACAGACTCTGAAAATTCCCAATGACACAGAGGGCATCTCACCACACTGAATATGAAATCAAAGCCACATACAAAGTATCGTGCTCTTGAAGAACAAAGCAATATAACTATTGTTTGGAGAGTTACAGATGGGATCCAGTAAAAGGCACCATATTAATTATATTGTTTTCCATGGAAGTTTCCTAAGGTAACCCAGGACAGCAAGACTGTAGAACATTCACAAAGAAACTGTCAAAAAGGACTATACTTGAGGGACCTTTGGGAAAAAAGAGATTTGAAAATAATGTACTGCCTGCCCGTGGTTCAGACATGCCTGTCTCTGCAAGTATGACCACATTATTGATTCTCCAAGGAAGAAAGGAAATATGACTTTGTCCCTTAGCTGACATCAAAGTTACAATGTGATGCAGTACTGCATAAAAGCATTTGCAAATATTTTCTATTCTCAGTGTTCTCAGTATCCTAGAAGAAGATTATCATGCCCATTGTTTTAAGATGTTATGGTAAATGGGTGCTGAAAAAACAAAATCCAAGAGTGAGGCAGGATAGGAAAGAGAAAGGTGTAAATAAATATTTAAAATGCACAAATCGTTGGAACCAAAGATATTGAAATTCTCTGCAAACCCAGGAGTCCACAGCACAAGACATACTAATTTCAAGGAAATGCCTTCTATATGGCTTGTTATTTATTGAAGATTTATTGATCATTATGACCCCACAGAGTACAGGACATTTCTGAGCACTGATTATCAAACAGCCTCTTTACAACCCTGTCTCTACAAACTAATGGATGCTGTCAAGGCTTAATAGGAACTAGAAAAGGCAGGATTTCTCATGAGTGATAGAAGGTATGTAAATATTTGTAATATAATTAACATGAGAAAGTACATAGATGGTTGGTTCACAGCTGGTATTTCCAACAAGAAGTTTTATTTTTAATTAAAGGATGAAAAAGATTGAGCCATGTCAGATGCAATTTGTTGTTTATTTTTCATACACAAAGACCACAATCTAATCATAAAATGGTAGGTCACAGACATCCCTGGTTCCACTGACATAGAGCCTATATCCCAAGGTGCAGGCAGCCATAATCTCTTGGACAAGTTCCAAAAGTGGCCTAACACCAAACATTAATCAGTCAGTTCAGGATCCATCAGCAAATTTAAGTATCTGCAAAGGGGCCTGACAGGTTAGACAAAGATAGCACAATGTCTATCTGTTCTCCTACTGATGACTAAAAATCTATAGGCTAGAAAGGGGCAAGCTCTGATGTCTCCTCCATTAAATTATTCACAAAAATATTCTAGATGATAGTAAATCAACAGTTTCACATATAATCCCCCTTTGGTTTCAAAGATATGCTTGCAATAAACAAAACTCAAAGTGTTTTCCTTATCCCAAAAGAAATCTTCTTAAGTGTTTTTTAACCATCGAGAGAGCAGCCTCTCACCAGTGAATTTGAGTCAACTTGGTATTGCAGATGGGAGCCTTGTCTTGTTTAGAATATGCACTCTACTACTGGTTAGCCATCAGGGCACACGCTCTACTATTAGTTAACCAGCAGGGCACACACTCTACTATTAGTTAGCTACCAGGGCACACATTCTGCTATTAGATAGCCATCAGGGCATGCACTCTGCTATTACTTGGCCATCGGGGCATTTACCCACATACCCAGTGCTGTCTAGCTAGTCTATAGACTAAAAGCCTGTCTATAGCTAAAAATGAGGATTGAGCCTCAAAACTCTCTGACTGAGTTTGTCTTTTTTTAAACTATATTATGGAGATTTCAACCACATTCAGAAACAGATGAATATACCCATCACTCTGCAAAAATAACAGTTGTGTAATTCAAGGTCAGACTTGTTTTAGCTATTCTTACCTTCTTCATCCTATATTATTTGAAAGCAGCTATGGACATCGCAGAATTCCATATCACCCTTTTCTCTATGTAACACCCCAAGGAAAAGACTTAAGCAATTAGGCCTCTAGAAAAACCTACAAAGTTAAATTAACAATATGACAATATAAAACAATTTTAAAAAGTAAAAATTAGCAATTGTAAAAATCAATAATATTAAGTGGAAGAGAATAAATTTCTATTTGTATTGTAAATTTAAGTTCAAAACCACCTCTTAACATTGATTAGTATTTCCAATAATTTTTTTAATTTTGTTTTCCTTTGTTTTATTTTTTGACAGTGTCTCTTATATGAGTTTTCCACAAATTTATGACATTGGCCTTCTGATTCTCTTGCCACCACATCCCCAGTGTTGAGATTGCAAACCTGCATGACCACATTTGATTTATACAGTGCTGAGAATCAAACCAGTGCCTCACACATGCTATGCAATCCGTCAGCCAAGTGAACTACACTCAGAATCCCTGCCTGTATCCTTTTAAGCTAATAGAATGTCTATACACAATTCATTTAAATGTGCTTTAATTAAAATCATTGCCCCATTGTTTTTTTCCCAATAGAAACAGCATGAAATGCCACCACATGTTTTCAAGATGTGAATTTTTCAGAATCACTGATTTACACAAAGTCACATAATGTCCAAACAGATAACCCAGTCACAAGCCAACTGGCTTATCTTTGAAGCCACATGCTCGAAGAACAAATATGATGCCTATATGGAATGCCCCTGAAGGATACTCAGCTATCATCATTTGGCATCATCTTATCAGATCTTCCTAGCAAGGCCTGGTAAGGTTTGGTGACTTGACCACAGGCACCCAGCTAGTTAGGAAGAGAGAGAGAAATGTAGTCAGGCTGGCAAAGTCAGCAATCCATACTCTCGTCACTGGCTGCACTACCATTTGAGAATACAGACTTGACACCGCCCGAAAGGGAGGCATAAGCAAGGAGAACATGAAGAACAGGTCTTAGGAGCTACTTAAGGAAGAGCCAGAAACTGACTCTGGATGGTTACTGCAATTTCAAAATCATTCCTTTCTAAGTTTAATTACTGCTGAGAGTCAGAAACACAAGCTGGGAAAATATTTCCCACATAGGGGTCCATTAATGAAAGCAACACTTGAGAGAATGCTCCCTTCTAGTTGAAACACCTGGCGGGCTCACCGCTGATGTCACCTTCTTTTAAGAGCCTGTGAAGCAAACACAGATCTTGTGTGCAGCAATGAATAGGTAGGGTTATGAGTACTTCCACGGCTGAGAGTAATCTGTCTTGAGCTTTGCTCTCAATTACCCAATGCTTGGGCTTCCTGTGGGGCCTGGCAATCAGAAGCTTGCCAACACAGAGGAAGGAGCCTACCCTTGACTCAGAACACTTCATCATCACATTTTACAGTGCAAAGCAGTACGTCCTGGAGGCGCTAAATCCCTCCCAACTCAAAGATGATGAAGTCGTTAACGGCAAGCTGCTTGCACAGCAGTCTCTGCTCCTAATTCTGCCTCCACTCTTCTGCTATCTCAAAGACATAAGCAGGTAACAAAGTTCAAGTTCATTACCCAGAAAATCCACTTTGCCAGCCAAAGCAAATAGATTTTGGATGAACATCCTCTATACCAGTTAAAAAGGCCAAGTATTAAACGCTCCTCTTTTCAAGTGCTTGCAAGACTGAGAAGCCAACGACCTGGATTCTTATGCAAAATGTCTGAAGAACAGGAAACTTGTCCAGAGGGATGGAGATTAAAAGACCTGTGCTACCCCAGTTTGGGTCACAGAACAAGCCAGGCTCAGTCACCAGTAATAAGACAATTAAAAGACTCAGATTAATAATGAAAAGCAGAAAAGTTCATTTGTTGAGTCCAATCATGAAGGTGAGCTTTAACAAAGCATAACTAGGCTGGCAGGTCAAGGTGTGACCCTGCCGTCACCACAGTGTCAACTTTAGTCTTTTTCCAATCTCACCAGCAAGGTCACCTAACTAGGTGTAAGTCATTCTGCAGGAGAAAACTCCTCCAGCTGCCCAGAGCCCCAGCCTTTCCTTCTCCTAGCATGAGCTTCCTGGGGGGAATTCTAATTTCTTGGGATCCATCTTCAAGGGAGGAGGTGTCAGGAGCATGCCTTCCTTCCTGTTAGGCAGGCCAGTTACATAAGTAGGAAGGCTCCTTTGCCTGACATTTGAGCCTTTCTGAGGTGACCATGAGACTCCAGCAGCTGAAGAGCTGCTGAAGTCCTGGTGGAGCTGGGAGGTGTTACAATGTGCAGTCCATCCATGTATTTCTGGAAAGCCTGTACCCCGGTTGTTTCCACAGCAGAAATCCAGACACTGCAGCATTACTATAGGCCTGCCTTGGGTTTGTTGTACTTGGTTTATCTTTGTAAAAAAAAAAATACACATACTTTCTTATCTATTATTTATTGGCGGAGTTACACATATGTCCCAGCTTGCATGTTGAGGTTCATGGAAAATTTGCACAATGTCAGCACTGGTGGGTACCTAGAAGCAGTCAGTACTGATAAGAGATACCCAGGGTGGAGCTCTGGTGCTGAAAGCCCTGGCATCTGGGGATATTTTAATTCTAAGGGCAACCATCCTGCTTCTGCTTGAGCTGTTAGTCTACTGACTTTTTTTTTTCTTTGCTTCCTTCTTGTGAAAGTACTGTGTTATGGGCACAGACATGCAGGAACTTGAAACTGATCTCCAAAGAACAGGTATGAGTTACTCCTGTCCTACACCTTCCACCCCTGACAAAGGAATTCACCTGGGGTCAAAAAGCTCTAGTAGACCTGGAAATGTCCTTCTCCAGGAATGGAATGGTTAAATTTCCTCACAACTATATCTTGCTTTGTGGGATAGTTTTCTATACTCTGTAAGACAGCCACATGCATTGCACTTGGGGTGGGGGTCAATAAATGATTGTGTTGGGGGGCTCTAAGTCACAATAACAGTAAGTCACTTTTCCTTCTTTCTTTTTTATCAATTTTTGTGGAATTCATGGAATCTGAGGTGATAGTAGCACACTCCTGAGTTCTAAGTCCTGTTAACAAAAGAAGTGAGAAACAGACTCAGGCCAATGTTCCATGACAATATTATTAGCATTTTCAAGAAAAACAACAGGGTAGCAGGGAGGCAAGCAGTAACACAGCTGCAGGGAGGAGAGGGAGGGGTCATGGAGACAAAACCTCCTGGCTTTTTAAGTTAGGCTTTATGAAGAGTCATGTTTATCAATGGACCTCTATAGGCACTGTGTGAGCCAAAGTTATATTTTAAGTATTAATTACTATGCTTAAAGATTCCATGTAACAAAAATACCTCTGACCTGTAAACCCCTTGACTTAGGACAGATACTTCCTGAAATGCTGGGGGCTATTATTTAGGGGAGATAGAAAAGGCCACAGTTTTCCACTCCCTGGACAAGTTTGCTTGATAAACTATACCAGGTGTTCTTGATCACATGTGGGTGGGTACATAGGCAGGAAATATATCAATATGTATGTTTGCCCTTGATAGGGGCAAATACAGTGAGTTGTGGGGTTTGCCTTTTTAAGACCCTGCAAACTGTGACTTGGGGTCATTTCCCTAGAAACCTGGGTATGGACCTGGCCAGAGTACATCAACCTGGCCAGTGGTTAATTAAAGCTTGCTTCAAATTTGACTTTAAAATGTGGTAGTGGTCTTATTCTTGGCTGGAGGAATTAACAGAAGCTACATGGAAGAAGAGGTTGGGGTCTTTAGAGAAAAAGTAAAGTTTAAAATCTCAGGGAAAGAATGCTTAGGCCCCAACAGTTAGCCCCCCAACAGTTGAAAAAAATTACTAAGCTGTCCTGTTCTCAGATCTGAGCAGCTGCACTTAAAAGATAGACATCCTCGCCTGCTGGTCATCAAGGATTTAAAAATATTTCCCAGACCTCAGTCCTCAAGGACTTGGGAACATTCCCCAGACCTCAAGGTTCCAGGCAGGTCACAAAGTTCAGCCAGGCACAGACTTTGCCTAAGACAGTTAATGAGCCAGTCATCCAGACAGCCACAAGTATGCATGTTTGCATGAAGGTCTGGCACTGATTACCAAACTCCCCTTGTACACCCTCCCCATTCTGTTTGTGATTTTAGGCTTTAAAAACTTGCTGTAATTTCAGCTCAGGGTTCACTCTTTCCTAAGGCGGCTGAATCCAGCGCCCCGGCTTAATAAAAATCCTCTTGTGTTTTGCAATGAACTTCAGCTCCCGGGTGGTCTTTGGGGCGAGGATCCCAAGAGAAAGACTGCAGAGTCTTTCAGGATGGGGTGGGGGGAGAGATAGACATGAAGGAAGAAAGGGAGGGAGGGAGGGAGGGAGGGAGGAAGGAAGGAAGGAAGGAAGGAAGGAAGGAAGGAAGGAAGGAAGGAAGGAAAAAGTTCTACTCAGAAGGTGGGAAGGCTACAGTGCAGCAGAGACTTCTGGGAAGAATAACAACATTTTCTCATTAAAGGGATAATTATTCCTCCCATTTTCTTATTGAATCTTCAAGTGACTGGAAGGAGGAGACTGATGTCTCCCAGAAGGTGACTGATAGGCTCAGTGACATTAACTTTTGAGAAGACAATATGTGCTGTTCTAATCTTTGAGGCAGTAAGGACTGCCATGTCTCCTTTAGGGTCACAGATTAGAAATCAGATTTCTTCTCTAATCAGGAGGAAGTGTTTGGCCATTAATGGGACTCAACAAATACCTAGTACCTCATACTTTTATAAAATACACCTAAATCAAAGGAGAAGTAAATGAGCTTTTTACCTTTCTAATGTTATAAGGGATATATGAGGTGAGACTCAAGACTGACCATGAGGGATCAATCAGTTCATCATCAATGACGTTTAACCCTGTTTTTCTCTGTGACATTTCCACCCTCAGGAATTAAGAATCTAAACCAATTTAGAAGGTAGACTGAAAAGGGGGTCTAGAATGGTTTAGCGACTCCACTTTCATTGAATTTCATGCCTTGGAGGGACAATCAAGAAGAGCCAGAGAGATGGAGTAGACTGCAGCAGAAGCATCTGAGTACAGGTCTACTGCAAATAAGAGGAGACAAAATTAAGACAGCAACGAGTCCAAAGATTAATAGCGATCACTATTAAGATAAACTGGAAGTTGGTTGTGCATGCCTTTAATCCCAGCACTTGAAGATAGAGGAAAGCAGATCTCTCTATGTTCAAGGCCAACCTGGTCTACAAGGCAAATTACCTTGGTTTTCTGCTTTTCACTATTAATTTTGCTCTTTTAATTGACTTACTGGAGACAAAAAGGCAGGCTTGTTACAGGCAGGGTTCTTCCCCTAACTCTAGAAATACTACAACTGATCATTATTATGTTGAACATAAGTGCTAACTAATAATTAAATCTTTCAAAAGAAAGATTAAAAAATACCAAGTTTCTATACAGAACATGAACCTACAAGAGCCTCTACTAAGATAGTCTGAATGACTGCTTGGCTCTACTTTTGCTGGTCTACTTCAATTTTGATTTATTTACTCTATACTTTATGGTCCATTGAGAGAGGATTTCCATACCATGCCAAGTGTCTAATCGAATAAAATATCCAAAAGTGAGCATAAACAGCAGGAAGAAGAGTTAGAAAAGCACATGTTTTCTCACAATTTAGAATAAATAATAAATGTTAAAGAAAATAATTATACATTTCTTCAAGCAAATATTATTATTAATTATTTCCCCTTCCAAAACAAGGGCAGTGATCTAGCATAGAAAGACCTATACGTTTGAAACTCTTCCGTGACCCATCGCAGAAGCACTGCCTGGAAAATTTGAAAGAGCAAGTTCAAGTTGCAGCTCATCAAGTTGGGTAGGAAGTCTCCTTCCAAAGGTGCAGAAACCCTTCCTGTCTCTTTAGAAGCATGCCAGAATACTTTTCATTTCTAGGAAACCAATTTCACATGTTAAGTCCCTTTATCATGTTTTTGCTTGTTCATTTGTTTGAAGAATACATTTAATTAGCCTAGGGCACTATGACTAAGATCAAATTGTAGTTTTCAAAAGTACAGCCTCCACTCCTTTGGCGAATGCTGTGTGCAGTATTGACCCCACATATACTAACTAGAGCCACCTGTACCCACTCCACTAATCATCCACACCTGCTTCTCCATGCTGCTGCTCACTAAGATAACCACTAGAACATCTGCCCGCTTTATGTAGATTCTGCACAGATCGAAATTAGCATAACAGCCCTTTAAAGTATTATTGCAAAAGAAGTAGTCAATATGCTAATTTCCAAGGCTCTGTGCCTAATTTTCATTAGGCTTACCCTAATTTCTTTTTCCAGTTTTGGCATGAGGGCCTAAACCTATTTTTATTACCAAAAGATGCCCATACTCATAGACAGCTGGAGAAACTGAGGAATACCTTCCATTCCATGTTTCACAAGTCATCAAGTAGGGCATCATTATTCCAAACTTCACACAAAAGACAGGAGCTAGCCTTTCCAACCTAATCCTCTGATTCCATCACTTTTAAGGTTCATGGGCAAAGTCTAAAACAGCAAATCAAGTCAATGAGAAGAAATAACATTCTACCAACAGTTAGGTAACCACAGACTATTGAGACAAGAGCTTGTTTACTAAGGCCAGTGGTTCCCAGTCTTCCTAATGCCACGACCCCCAACCATAAAATTATCTTCATTGCTACTTCATACCTCTAATTTTGCTACTGTTATGAATCATAATGCAAATTTTGTGTTTTCTGCTGATCTTAGGTGAGCCCTGTGAAAGAGTCATTTGACCCCCAAAGATGAAGAATCCCAGTAGAGATTATTGCAGCCTCCATTCAGGAAAAACCATAAAAGAGCACAGGCAGGCCAGCTCGGCAGGGTTCTTACCTTGGAGACCCTCCCACACTACAGAGTTCTTTACTTAACAAATCTACATGTACTCCTTGTCTGAGCTTCCTTTCCTGTTTTGGCCTTGAGATGGTTTTGATAGCCATTGAGTTTCTGTGACCCCCACTGTCGGGGCCCATAAAAATGGCTCCACTTCATCTTGGCTTAAGGTTAGAGAGTTTAAAACCATCCTTACTCTTCCAAGGTTAAAGTCATAAGACCTAAAGATCTAAGGCATGGCTACTGAAGAATGTTTGGTCTATGGTGTGGATGTCTTATCTAAATAACAAGTGACTTGCTCTAAGGTATGGTTACTCTTGACCCTCCAGGCCAGATAACAAGAAATTTAGTTTAAGGTGTGGTTACCAGTGCTTGGAGAATTAAAAAGAATTATAAAGAAGTCATTTGCCGTGTTCCCTTTTTTGGTTGGGGTATTTGAGAATGTTGAAGAATAAATTGGGGCAATCAGTATTCCCTGGATTGCCTTCCCAACTCTTTTCTGTGCCTCTTTCTTTTTCTTAGCATCTTTATCTGCCTTTTCTCAATCCACACTCTCCCTCTCAGGTATGAACTGGGCAAGTCAGCTGGATCCTTTAAGCCCCACAAAGAAAGGTTACCACACCCCACCACCTCCTACACTAGGTTAATCAAAGTAAGAACCAAAAGAGGCTCCATTGCACTCAAGGGAGTTAAAACACTAAGACTTATTCATGACTTTTACCTGCAGACATGGTTCTACCCAATCTTCTTGTGTGTATTTATAATGACAAATCCAGGTGTTCAGTTAATGTTTATAATCCCTAGTAGTAGGAAGAAGCAAAATACTATGTTCAAACAAACCACTCCCTTTTGGCAAGTAACAAATATAACTGGCAGAAAAGAGCCATTAACTACCATACTAATACAGTCTGCCAGAAATCACATTTTATCATTTTTAATTAGCATTTATTCTTAACTCCTCAATTATTTTCAGCACAATTATCTGAGTGTTAAAAAAAAAACTAAGATTTAAAATGTATTTTCCCAAAGTCAAAATTGTAGGTACTGTAGACCAGGTGTCTCTCCAACCTTCCACTGCTTCTCCTGAGGCTCAACAGGACAGCCTCAAATATATTCAGGCAGTGATTTCGTTAATTAGCAAGCATCAGTCAACACTGTTAGAAATAGGTTCAGACTTGCAAAGGAAGAGACCACCACTCCAACTGAGGCATATCCACAAGGCAAAACGTTCCTTTTGATTAAGGGGAGAAAGGGACACATGGAGAAACACGAGAAAGGAAGTGACCTGTTTTACATTCTAATGCGGGTGGGAATTGTGTCTTTTCCCCTCTGGTTGGGGGCTGACCCCCTCAGGCTTTTGTGATTGGTTATTTTTAAAAGAAGTGGTAAAAGAAATAAAGGGGGAAAGGGCCAGCCACTTTAATCTAAGAATGTAGTGGAGAGGGCTTAGTGCAAAGAAAGGTTTCCCACCATGGACCTAAAGATTTGCATAACAGCCTGACAAGAAAAGGGAAGTAAAGATTTTAGTGCCTTGCCATAAACACAAGTTTTATAGGATTTGATGGCAAACTCATATGAATCTTACATTACCAAAAAAAAAAAAAAAATGAGATCTGAGTTCCAAGCCTGATTTTCTCTCCCGTGAAACTATCACTGAGGAACTGTAGCTCCCTGTTGGGTTCTTAGTTTCACTCATAAAAGAATTTTAAAATGGGCTCAGAAGGCCACCCCAGGACAGTTTTATTAGTCTGAAAGAACAATAGCAGAGTAGACAAGCTGTGACTCTCCACAACTGCTGGGAGGAGGGAAGTGGGGAGCCTCTGGAGCCCCAGAGAGCAGGGTGTTCAGTAACAGAGGACTGTGGGCAGCTGTATGGCAGAATTTAGAAGCCGGGGTGGGGGAGGCTGGGGTGCAGTGGGGTGGGGGAGCATCAGAGAGAGGGCAAGAAAACCCAGAGTTCTCAGAACAGTGGGAAGATGTGGAAGAGATCTGTGAAGGAAGCCAGGTAGGCAGACTCCCCATGGGAGAGGCCTATAAGAAGTTTCCCCAGTGACTCAGGTGAGTCACATGGGGAGATAATGATAGAATGATACCTCCTGGCCAGATGATTGACAGGCCCAGTTGGATTAACTCTTTTTTGTTGTTGTTGTTTGTTTTTTCTGAGACAGGATTTCTCTGTGGCTTTGGAGTCTGTCCTGGAACTAGCTCTTGTAGACCAAGCTGGTCTCAAACTCACAGAGATCCGCCTGCCTCTACCTCTTGAGTGCTGGGATTAAAGGCTTGTGCTGCCACCAGGCTAGATTAACTTTTTAAGAAAGGGACTAAGGGTGTGGTAATGTTATAATCTTCAGAGGGTGATCTCAAAAATCTACTCTGCTAACTAGGGGAAGCAGCTTTCTCTCGAGGAGCTTCATCAAGACACCCCATTTCCACCTTCATCAAGACACCCCATTTCCACCTTTTCCCACGGAGTTTCAAGTCCTAAGGAAGGGCAAAGTGAATGTTTCCCTTTCTGTTCTTCAAGGGAAATGGGCAGTGGGAACCGAAGCTGACCAGGAGGGAGGGTCGTCCTCAGGTAGCCTCGAAGGCTGTTATCCTACAGCCTGAAAGCAGAAAGAGGATTGCTGGGGAGGACAGAGACCAGAGAGAAGAGGGGAGGTAGGAGAGGGAAGGCGGAAGGGCAGAGAGCATAGCGAAGGAGAAGGAAGGGAACAGGGAACAGGAGTATACAAAAATGTCACTAGGAAACCTCTTAGTTTTTACACCAACTCGAAAAAAATTTAAAAATCACACCTTCTACTAATTCAGGCTTCAGTAACCGGTATCATTGAATGCTTATTTTATTTAGTGCTCTCTATGTACTTTAAAAAATAGTGAGAACAATGCTATTAAGTAGGCACTGGCGTCACACTGTTTTCCACCTGAGTACCAAAGTACAGAGATCTTCGGTAACTGACGCAGTGTGATGGTTTGGATATATTTGACCCTTTGGAAATAATGTTACTTAAGGAGAGGTAGTGCAATCTATAAGAGGTGCCTCTCTCGTGGGAGTTGACACATCCTGAAGATGTCACTCTTTGTGTTTTGTGTCTTAGATACATAGCCTTTCTCTTGTTCTGTTGAAGCCACACAGCTTGCTACATATGGTACCTGATCTGATACTGTCCAGCCTACTTTGTGAACCTTGATAAACTGCCTAGTCTCAGCTGGGGAATGACTCAGTTGGTAAAATGCTTATCCTGCAAGCATGAGGACCTGCATTCACCCCGTAGAATCCCTGTTGAGAAAGATGCATGTTTATAATCCTAGTGCTGGGATGGGGAACATCCAGGACCTGAGGGCTGTCTACCAAAAAGTAACGGCAATAGCAATAGTGCCTGAGGAACATCCTCTGGGCTACACACACACACACACACACACACACACACACACACACACACACACACACACACACACACACGAGAGAGAGAGAGAGAGAGAGAGAGAGAGAGAGGCAGAGACAGAGAGATTTATAAATAAAATAACCAGTTACCCAGTTTCTGTATTTTGTTAAGAGGTTATAAAACAGGATGAGACACATTGACAGCAAAACTGGGCTCCTAACCCTTAAAGAAGCCTGATGTGTCTTGTGACCTTTAGCTACACTTTCTTACTCCTCAGAACTACAAAGCAAAGAATCAATAAACGAAGCCTCCTTATTTGATCAGCATGCACTGCACGAAGTTCCTTCTTTGCCTTTCAAAACCCAAGATCCCCATTGCTTATCAAATGGAAGGTAATCCAGTGAGAAACAGTCAATCTACTAACTCAAAAGATCTTCGCTCATTTCAACACACATTAAGAGAGCATGAGAACTGCTGAGATCGGGAGAGCCAACTGCCATGAACACAGCAACCACCATTGGCTGAAGCACTAGGTCTGAAAGCAAGGCTACGAGTGAGGCTTGGCTCAGAGCTCACCGCATCATCTAACAGGTTAAAAGACTCGATGGCAAATTCAGATTAGAAAACCAAACCTTAAATACACTGAAATATAATCTTAAAATTAAGAAAGAGTAACCTAGAGCCTATTAACACTTTAAGAAATGGAGGTGGAAATCTTTCATAATCAAGGGAAACTATAGTCAACCCTCCCCTAGCCCCCCACCCCCGAACCAGGGCTCCAGGGAAAGAAGTGCTCTCACTGAAATGCTGACTCAACCAGCCTTGTAAGTGCTTCATACGCAAAGCTGTAATTCTATTTTCTAATTGTATACTAGATGAAAGAAAAGCCGACCAGAACAAAAACATAATAACTAGCTAGAAACAGTTCATCAGAATTCTTGGATTATAGACAATGCACATGAAATGCTATTATCTTCGGCCACAGCCAGAAGATGTCAGACAATCAATTCATATAACATGCCAGCTTAATAAAATCTGCATACAAAATTTATGAATGCAGTAATATTCCTTTTTATCACAAGTTATTAATGGTCAATTTAATGAACAGCTACAGCTGGAGTGCTTTGGGTCTGTATGATATTTTAATCATCTTTAGGCATGGATTTAAACGAGTTTCATTTTATAACCATCAGCTATTTGAGATAAGAAAGCTTTAACATAAGTACTGAAATACTTTTTGGGTAAGTTACCAATTTTGTCTTAATGATATTATTGATTTTCTTACAATTTATCACAATAGAAAAAGGACCAAATGTTCCATTCTAATCATATTTGCTTTAATATCCATACTACGATGCAAAAAGTGTAGCTTAAAACTGCAATACATGGTGGGTTAGTTTAAAATCTCCCTCTGTACCCTTGCCAATGAAAAACATTCTAGTCTTGTTTGTAGAAAACAATTTTGCTCTAAGCTATTATCTTCCAAAAAATATCCTGCTGGAATGTTGACATGATACACATAAATATTCCTGGAGTTAATGTGCTATATTCCCTCAAGTATCTTACTTATTTCCATTGACTAGTTGACATATTTCTGTTTTAAGAAGGCAGTATTATGCTCATTTCTATTGTTTCCATAGATTTTTTGTTAAAAAAATTTTTAATACGCAGTCATCAGAAAAATATGACTATGTAGCAAAAGAAAGGAAACCCAGATGGTAAGTAAGTCTTCGGTGTAAGGACTGCTGGAGAGACTGGTACATGTAAAGTAGTAACCATTTCCTTAGTTTTCCATCACTGGGACAGATACAGGAGACACATCAATTTATGAAGTGCAAAGGTCTATTTTACATTGTGCTTTCAAAGGTTTCAGTCTTTCATCTTACCCTTGCTATTTGGGGCTTCAAGGTTGCCTTGATCCTGGCATGTGGCAAGTGAGGGACAAAGCCTCTTATAACCTCATGACCAGAAATTGAAAGGGAAAAGAATGAAGTTGGAGCCCAAATATCCCTGTCAGGCCATGTTCCTGGTGACTAGACCTCTCAAAGTCTCTACCACCTTCCAGTGATGCCAAGTAACACATGGACTTTTAGGGAACATTTATTCCTTTTGCAGCCACTAAAGACTGGTGCAGCTGGGACAATATATGAGGCCACTGTCAGTGGGTCCATAATCTAACTCTAATGCACAAACTTAGTGGAGCCCATTCTACATGGAGAGATACCTTGCTCAGCCTAGGTATTTTTGGTGGGGGGTTGATACTGCCTCAAAAGAAATGATGGGACACTTAGTAGATTTCCTAGAAGAGGCCTTACCCTCTCAGAGGAGCAGATGGGAAGGGGGCAGATAGGGGCAGTGGGAGGAGCAGGAGGAGAGGAGGCAGAGGAAACTGGGAATAGAATGTACAAAAAAATTAATTCATAAATAAATAAATCTTTAAAACATGACAATTTCAGGTTATCTTCAGATTTGTACAAAGTTAATGGTAAGATTTCTAGCAAGCCCTGTGCACAGGAATTTGATGTATCCAAATGATGCTTTGAGTTCACTTAATTTTCCAGTCCTCTTATTTCTCATTGAGATCCAACCACCCTCCCTTCTTCAATCTAAATTTGCTCTAGAGAAATATATTCTATTGTTGAGGTATCAATTTTCTACACACAGGAATAAACCCAGTGTAAAGAGGGTAAAAGGGTGTGAGAGCTATGGAGAAACACCAAGCAAGAATCCCAAGGAAGTACTTGTTTCTTGTAGAGGCGGAAACAGGAAAACTTTGTAAGAATGCTTGAGTGTATTAACAGAGGAATAGGGAAGCTGGGAGAGAGGGGGAAGCAAACAATACCTAATTACTTAAGGATAATAATAAGGACCAAACTTGTCCACAATATGAATTTTGTATTTTAAATACTGACCTAAAAAACAAACATATATGTGTATACATATATGTGTAAGTACAGATATCCCCAAAGTTCTCTAGTAACTAGGACTGCACAAATCCAGACAGATCATAACTCGTTAAGCTGCATCTTACATTCCTAAATTTGATTGTTCTCATCTTACCAGGCAAGCCAATATATGCTTATGCTGTGGGGTTAAAGCAATGAACTTGTGAAAGGAGCTTGTCACATCACATAATCAAGAAGCAATAGTTCTGCTGTTGAGTATCTGAGCTGCGATGTCAATTTTAAAGAACTTGCATTTGCATTTTAATTAGGTCACACCTTCAACATCATCACATTAATTTCAGTTTAATGCTCTATTTTATCGCCACTACCAAAATGACATTTGAAAATATGGACATAAAGAAAAATATATCTACTTTTGACACCTCATGCATATTGAACTTTAACTCACTATTTGGAACAATATTGAATAGAGAGTTCAATATTTGAGATAATGTTGAGAATAGAGATATGACTTTGTCTAAAATTCTAAATATTTGGAATAACTGGGTTTTTAAAATATCCTAAGGGTAATATTAAATTTTTATCTAAAAGCATAATGAGTTGGTGGACCAAACATGAGGTTCAGGTTTCTGAGAATCAACAGAACAGTCAGTTGAAAAGTCATTTTGGTTTAGACTTCCATGCTTTCAATTCTGAGTCTTGTGTCGATACAGAAAGGGGGAAAGATCAATTATAAAAAGTCTTCTCTCCACTTTGAAAATTATGTATTTAAGTACATTTTAATAGTTGTAACTTTGGGTAGTATAGAATCAATCAACTTAGTCATTTTAAATAAATAATCCAGAGGTATTCAGTATGATCAGAGTGTATTCAGCCTTCACCATGATCTGATTCCAGAATACTTTTACCACCCCCACACAGCATTTTCAAATACACTTAAAATAACACTATTCATATGGCTGAGGAAAAGGGATCATTGTAGAGCAGTTGTCTACCATGTATGAGGACCTGCTTCTATTCCCAGCACCCAAGGGAGGATGGAAGAGAAGCAGACAGAGAAATGGGGAATAGGGAGAAGAGAGAGCCCTTAGAGGAAAACTGGCTAATTTCCTCATCTTACACTGCATTTTCTTTTTCAAAGTTATTTTAAAATACCCATGGGTCAACAATTATGAGAATTTTTGTTTTTGTTTTGTTTTTTGGTTTGTTTTTTTCTTTTACTCAAATACATCCAAAGTAAAATGAATATAATCACAAAGAATTTAGATATAGAAATCACTATAAAAATATAAACCAGTAGAAAAAAGTGATCTATTAAAAAATGGATAAAGAATATGAGACATGAAAAATGACAGAAAGGGAGACAGAAGGATCCATGTAGCAAATTAATGGTGTTTTTCTCCAGTGACAACTGGACATATGAAAATTAAAACAATAGTCAGGTAACATCATATTTTCACCAGTGTGGTAAATGTTTACAATTTTTGCTGAGGCAAGAGTTGATGAGGACATGAGAAACTGCCCTTTAGAGTTGAAGAACTCAATGGGAAATTCGCTGTGAGGTGAATGTTTAGTAGAGAAATTTGACAGCACATTAGGAGACACACAAGGGACATTTGTTTCATAGTGTCTTAAAGAAGAACAAGAAATAAATTAAGAAAAGGCAACAAGATATTAACTTGATATCTCTCCAGAGCCTAGAACACGATACTTGGAATACAAATCCAGGATCCAATCTTTGTTTCCCAGAGCAGCTAAATGAAGCACTGGTTAGATAGAATGAAAGATGGAAACATGAAACACCTTGAGCAAAGAGGGTGCTTTCCTTTATAGAGAGGACTCGGGTAGGAAGCAAGACCTGAGCACACTTGAAACATGAGGTTCAGGTAGAGAACACCTCTAAAGCAATCATTTCAAGTTGCCCCGAACATATGAAAACTGTTTCGCTATCAGAAAGAAGAGGGCATGCCTCCACATATGGGTTTAGGAAAAAGAAGTTGCTAAATTTTCTATAGAATAAAACAGGATGTACCCCCAAATGTCCATGATCCCAAGTGTGAGGAACCAGCTCTACAGAGATAAATGGTGGTAAGATGCCAACCAAGGAGAGGCATCAAGGCACCTCCACATCTCATTTTTAAGTAGGTCTCAAATCATACATGAAAATACATTAAAACTTTAAGGTGTCTGTCATGTCATCCCTTTTTACTTTAAAAATACTTGAAATGTTTTTTATATAATTTTAAAAAGTTAATCCACTCTACAAGTAAACATGGCTGATTTCAGAATCTGCCAGAGGTCACAAAATGCTTTTAGTGTATTTCTATAAATTTATTTGGGAAACAACTGTTCTCATACTTATGATCATATTTAATTCGCGATTTCTTTTCTTTCTACTGTTGGGATATGTGTGTGTGTGTGTGTGTGTGTGTGTGTGTGTGTGTGTGTGTGTATGTTGTACACAGAACGTTTGATCTCTGTCACACGCACCCCTCAGCCCTGTCAGTGTAACAGGAAAACAATCCACAGTCCATGAACAAAGGTTATGTTCTAATAAAGCTTTAGCTACAAAAACAGGTGGGGTATTTGGCTCCAGGTCACAACTTTTCAATGCATGGAAAGTTATCAGGAATAATATGGCTTTTACTGTCTTTCAAATTACAAGGCATCTTATCAGATTTTTCATTTGAAATATTGCTTTGCCCGCATTTCAATCTGTGAAGAAATTTTACAAAACAGAAAATGAATTCATATACATGAAATAATTCCCCAAATGATGAAAATGTCTCTCTAGATTTATGGACTACCAACTTCTTTCTAGAAGAGTGTATATGATCTGATTTGTTCAATTACTAATTATAATTGGTTCCATTTATTTAAATTAAGCTACTAAATATTTCTATAGTAAAATAAATACACATATCTTTTCGACAATTCAACTCAGGGGTTGGAACGACAAGGACAGTGCAATTACTCTCTCTGTACAAATAATAGGTTTGCCATTTCACCTGAATAATTCCTTGTAATCATGAATAATGATGTTATTTGACAGCCTAATGATATCATGGTGTGGTGCTTCAACCCATCCATCTTTGTCAAGAAGGTCAAATATTTGTATTACACTGCACTAGGCAAAGTTGAACAAATAGTTGAACAATATCAAGCACTTTGATTATGTCTCCAAATGAAGCCATAGAATTCCATTTCACACCATTCTCAAACCTATGAAATACACATCTACTTCAAAGATATTACATGTACATTTTTAAACAAAGTTCTCACCCAACTTAAGAAAAAAATAGCAAACTAGGACTAGTGAGATGGACCAGAGGGTAAAGCTTCCCGCCAGCCACTTAGACAACTTGAGTTCATGCCCCAGCACTCACATAGGATAACTAAAATCATACTGCTCATGCTACTGGTTCATATTCATGGATTAAATCTTTTGTTATTGCCATTGGCATACAAAAGCAAAAGCATGTCTCTTATCAGACTGTTCAGTACTGAATTCTCAGGATGATGCTCACAATTAAACAGTAAACCAAAATATCCATTTATTTATGATTAACAGAAAGGTATGGCTCCAATTCCAGGTCAGCAGACTATGGCTCTAGTACCAAACAGTTCTGAGGTGTGTGTGTGTGTGTGTGTGTGTGTGTGTGTGTGTGTGTGTGTGTGTTGCATGTATATGTATGTCTGCATGGTTCCTTTTTTTATTTTTTTGGTATTTAAGACAACATCTCAGTATGTAAGCCATGTTAGCTCAAAATCATCCTTATTCCACCTCTAGACTGACATCTGTTTTAGTTATTGTTGCTAATGTCTGTGCGGCTTTTTAAAAATACTTATTCTATTATGATTTGTGTGTGCACAAACACATGTGTAGGTACAAGTGCATGCCATGGTGTCTGTAAAGGTCAGAGGACAACTTGCAGGAGCTGGTTCTCTTTTTTCATAACGTGTGATCCAGTATTGATTTAGCAATTGCTATTTATTAGTTCTAATAAAGTATTATAGGAGCATAGGCATGCTCAGTTCTTTACCAATTTTGCAGGATCATAGCATAATTGAGTTGGGTAATTTGTAATGGAAAATATATGGCCCAAGGAATATTTACTAACTAGTGCTTTACAAAGATATCTTGCAAAATATTATTCTACTATACAGAATAAACTTTGAATAAACAAAATTAACAAAATATCCTTGTATTTGTAAGATTTACAGACCACTGTATGCACATTTATTCAAATTCGTTTGATCAAATCTTTAAGCCCCAAAGAAAACTATGACATCTCAGTGTCACCTATCAGGCTCAAATCCTAGCCAATGCCATCCAAAGTAATGAGCCCTAGAGTAGGTTAAGAAAGCTATAGTGACCAGACAGATTTGAAGCTAAACAGATTTGAAGATAGTAGTCACTATTTAAATTAGATCAACATGAGTTAAAATTTCAGTTCCCTATGAACAGTAGCCACACTTAATATCATTACTAGCCACATGAGACTCTTGTACTGACAGAACAGATTTATGGGGCCTTACAACCATTACAGACATTTCTGTTGGAAAATATTCATGTAAGGTTTCAAAATATTAATTGAAAATGTTTGGTCAACAGTGGGCAGCATGAAGTTGTCCATGGCAAAAGGATCAAAAGGACCCAATCTCTGAGAAAACCTATGGCTTGTAGAACAAATCAAATCCTAAGATGCCTTTTTAAAAATATTCTGAAAATACAGCATCCTACTTACATAGAAAGTTCAAGAAATCATAGTCATTTGTACCTATCCATGAATAGTGTTGAAGAGAAAGAAAAGAAGGAAAGAAGGAAGGAAGAAAGGAAGGAAGGAAGAAAACACCAAGGATATTTGAAAATGACAGAGAATCACTATTTTATGTTGACTTAAAATAGTGTGTGTGCATGTGTGTGCCTGTGTGTGCCTGTGTGTGTGTGTGTGTGTGTGTGTGTGTATATATACCTGGTTTAGAACACATTATATCACTTGGGGTGATAACCCTTTCCCCAAGATCCATAAACTGCATCTTAGTTATGATTTCTGTTACTGTGATGAAAAATCATGACCAAAAACAAGTTAGGAAAGAAAGGGTTTATTTGACTTAAACTTCTACATTCTACATTGTAGTCCATCATCAAAGTAAGTCAGGATAGGAACTCAAATAGGACAGGAACCTGATGCAGAAGCCATAGAGGGATGTTGTTTACTGGCTTGCTTCTCATGGCTTTCTTTCTTTCTTTCTTTCTTTTTCTTTTTTTTTTTTTTTTTGGTTTTTGAGACAGGGTTTCTCTGTATTGTTTTGGAGGCTGTCCGGGAATGGGCTCTGTAGACCAGGCTGGCCTTGAACTCACAGAGATCTACCTGCCTCTGTCTCCCGAGTGCAGGGATTAAAGGCATGCACCACCAACACCCGGCATTAACCTGCTTTCTTATAGAGCCCATGGCCATCAGTTCAGGGTTGACACCCTTTATTAGTGAATCATAACTAATAAAAAGCCCTACTGCCTGCAGCCCAGTCTTATGGAGGCATTTTCTCAATTGACACGCCCTCCTCTCAGATGATAAGAATTTGTGTCAAGTTCACACAAAACTAGACAGCATAGACTAACAAAAACCTTACTATCATGAATGAGGAATTAGCTTTTAAGTTGTTGATCAGGGAAATCTAAGTGATTCCCAGAATAATATAGGTTACCGCTGTTACCTTTGGTTGCTTTCAAAAGTTGAAGATAAATGACATATTGGATATAGAACTTGAGGGATTTGTGCTGTAACAGATCCCAAAGCCTCCTTCTTGAGTAATTACTTTCATAGTACCAGAAGATGGTGTGTAAGCTGCCAAGGAGGAAAACTAATCAATGTTCTTATCCAGATGTGACACCTGTGAGTCACCATAATGATCAGGATGGCAAGATATCCCTAAAGGTGCAATAGTGATACTTATATAGTAGCAGTAACCAACACTTATCTTAATTGTACTTAAGAACTACCCAATAGGAGAGGAATAATACCTACTATTATATGCCTGTCATACACATGGTTAGTGATGACAACAGATCTTACAGGCAGATCTACTACCACTACTTTACTCAAACAATATAATCTCTAACTGTATTCTAAACACTTATTCTTATGCCCACAGAGAAGCAGATGAAGTTCATTATAAAAAGCTGTAGCCAGTAAAAATTCAGAGAACAGCTGTGGGCAAAGGTTTCTATCTCACCAGGGCCTGCAGCTGTTTAGTACCAAATAAACACACAGAGGCTTACATTAATTGTAAACTGTTTGGCCAATGGCCTAGGATTCTTATTGACTAGCCCTGTCTTAACTGTTAACCCATAATGATCAATCTGTGCATCTCCATGTGGCTTTATCTTACTGGAGAATTTCCAGGCATCCTACCTTCTTTGTTGCTACATGGCTTCTTCTCCAGATTCACTCTGTTCCCCTTCCTAGCATTCTCCTAGTCTGTTAGCTCTGCCTATACTTCCTACCTGGCCACATCCTGCCTCTCCATTGGCCAAAACAGCTTTATTCATCAACCAATAAGAAACATATATTCACAGCACACAGAAGGACAGCCCCCATCAAACAACTGACAGTGATATGCTCAGACCCAATTGATACATTTGCAAAAGAATGGTCTTAAACCAAAGAATTAGGGAACATAGCAGAAGAAATGGGGGAAAACTGTTAAGAGTCAGAGGATCAGAGTGTGTCTTCCAGCTCTGACAGAAAAGCTGCATGGAGCCTTAGTAACATGGCTACCCAAATAGTACCTGAAGAAGTTCAACAGCAGTTGGCATCCCAGTGTAGATGGGGAAATAATCACAAGGCCAAACCCTTAGGTGACACAAATAAAAACTGCTGAGAGAGGGAGAATTAGTTTTCCCTAGGAATGAGCCCATGATTGGTTAGCCAATACCACAAGTTCAGTCCTAGAAAAATATACATGCAGCCAACACTGAATAGAATTAGAAGGTTTTATTTATTTGTTTATTCATCTGATCTGTGTGTGTATGTGGGTATGTGTTTGTGTGTGTGAGTATGTGTGTGTGAGTGTGAGAGAGTGTGTGTGTATGTGTGTGTGTGTATGTGTGAACAATGGTTAAAGAAGAGGAAGCTATGAATTTTGTAGGGAGTGAGAAGTGGTATGGGGAGGATGGGGAGGAAAGAGGGGAGGAATGATATGATGATGTTTTGATTCACTAAGAGAAACAGAGTGAGGATACCCAGGACAGGCTGTTCAAGTTAGATCCTGAATCTACCTTAGGTGAAGAAGGCCACTTCTCTCACCATAGTCCCTTATTTGCTAGATGGGGACAGAAACTTAATGGAATTTTATAAGATTTAGGTGAATTGAATCCTCCAGCAAAGCCAACAGTGGCTGATTGGTGCTCCATTCATTGGTTCAACTGACTGACTATAAAAGCATTAACAGTATCTGATCTTCAGTAAATACTGTGTAAGTACTGGCTTATTTTTTTGAAGAATCATCCCATCTCCATCAAGTAACACAGGCTTGGCAGATAACAGGTAACATTCCAATTTGTTGATCTGACTCGAAGTGAAATGGACTCTTTGCGCCAGAGGTACTTACAGAAAAACTTGTAAAATTAGTGATCAAAAACCTGACTTACACTTCTAAAAACAAGCCATTCTGGATAATAAGCTGAGCCCCAAGAAAACATTCCTCGTTGCCCTTCCTAAGGATGACTGAAAAAACACTTAAACTAAGGGGCCAGACTTCAATACATACTTAATGTTTGTTAATAACATCTTGCAGGCAGTTTTTATTTATCTTTTATGGACTATGGATATATAAATATACAAGTTAAAAAGTAATTGATGTAGCATCTGTGTGGAATTGCAATAGCAACCTATAATGCTCACTTCTGTAGCATTTTTTCTTTGAAATTAAAATGTACAAACAAAGCAACATTTTCACATGGTTTCCCCCATCATGACTAACTGGTATACATTATTTCTGTAGATTCCTGACTGTCTGGGACATTGTTTTTCTAAATGGTTCCTGTATGTGTGTCACAAGTTATCTAGAGGGTTTGCTTTGTTTGAAATTCTAATTCCTACTTCTTATCTTAGTTTCCTCAGTCAGAATTCCTAACACCGAGGAGTCAGGCTCTGCCTATCTGACATTTTAGCCAATACCTCAGGTAATTTTTCAGCCCCCTGGAATCTGTTAAGCCAAAAATTTCTGATATTCACATTAAGAAGAAATGCCACAAAGCTACATACTTCACTTTCCTCACTTAGAAAAGTAATGAAGCAATAATATGTTTTCCTTGGTCATTCTTAAGAACACATATATGTACAAACAGCTCATGTAGGAGTGAAATATTTGTAAAAAAAAAACACTTGAAATGTAGCATTTTTATTAATGATGAGATTCTTAGCTAAGGGGCAAACAAACAAAGGTTAGAACATGTCTGATTGACAGCTCACTGGGCAGACATAAGATTTCAGAGAAAGAGGCAATCAAACTTCTCTAGCATGTCAGTGATGTGAAAAATGACTTTCTTTGAACCCAGTGGGCAGGGGAAAAAATGATGGTAGTTGTCACCCTCAGTAGACACTAAGACCTGTTCTTCCTGCAGTCGTGATATGAGATCTTAGACACAGGAAGAGGAAGCAACATCTCCAGCTCCCTCAGTGATTAGCACACAGTCTGGAGGAGATTACTAAGGACTGGAAAGCTACCCCAAAGTCCATGCAGGTCAGTAGTCTCAGCAGAAATGGGTCTGGGCCACCTTGTGGTGAAGAAGGAACTGAACACCGAGGCAACCTGTCCTGGAGGACCACACAGCACAGTATGCATGTTCATTCCCATGGCAACTGTGGTACAAATCACTGACTCATCTCAAACACCCTGACCTGATGACTTTTCTCATGTATTTAAGTCTGGGCCCTGTGAGGATCCTACAAAGTCCTGGGAAGCAGAGCACATGTCTTATTTTCCAACACCCCATCCCATCTTCCCATTTTTCTCCCCAGTAATACCATTCTTCGTTCGTTGACAGGTATCCTTTAATGTTTATCAGTTTCTTGATGAATTCCTACTGTGTAACAAGCATTGTGGTAAGCATTAATAGAACCAACCCCTCACCCTGATGCAATGGCAGTAACTAAATAGTGGGAAGCCAAAAGGGCTGTAAATAACCCTATGCTAATACCAGAGAGCCATATTTATATGCTTCAAATTAATGACTTAAATGATATATCTGTTACAAATATGGTCACAAATTAGAAGTCCTCTAAGGTGATTTTTTTCTCAATGTTTTTATTTAAATTAGAAACGTGAATGTTTCACATGTCAGTCCCAGCTCCCTCTCCCACCCCTCCTCCCTTGTCCCTTCACCAGTCCCCCAGCCCCCCACCAAATCCCCACATCATTACCCAGGGAGGGTGAGACCCTCCTTGGGGGATCTCTAAAGTCTGTCATTTCATCCTGGGCAGAACCTAGGCCCTTCCCCATGTGTCCAGGCTGAGAAAGCATCCCTCTATTTGGAATGGGCTCCCAAAGCTCATTCATAAATCATGTTGAACACTGATCTACTACCCAAGGACCCAGTGATTTCTGTGGCCTCCTCCCTGGCACTACATTCATGGAGTCTGGATCAGTCCCCTGTTGGCCTCCCAGCCATCAGTCTGGGGTTCAAGAGCTCCCCCTTATCTGGTCAGCAGTCTTTGTGGGTTTCATCATCATGGTCTTGACCCCTTTGCTCATCACTCCTCCATCTCGGTCACGAGGTTCCAGGAGTTCAGTTCAGTGTTTAGCTGTCTCTGCTTCCATCAATCCCTGGTTGAAGGTTCCAGGATGGCATATAAGGTAGTCATCAACCTCCTCTAAAGTGATTTTTATTTAAATCCAGTTAAGTTATTCCTATTCTAATATAACATGATGTTCAATTCTACAAGAAAAATGACATGTTTCTGAAAACACCAAATAAAATTAAATATGATTCCATGCAAAGAGGTTGGAATAAGAAAAGTAGGCAGTTGGCTCTAACTTTCTTTTAGCTAAGACAAGCGTTTCCAAAGCTGTTAAATAATTTGTTCGTGATCAAATAGATGCAAATTCACATTAGATCATCGAAGTGTATGCGTTTCCATGTGTTCTGCAGAGCATTTCTGGATGTGCACTCAATAGTCAGTTGGTTTTCCAATGAGTATGCAAACGCTACATTACAGCATGAAACAGCAAAAAGCCAGAAAGCAAAGTCACAACCAGTTGAAGCAACCGGGAAAAAGAAAAGCAATGAACTCTTACAGAGTCACTGAAAATAAAGCCTATCAACACAATTTAGATGGAAATAAACTGCTCTTGTGCTGTTAGAAATGGAATTAACAGCACATCATATATGGAATTTTACCCTAGACCTTGACAATAAAACAAAACATTTTAAATGATTAACACTTTTCCCTCCTGGCAATAGGATTAAGAGTCTTTTTTTTTTAACTTTCTTCATGCTTTGTAACTGGAAAAATTAACAGCATTAAACTTTTGTTCAATTTATTCATAAGCAATGCATGTAGTACTTATTTGGAAGAAGGGGAAAACAGCTCCTATTTTATGTGGGCTTTATGGATCACATTATAAAATAAGGCTAGTTTTACTGCACAGATAAACAACTGATGGCATAAATAACAAAAATGAATAAATTATGCCATGCATTCTCAGTCTACGAGTTTCCCAGCTATGGAGCCACATTCACAGCTACTCACACCAATTCTACTCTCAAGTTTCTGGTTGAACAGAAGTGCCTGGCAATCCATTTCAAGTTCCTCCGTATCCTAACCAAGTGCTTCACATCCCAACCATTCACTAGTTATCACACCATTGCCCAGATGGAATGTATTGATCTAAGGGGTCTCGTGAACATTCAGAGGTTTCAGGACAGCCTGAATCTCTGGACTGAGCCTCAACCACAAGTGCAAGAGAGAAAGGAAAGCCGGGCAGTGATGATGCACACCTTTGATCCCACCACTCGGGAGTCAGAGGCAGAGTTCGAGGCCAGCCTGGTCTACAAGAGCTAGTTCCAGGACAGGTTCGAAAGCTACACAGAGAAACCCTGTCTCAAAAAAACCAGAGAGAGAGAGAGAGACAGAGAGAGAGAGACAGAGAGAGAGAGAGAGAGACAGAGAGACAGAGACAGAGACAGAGAGACAGAGAGAGCAACAGACAAAACAAAAGGAAGAATTATTGCAAATTAAAATACCCTAAGAAAATTAATTTTAAAAACTAACTTGTGGAAGGCTGTAGTGACTTCCTGTTGGCCACATGGCTGTGTAGCCTCTCTCCTGTAGTAAACCTAATTATGGAAATCTAATTTCATTTTTATTTAGCTTCCAATTATTTTCCCAAGTCTGATGAAAGGGGCCAAATGCAATGTGTTCAATGGGCTGAAAACACAAATGTTGATCTTTGAGTTTCAGATGGAAGTTAAAGGGCCATGTAGCAAATGATACCTCCAGGAGGAACTAAGGCCACATGGGCACAGATGCCTGGTCTGTTCTTTCCATCACCTCTGGAAGTTTTTAGATTTTCTAATCCCTACAAATTTGCTAAAGACATTTCCCCTGTGTTTGGATAAGAGTTATAAACTCAACAAGAAAAACAAAACAAAAGAATACATATAGCAGTGACCTGAGTGGTTGAGGCGATACCTCAGGGGTAAAGTGGCTTGCTGAGAGACCAAGAGTACCTGAATTCAGATCCCCAGTACCCATGTAAAGCCTGGGCTTGGCAGCACATGAAGAAAGCCCACTGCTGGGGAGGAGAGGGTAGAAAGAGTGGTTGCTAGGCAGCCAGCCCAACCAAAATGGGACAAGTTTATGGAGAGACCCTGCCTCAAAGGACTAGGTAGCAAATGAAAAGCACACATGGCTTCCACATCCCTACACCCAATGGGTGAATAAAGAAATCTACTTGGAAATGTATGAGTTTCTTTTCTTCTTTCAGAAAAAAAATATAGCAAGCCAGACCAATTACCTAATCAAGGTTAGTTTCAGGGCTGAGTTGGGGCTGATGGACAACTATGGCAAACTTTGCAGTTAAACTACTCTTATCCACTGCAGATTTGGACAGTCTTTCCCTGATTCTATGTTCTTTCTAGTATTTGTCAAAAGCAAAATTAACTAAGCAGCGCTCAGCAAGTGGCAGTTGTTATCACTCTATATAAAAGACCAAAAATGGGTCAACAAACATCTGTTACTATCAATGTCCTGTGCCCTATTCTTGAAAACCTATTTTCAAACAACTTATGTTGGAACTGCAAAAAGAAAAAAAATGCTTATAACCAATGCAGGTACACCTTTCTCTTCTCTATCTTTCTTACTTCCCTTCTCTTCCAATGTAGAGGGGCTTGCCATCCAAAGTCTCTTCCAGGTGTATTACTTTTTTTTTGGTTCCCCCCCCCTTTTTTGCTGTATTACTTCCTATAATTAGACTGGATTGGGAAGCCATGCTATTTGGGCTTGAGGTGTGTGTGTGTGTGTGTGTGTGTGTGTGTGTGTGTGTGTGTGTGTGTGTGTGTTTTGCAGGATAGTTGATCACACTGGAAAAGCCTGTTTCTAATTGTGGTGTGGCTCAACCCTAGGACACACATTTAATCCAAGAACTTTCTGCTTGAATATTATAAACAGGATAAAATAAAGTCAACCATAGGTCAAGTGGCAGAGCCAGCCATCAATTGACCATAGAGAGAAAGAGGGAGTCAGGAGGGTAGATAAAGAGATGCACAGGAAGTGGGAGGGAGGGACATTCAGGAGCTTTCAGTTTGTTTGAGATGGTGTAGTAGAGAGATGGCTTCTGGGAAATCAGCTGATGAAGGTCAGTTGGGTGTTTTCTCTGCCTCTCTAAGCTAGTAGGCTTTGAACCCAG
Organism: Mesocricetus auratus; assembly: GCF_017639785.1. NCBI lineage: Eukaryota > Metazoa > Chordata > Mammalia > Rodentia > Cricetidae > Mesocricetus > Mesocricetus auratus. The sequence continues at coordinate 80,942,704 of NW_024429190.1, forward strand.
TATCTGGCTCCCAAAGTCTCTATAAATAAAATTGAAAGATTGAGATTTTATTTAACACAACATGTGGGGGGGTACCCAGGCATATGTGTATGGAGGCCATCACTTTATGCCTTATGTTTGAACCTAGAGTCACAGATTCAGCTACATCAACTGACCTGCTAGACAAGCCTCTGTGACCCTCCTGTCACCATTTCCTACTGCTGATTACAGGTGACTGTCTCATTTTAGGGTCCTGGGGATCCAAACATAGGTGCTTATGCTAGTGCAGCAAGTACTTTACCCACTGAGCCATCTTCTCAGCCCTGGAAATAGTTTTTTGTTTTTCTTAATTTAAATTTTTCCTATGGAAAAATCCCAGAAAGCTTCCCAAATCCATGGTTAATGGCCCTCACCAAGATATTGATAAACTCTGATATCTCTACCTCCTAATGAGGACCCATTAGCTCTTTGCAGTCTGATGGACAGAGAGCTCTTTCTAAATTAACTTCTACTAAGCTGTAAAATGATGAAAATCACTGTTAGGAGATACAGCATCCTTCTGTCAAATTATCTCTACTTTTGTTTAAGAAGAGATTATTAAACTGTTTAGTTGTCATTTTCTTATTTGTTGTTTGTTTTTTAAATCGGGGTCGATTGCTAATTATTTTCAGGGAAATTTTACAAACTGGACCAACTTTATCATTAATCTTATTCTTTTCTGATTAATTAACAAGACTGAATAAAATGTGAAGACTTTATAGTTCTGTCTGTGATCCTCATGGGTGACAGGCTTGAGATTTTCCACAAATTATCTTATTTGGTAAAAGAAACAACAGTGGCATAGTACATTGATACTTCTTACAGGTACATGTGCAGGCACATATGGCCAATGACTATCTTTCACATGACACTGATTCAGGGAAGCAGGTAGGTAGAAAACTATGGGTTAATGCAAGGGTCTTCAGCAACAAGTATGGAGAGGGTATAATGCCAAGGCATGAAGGATGGAAGACCTGGTGCAAACAAGATTGAAGAAAACAGTTAAGTAACAGAGGCCTTTGAAGGCTGTGATGAAAAGTTAGTGTATTTTGACCAGCAAGACAGCTCAGTGAGTAAAGCACTTGTTATCAAACCTGAAGAAAAGAATTCAATCTCTGGGACTCACATGGTGGGAAATGGGAACTGACTCCAAAACATTGTCCTCTGATCTACACACACACACACACACACACACACACACACACACACACACACACACACACACACACACACACACCCCACACCCCCCCCCACACACACACCCCACACACACACATGACAATCTCTCTAGACCCACCACAGAGTGGATCTGTCAGGTGTACTAACTAACCCACTCTCACCTCAATTCTTGGTACCCACTCCTTTGCCTGCAATAACAAATCTGATAATCTGCCAAAACAAACACCTCTCCTGGCCCAGGCAAGGGAGCCAGGAGTGACAGAACAGATGGTCTGCCCTGGGAAATGGACTAGCACAGTTCCTCATGACTCAGGCACATGCATGGTTGGAGGTGCATCATTTCCATGGCAGAATCCCAAGGAGACTGCCATTTCTGCAGCTAAGATACTAAAACACTCACAACTATTTCTGAGGCTGTGACGAGCTTTCTCCAGGAATCTTATCACCTGCTTCTCAAGTCTTTTCAGCTCATTACTTACAGAGACATAGAAGCTGATGCTCAGATGGGGTAACAGCATCGCCAAAAGCCAAACAGGTAACAAATGACTGCAGTTGCATTCACTTCTTTTTTGGTCTAAATCCACATTCAAGATCTTAATGCATCACTCTAGGCTTCCTTCTATCATATTTCTCCTGTGATTTATAAAATGTCCGCTACCATTTGCTTATAGCAGTCATGAAACCCTTAGAACATACAGTGAAATGTAATCTGCTATTGCTGCATTTGCTATTTTCAAGTGACAGATGACTTAGAAAGCCTGCCTTTGATGAATGCTTAACTGTAATTACCACCCTATTCCATCAACACTGAGCCATACAGATGTGGTCACCACTGTCTTCACACTGCACAAAGATTAGTCTGTGTTTTTCCAGACAACCAAAACACAAATGCATACCAAAAGTGTAGAATTCTGATGTCCAATCTGACAGTGTTTATCAGGTATTATGGGATTGTAGGATAGATATAAGCAATTAACAAACCATGAAGTAGGCATAGGTGAGGAGATGAGCAGATTGTACTGGACTTCAATGAGAGAGTCAGTATCAAGTTCACATGCAAATTGTATTCAGTCATCACATCCCAGTCTTTCTCACAAGGTGGGCTACAGTGTTACCTGAGCAGCTACGGGGCAGGGGTCTTTGGTAAAGCTACTTCCAGCTGGAGAACTTAAAAAGTACAAACTCAACTTCAAACATGGTGTGCCAGGAAACAGGAAACTACTCAACTAAGAGAGCCATCATGTCAAAAATTCATAAATGCCTGCATGAAGGGGCACTTGCTGCAGTCAGGCATGATCAAAATGGCATAACAGCAATAGATTATTATAACCAGAGTTCAATACAATTTGAGGCAACTGGATGAAAGACAACAGACAGAGTTAAACAGCTCTCTCTCTCTCCCTCTCTCTTTCTCTCTCCCCCTCCCGTGTGTGTGTGTGTGTGTGTGTGTGTGTGTGTGTGTGTGTGTGTTAAAAGAACCAGAAAATACATGTTCAAAGAGCAGTGGAATGAAAAAACCAGTATCAGAAGAACAAGGAAATAAATGTTCAAAGAATGATAGAATGGAAAAGTCAGCATCTCGTAAACTTTCTATTATAATTACTCAGGCAAGTATCATGAATAAATGCTAAAATAACGTGTTGGGGGAGCAGCATCGGGGAAAAACGTATTAACTTGAGAACTGAACTTGGGAAATGAAACGTCAAGAAAAAAATTAACTCTCTTGGAGCCATGGTTATCAGAACAATCAGAAGCCTTTATAACTATCTGGAGCCAGCTAGTAGTTAACACTCCATTGTTACTGAAAGTCAGCCAATCAGAAGTAGGTTAAATCTGACTAAACATCATCCACACCATTCAATTGAAAACAAACTCATTTCTCAATATGCCAATCAACCTGACCCTCCTCTCATTTGAACATGTTTCTGCCTCTATGATGGCGATGTGCTCATTACTGAAAACCCATCCTTTAAGTTTGATCTGCCCAAGAATCTCCAATTGATCTGTTATTCTTTACAATAGCCTCAGCTGTACTTTTTTTATTATTACAAATAATGAGTGGACTGCAATATCCACTGCATACTGAATTAAAACACTTTTGACCTGTCTTTTACAGTGTTGTAAACCAAGTATCATTTAACCAAGTATTCAAGCTTGGCATTGCCAGTACTGATTCCAACAGCCTGGCAGGGTGTATTCTGATATGACACAGGGGTATATAGACAAAAACACTCATTCTCTGTCCTTGCCAGAAATATTTGACCTAAAATAATCACAGGAAAACAATCAGATAAATCAATCAAACAGATTATGGCATCGAGCTGCTGTCCTGAAAACTGCACATGATATATTTTTTCCAAGAACCAAGATAGATAGTGAAATATTATGGATTAAAGGATATTAAAAGAATTAACAGACAGATGCAAGTTATAGGCCCTGACTGGCTCTTGTGACATGGAGGCAAGAAGCCAATTAAAGAAATTTGAGCACGGAATTATGATGATGTTACTGAACTGATGTTAAAGACAAAACCTAGGGGCTGCAAAAAGTGTCTAAGTATGTCCCCAAAAGGTCACATTCCCAGCCATGTGCACTTTCTTGGATGCAGTAGATAAGTCAAGTTGTCAATGGGAGAAGCCTCCTTTATTCTTAGGATGCACATGAGTTGTTTCACAGAGAAGCATAGGATGTGTATAACTGACTACTACTGGTTCATGTGCCAACAAGGAACATCTATGTGTTTTAGAAGAAGCAGTAGGAATGGTTAAAGGCTTTTAAGTACTAATAAGTTATATAAGAATAAGTTCTTGCAGCCTTACTGTGAGTTTCAAGTACTTTTACTTTGAACATTATATTCACATACTGCATTTAGACTACTCAGACATTTTCCCTCGGCCCCATTTTCTCATGGTAACCAAATTAATCTATCATACTGTATGTTAGGAAGGTGGTTGAAACTATGATTGGCAAGAGGATTAATCCAAATAAACAAAACCCATGGTATTTTGTTCTGAAAACAATTTCCACATGCATACATTTATGCACACACATATATGCATATTTTCCCACAGACAAATGTTTTATAGCTAAGAACTTGCAGGATAAGAATCCTTTTCTAATAAAAAGTCTTTGAATCTTTATCACCAAACATTTAACTTCTCTTTCAATAAAACAGGTTGAAGGCAATGAAGGGAAGAAGTGAAATTTGTATCAAAGGATTCAGATGAACCCTCAAAATGCTCAGAGCATCTTTGGACACAAAGGATTCTTCCTTTGCCATCTACACTGACACTAGATGTCTCCTGCTGAGCAGTCCCCAGAGGGAGGACCAGTCTTCAAATGACAGAAGAGCATGTGCACACACTGGATAAAATGCAGCTGGTTGCCAAGTCCCCAGGGGGAGCTGTGAGCTGCCACAGAGAATGACAAGAGAGTCGGTGCTACAGATGAACATGCAAAAGCCGAGTGATGTCAGCTGGGAGACACCTTCAGCCTGCAGTAGAGTGGGGCAGTTGGGGAAACAAGACCCAAGCAAAGGTGACCTGATCCTGGTAGGAGACGGAGCTGTAAAGAACAATGCTTTAGAGAGAAAGGTATTGTGGGTAACAGCTGTCAAGAAGGCTGGAAACCCCAGGCATAGACAACAAATCTTGCCTATCTCTGGGGCAGAACATAAACAATGACCCTTGACACAATGAAGAGAAGGAGGACGGAAAATCCATACATTTACGGGATGTGAATACACACAGTTGAGGGAATTTAGCAAAGGAGGAGGGCTGCCGGCATTAATGTCCGTGCTTACACATTTACCAGAAGACAAAGGAATTCTGAGCAAACACATCCCGAGTGAACTAATCATAATCAACAGACATTGACCATTTTCATAGCCCTGCAAAGGAAACAAGTTAGAAAGGAAAGATGGGATTAATTAGCAAAATGCTTAGGAAGAAGGGAAGACTTTATGGAACACAAAACTCCCATCTTAGTCCTCTACAGGTCTCATAACTGCTACAGACTTCAACAAATGGAGCTAGTAGTAAGCCTACCATGCACCAGAAACAAGTTATACATTTTGCATGCATTTAGACCACATGATGTTCTTAACAAGCCCCTGAGGCTGATATCCCCACCGTAAGTAGAAGGTAATTGAAGGAAAGTCATTACACAGCTCCTAGCCATTATGGGATTCACATCTAGGAACCAGGCATGAGGTTTACACCCCTGAACCTTAGATCCTGTTTCTCAGAAGCCAAAGTCACCTTGGCCCTTAGGGACTAAGGCTGGTGTTCTGGGCAGGCTAGGGAGGATGGCTCCTGGACACTAAGTACAAAAACTTATACAAGCTGAGGTTCACTACTTTTCAAGTGAAAATTAGAACAAAATTGTAGGGGATTAGGACAAAGCTAACACATACAAAAGAGATTAGAGAGGCACACCAGGGGTCAGCACACACTGGGAGAAGTCATCCATAAACATATTGTTCTCTGGATCCCACTACAGGGTGCTGACAGCTTGGACTCATGTGACTGCACTTTTGACAGAAAAGAAAATCCTAAAGTATTTATTCATTTCCTCATAAAATTGCATCATAGTCACATGAATAATATTTTATGGTAACCACATTTTTCCAAAACAAAATAAAGAGCCAAGAATGGTACTGTGAGCCGGGCGGTGGTGGCGCACGCCTTCAATCCCTGCACTAGGGAGGCAGAGGCAGGCGGATCTCTGTGAGTTCTAGGCTGGGCTGGACCACAGCCTCCAAAACAATACAGAGAAACCCTGTCTCGAAAAACCAAAAAAAAAAAAAAAAAAAAAAAAAAAAAAGAATGGTACTGTGTACTTCTCAGACCAATAAATGATGGGAGACAACTGCTCTCTTCTTTAAATGCATTCAACTGACTGTGATACTCTTGTGACCTAATGGTCTCATACAGGTACCACAACTGCAAAAGGAAAAGACATCAGAAGCTCCCTAAAAGGGTCTCCAGGACCTTGGGAACTCGAGGGTCATTGGTTTAAAGCACGCACTCAAGTCAGATCATTTGGGTTTGAAACCTGTCTCTGCCAGTCAGTAACAGTTTGATCTATAGTAATTACACTGAAAAGGTCACATTCCATCATCTACACAAGGAAGCCTCCAAAGATATCTTCCTCATGAAGTTGCCAATGAATACCAAAATAACAATGCCTAGCTGAGGATAGAGTTCTGTGGCAGAACATTTGCTAAGCTTACTCAGGGCCCTGAGACTCAAACTTTGACACCATCAAGAATGAAAACCAAGTAACATTTGTCACATACTAAGACAAAATTTCAAGTCATGTTATATGAGAATTTTAAAGAAGTCAAGAAGAAAAAGATTTAGTCCTCATACTGAATTCTATGCTCTCACAGTTGAGGCAACACTCAATGAAGCAGGAATGGACAACTGCATCCACGCTGTACCAGCAGTCACAGCGAACCGAGGATTCAATTTAGATGCACACTTCAACTGCCTTTAATTTAAGAAAAGGATGGGAAAAATCAATGGAGTCTCCACCCAACAGAGGATGAGTAGCAGATCTTGTTTTCAAAACCCTTTCATGTTCAAAGTCATGTCAGGCAGGAAACTCTTTAATGCTATGCAATTTTTGTTAAGTTTGGTTACAAAACATTTCAGGAGGTATTAACATGAACAACTCAAAAATATTTTTAATAACAAAAAAACGAGTAAACAGTAATAATCAAGAGGCAATGTCACCTGAAGGTTAGGTTAGATACAATTTTATTTGAGCAGTTACCTTTATAGATTTCATTTCACAACTGATAGAGGTCATTCAAGGTGGTACTGGGACATGAACAGAGAACCTAGGTTGTTAGGTTGTTAGAGATGTCTTCCTACATCCACGTATGACTAATGAGTTATTCTTTCTGTCAGCCCTGCAATTCCTTTCACACAGCCCTGGGATTTCATTCAGTCCCATTAAGCAAGCATGTACCTATCTCTCACAAGCATCAGAACCATAGCAGATAGACTGTTTCTGAGGCTAGTCTACATCTTCCTCTGTGAGATCACAGGAAAATGATTTACTGGTACTTCTGTGGCTTCTGAGTTTTTCATCAAAACCAAAGAACAGTCCTTAGTCAATAACGAAGGTCTGGGTAGCTAGGAACTACATATTTTTCCAAGAAATTACAACACTGAAAAATGCATTGTGTGCTAATTACTAGATATTAGCCATTTAATATAGTGGCATAGCATCATACTATGTAGATCACCTTTGATCACTTTATTCCTCCTATATTTCAGTATTTCATTTTTTATGCAAGGAATATGTAAATCTGGAAAGTCATAATTATAAAGTATGATTTGGAAGTTCAGCAATGAGTACTATTATTTTCAGATTGCAAAACTATGGCCACTCTCCTAAAATCCTGTCTGTCTTTATGCTGCACCATTGCCTCTTCGTTTGTAACCTCGGGATTACCATCCTCTCTGTCCTTCAAAGGGCTGCTAAGATGATAACGTGAATTTTGAAAACATTCCTATAAAGTACTATGAACCTGTTTATGAACAATCATTAAAAAAAACACAAGAAAGCCGGGCGTTGGTGGCGCACGCCTTTAATCTCGGCACTCGGGAGGCAGAGGCAGGCGGCTCTCTGTGAGTTCTAGGCCGGGCTGGACCGACAGCCTCCAAAACAATACAGAGAAACCCTGTCTAGTAAAAAACAAAACCAAGCCGGGCGGTGGTGGCTCACGCCTTTAATCCCAGCACTCGGGAGGCAGAGGCAGGCGGATCTCTGTGAGTTCTAGGCTGGGCTGGACCGACAGCCTCCAAAACAATACAGAGAAACCCTGTCTCGTAAAAACCAAAAAAAAAAAAAAAAAACAAAAAAACAAAAAAGAAAATATACATAATATTTCACTATTTCCTGATCTCAGGATTGAAAGACTTTGTAAGCACAAAAGAATCATAAAACTCACATAAGGAGAAGGTTGAGGAGCTTATTATAAAATGTCTATCTCTCAATAACGGCATAAGCAAGCAGAAAGACGGGCACAACGCAACAATCTTTGAATCTTTGCCACAAATGTGATGTGTAGAGGTTTGTCTCAAAAAAAAAAAAAAAAAAAAAACAACCAGAAAAATAGCCAAGGACCTTAAAAGAGAAAATATCAGCCAGGCAGGGGTGGTACATACCTTTGATCCCAGCACTCAGGAGGTAGAGGCAGGCTGATCTATGAGTTAGAGGCCAGTTTGGCCTATAAAGCTGCACAGAGAAACCCTGTCTCAAAAAAAAGTGGGGGAGGGGATACATCAAAATTGTTCATCAGACTAACAATAAGATGATATATATATGAAAATACTGCACTATGTAATATCTTGGCCAAGAGTAGGATAAATAAGAAATGAATTCTTTAGTTGTATGAGGGTGTGGTGAGATACAGACCTTCATGAATTACCAGGATAAAGTTAATAAATACATACTTATCAATATAAAAACTCATATCATTTGAGCAAGCAATTGATTCCTACTTTAAAAAATTATCAGAAATGTAGCAATAGTATAAAACATTCATTCCATGTAGCTTGAAAAAGTCCTAAGTAAAAATCTATGACAGATCAGGTTTAGCATTACTATCTTTAAAATTTTCCTTTAAGTACATATTAATATAGCAAAGTGGGGCTGGAGAGATGGCTCATTGGTTAAGATCACTGGCTGCTCTTCCAGAGGACCCAGGTTCAATTTCTCAACATAATGACTTACAATGGTCTCTAAGTCCATTTCCAGGGGTCTGAGAACTGCTTCTGGCTTGCACAGGCACCACAAACAGACCTGTTGCACAGACATATAACAGGCAAAACATCCATATGCATAAAATTAGTTATATTATCCAGTAGACTACATTAACAATGAGGCGAATTAAAATAAGGTTATGTCTCTTTTCAGAGAAACACATAAGATAAAACCACCAAAAGATTTTTCAGTTGATGATATTACAATTTTTTATTTTGTGTGATGAGTAGAGAGTTTTATAATGACAAAAGATGCAACCTTAAAATGTGATACATTTTATATAATTAATTTAGTCAAGTGACTCACTATTTAGTTACTAGGTTAGATAAAGAATGCAGAGTGGAGCCGGGCGGTGGTGGCTCACGCCTTTAATCCCAGCACTCGGGAGGCAGAGGCAGGCGGATCTCTGTGAGTTCCAGGCTGGGCTGGACCGACAGCCTCCAAAACAATACAGAGAAACCCTGTCTCGTAAAACCAAAAAAAAAAAAAAAAAAAAAGAAAAGAATGCAGAGTGGAGTTGGGTAGATAGCTTGGTAGGTATAAAAGCACTGGCCACTAAAGCCGGATAACCTGAGGTTGGTTCCCTAGAACCCACTGATGGTGGAAAGAGGAGAAAAACCTCCTAAAGCTCATAAGTCAGCTATCCTTGAACACACAGTATAACAAGAGACTGCCTCAAGATACAAAGGTAGATTGCAAGGACAGGCTCTCTTAATTGGCCCTGTAACCTCCACGCGCATGCCCGTGCTCGCATACATCTCATACATAGATACCACACTCACCAAAAGACCCAGTGGTCTTAGCCAGCTTTCTATTGCTGTGATAAAACACCATGAACAAAGCATTTTATAAAAGAAAGTGTTGCCGGGCGGTGGTGGCTCACGCCTTTAATCCCAGCACTCGGGAGGCAGAGGCAGGAGGATCTCTGTGAGTTCCAGGCCGGGCTGGACCGACAGCCTCCAAAAAAATACAGAGAAACCCTGTCTCGTAAAAAACAAAAACAAGCCAGGCGGTGGTGGCTCACGCCTTTAATCCCAGCACTTGGGAGGCAGAGGCAGGCGGATCTCTGTGAGTTCGAGGCCGGGCTGGACCGACAGCCTCCAAAACAATACAGAGAAACCCTGTCTCGTAAAAACCAAAAAAAGAAGAAAAGAAAAAAAGGAAGTGTTTATATGGTTTCAGAGGGTTGGAGTCCATGATGGTGGAGAGAAGGCGTAACTGGGATCTCATATCTTTATCTACAATCACAAGACTAAAGGAAAGAGAAAGAGAGAGAGAGGGAGGGAGGGAGGGAGGGAGGGAGAGAGAGAGAGAGAGAGAGAGAGAGAGAGAGAGAGAGAGAGAGAGAGAGAGAGAGAGAGAGAGAGAGAGAAAGAGGAAAGAGAGACAGACAGTGAGAGAGAGAAAAGCACCAGGCATTACAGCAGTCTGTAGAACTCTCAAAGCCCACCCCGGTGATACACCTCATCCAAATATCATATTCTCTAATCCTTCCCAAACAGCTAGCCAGCTGGGTGCCAAGCATTCCAATAGGGGAGCCTGGGTTGGAGAGATGGCTCAGCTGTGAATGGCTAGGCTCACTAGCAAGTACATGAGCCTCTGGGGGCCATTTTCATTCAAACCACCACAGCAGTGATTTGAATAAATCTAATTTCTGCTCTCCTTAACATCTCAGAACTAATTGGTAGTGCTTGCTGACTGTTACATCAAAAGGCCAAGGTGCATAACAAAAGGATAAAACAAATAAAGGTAGTTTTATATGAACCCAGTGAAACAGAAATATACAGTTCAGAGAGCCAGTGCTCCCTGGTTCAATCTCTCCTGCAACTACAGGCCAAGCACTCGGAACAAACAGACAGAAACCTACTGCTTCTCAGGGTATTCTTCGTGCCTTGTGGCCCTGAGGACTCTACTGAGATGCACAGCTTAAAAAATACCCAGTACAATTAGATAGGATAACTAGTGATCCACACTACTTTGACACACATGGTACTTAACAAGATCCAACCAGCATTTTAAGATAGGCATTTGAGTACTTCCTCCAAGAGCTACAACAGACTATTATGAGATGGAAAAGGTTTTACTATGTCCCCCACCCCCAGTCCCCAGGAACACTACTCCTTAACATTTCATATCCCCTTATGATAGATCACACCAACTAATGTCCCCTGTCTCACCTGGTATTCACAGCTAGGCACCAACTAATGTCCCCTGTCTCACCTGGTATTCACAGCTAGGCAAAAGAGACACAGCATTATTGCATATTCATAAAACAAACAAAGCTGCCCAAAGCTGTAGCATGAATAAATAAAAGGACCCAGAGATGGATATTGGGGTTCAAACTTAAAGCTGAATATAAGAAAACAAAGCAGCTGGCCTCTAGCTTCTTACCTCTACCTCATATGAAAGGCGATCCTGTCTCCAGGAGCTCTCACCAAGCCTCAGACTGTAACCTCTTCTCAGCCTGGCTGGAGACTGAATGCCTCCTAATGACTCCTTGCTCTTTTATACCCCTCTAGTGCTGGAATTAAAGGTGTGAGCTATAATTCTCTTTTAGACTTACTCAGTCTTGTGTAGATCTGGGTGACCTTGGACTCACAGAGATGGTCTTCCTCTGCATCCTGAGTCCTAGGATTAAGGGTGTGCACCACCACCTCCTAGCTTCTGGCTGCTGGGATTAAAGGTGTGTGCCTGGCTTCTATGGACCGTGGCTGACTTTGCTTTGTGAATCCTCAGGTCAGCTTTAATAAATCATAAATAGTATATCATCATACAAAGAGATCTGTTGGTCCTTGGAGAGGGCTTTGCAAGCCTACATTTTGTAGTTTAGGCACCATCAATCCAGGGAATGAGATGCCAGCTTCCTTCTCTAGAGCAGACTCCTTCCATGCATGGGTGTGGTTACTCCAGAAGGCAGAGGAGCAAATGGCAGCGACCCCACTGCAGCCATCCATCTCTGCCTTCACCAATTTTTCCCTTGCACAGTTTAGAACCATGGAGAGCTGTTCAGAGAGGTGTGTCTTGTTTTGCTCTTATTCCTCATATAATTAGGGATAGGGAGTATGTGTCCCCAACCGCTGTCACCCCTCTTGCTTAGGTTCTAGCTGCCTCTTCTACTGTATAGGAAGTCTTCCTCAATGTCTGTCACACCCCTGAACTTCCATTAATTACATGACTGACAATATGACTCCAAACACAAGCTCTGGGAGTCATTTGCTCCCAAAGAGAACAGAAAATACCAACTGGTTTTCTGAATTCTGCAAGCGCAACAGTCGGTGAAGATTTTAATGTAATTCCTGCTGATTTATTTTTATCCTGACACATCTTATTTAACAACTATTAAAGCAATCATCTCTGGTGAAAGGAGATATCATGGTTGACTTTTAAAGTATTAGCATTCAGCAGATAAATCTTAGTTCCCACAAAACTCTTGAACTGGAAATAAATCCTGAAGATGAAATGATCTCTTGATAACTCTAGCCATTTCAAAACCTTCTAAGAAAAGGGAAAAATTAGAAAACCCCATGAACCCACTCTTCCCAGACTAATTTTGCCTGACAGAAAATTATTCATCAGCCAGGCAACTGTGCCTGGTTACATGCACCTTACAATGAACAATTTCCGGAAGTCATCAACTTAGTTATACTAGTTATATTCCACAAAAGAAAATGCTGGAAGGTGGCATGGTGCCTCCCTAAGCCGCTACACACAGCGTGGTCTCCCTGAAGTGTGTGGAGGATGATCATTGGAAGCAGAGGAAACGCTTATGGTCTTCTTCACTCATCAGTAGGTCCACAGCTATGCAGCACTCAGTGATGCTGAAGAACAGGCATCATGCTGAATCCCAGGATGCTCTGGCAGCCTCCTCCATCAATCCTCAGACTCCTCTTGAGATGAAATGTACTGGCACGTCCATTTTCATTACCAACATACTGGAATATTTTGAGATTATCTCTATGTGCTACTTGCTGCCTCCTGTGGACTCTTTAGAGAAATAGCTAGTTGGCTAACTGATGGGGTTGTCCTTCTGTGTATATGTTTCTCTTATTGTAGCTAGTGGCCAGGCAGGAAGGCTAGGCAGGGCTAACAGAGGAGGAGAATTCTGGGAAAGGTAGGCTGACAAGTCATCATGTAGAGCCTAGGAAAAGAGGACACGTAAAGTGTTCTCCGGTAAGCCAAGATCATGTGGAAATACATAGATTAATAAAAATGGCTAAATAATTAAGACAGATTAAAGGCGGTGGTGGCACACGCCCTTAATCCCAGCACTCAGGAGACAGAGGCAAGCGGATCTCTGTGAGTTCGAGGCTGGGCTGGACCAACAGCTTCCAAAACAATACAGAGAAACCCTGACTCGTAAAACCAAAAAAAAAAAAAAAAAAAAAAAAAAAAAGCCCAAGCCACCAGCCCACAGTTTTATAATATAGTGTCCATGTGTTCATTTCCTGGCCCTTGTTGTGTGCCAATTGAAGGTGTGTGTGTGTGTAAAGACTTCAGTAGACCCAAGATAAAAGATAAATGGGTGTTCATTGGGGAAATACTTACACAGAAAAATACAAAGAACCGCTGGAGCACTTTTCTGCCCTTCCTGTCAGATTGGCTGACCCAAGAGAAAGAGTGTGCAAACAGAAGTCATGCCTCTTTCTGCTTCTGTCCAGCCTGAAGTCACACCCAAAGGGGTGTGGACATCGTTACAGGTTCACAGAGAAGATGCCCACAGCTACTTGGTGCTACAGAGAGTTTTCAGGAACTATAGCTGATCTGGGTGAGTGCTGTGGTCACTACAATAGTTACACACAGAAACAGTTCTCCTTTCTGAGGCCACACACATTCTGAACACCAGTTGGAGTCCACAAACCCAAACCAAGGCACCAGAGATATGCTCAAAGCCTGTAGCAGAAAACCCAGGCAAATGACTCAGATTAAAAAGTCAGTTCAGGTACCTAATGCCTCACAGAGTCCTTAGGCAAAGGCCCATGTAGAATTGTGCCTAAGAGCTATTTGTACAAATTTATCGTTATTTTTTCAGTCAATTAGCTTGAGGAAGGAAATGTGAGCTAAGTAAATAAATTAGATCATTAATTTGCCATAAATATAAATTAGTTATGCTAATTATACCAGTTGAACCCATATACAAATTATGTATATATAATAAATAACAAATAAGGAACATACCAAGGCTCAATGAGAAGAAAGCCATCTGACTTTGTTTTAGAAAATCACGTAGAAAACTTCAGTAGACTCTAACAGTTTTGATATGTGTATGAAAATATAAGATAAACATTAACTGCCTACTGGGTTCTAGTAAATCTATTTTCATGCCAAATGGAAATTTGAATATATTTTACATTATTTGAGTTAATTATGTGACATTCCTTATGAATAGTGATGTATTATTCCATTCATTACTCCTAATTATGCTCCCTTACAAGTGCAGGGCTGGCAACACCATGACCAGGCTTTTCCTGTCTTTATAATATGATGACTAGCATGGAAAGCAGGTCAAAGACATGCCTAGAATATAATGAACAGAGTTCAGCAGCTGTGAACCATGGCAGTTCAAAGCTACCTGACAAATTAAACATGGAAATAAATAGAAATGGGATCAGATTTCACCTCACAAGATACCCATGTGAGCAGTCAACATGACAAATACTCAAATTGCAATTTTGAAAGATATAATTATCAGTGTACCTTTGACTTGATCAGGACGTAGAACATTCCTAATGCCTCCCTTCTCTCTTTTTCTCTCAGAATTGTATATAGAGCGGCTGTTTGTAAAGGTATTGCTTTCTGCTTGTGAAAAGAAAAAGAGGATTCACAGCCTTGATGCCAGCTGAGAAAAGTACCACTAAAAGGCCTGGATACTGAAAAGTCAGTTCAGTCTTTCTCCTCCAGTGTGTGACCCGGGCAGGCCAGCACCCCCCCCCCCCCATCACGTGCAGTGGGGCTGGAGCTGCAAGGTAAATCCTGGCATGAAGAAGTCACAGCAAGGAAAGAAAACTAAAACTAAATTGTCAAGCAACAGGGATGCGGGGAAACCCACTGCTGGCATCTGCACATACAATTCACTGAGAAGCAGGCAGTAAGGGGACAAGAGAGTCAAGATGCATAGTCACATTGAAAAGGAAGTCACTTCTGTGGGGCCCAGGGAGCACAATGCCCTTGCTTCAGGCACTGTGCCTATGGAAGGAGCCCACACATACTTCTCCATTCTACTTCAGACCTTCCTTGTGCACACATAAAATGCATATTTAATTCCTTCATTCAGGTCCAGGTCTATTGCCAGTAACACACTAAAAGAACAAGTCTCAGGTCTAGGAGCCAAAAGTAAACTTGGAAGATAAGGGCCTGGCAGGAAGGAAGGGCTTCCTTTTTTTTTTTTTTTTTTCTGGCACCGTTGACAAACGCTGCCTGCTAATTCTAAATGCTACCTCAGAGTCACCCCTGACATTATCAACTTTCTATCACCTCCTGAGCTGACATTGGGATAAAGATGACTTGCTTTCTATGCAGTCATTTCCTTGGATAACATGTAAGAAAAATGACTGTCACAAAAGGTCTGTCTTCTAAAAGAAACTGACAGGATCCTCTGTGGCACATTCTAGTCTAAAAACATATACTAGTGAAGTGAGGGGTGATGAGCATCCAAGATCGCCCCTTGGTCCCACTTTCCAGTGTTGCTACTAGCAGGTGGTGAAACTCTTAACAGCCTGAGAAGAAGGGCATGTTTAGGTAGAACTCTTGCCCGGTTGAATAATCACACGCACACATCTTTTAATGCCAAACGCTGCCAACTTAAAAATATAAGCATAAGTAAACCAAATTTCTCATTGCAGCTAGAGGCAAGGACCAGAAGACCATCTTTACAGATCTCGGTAGGAGTATTTAAGCCGGCCAATATGCAGAGCAGAGCAGAGACATGCTCATGGCAATTTAAAGATCAAAATTCTATCTTTAGCAATAAGGATATTAAAATAGTGCTTGTGCTCATCTTATTTGTACAGGAAGGTTTAAAAAGAAACAGTGCTGAGAAATGAAAGATCAGCAGATCACTAATAACTGTGGTTTCCTGAACAATTAAAGGAATTCAGAAGATGAAAACCCACTCAGGAAGTGACAGATATTTCTGATTTTTATGGAAGGATTAATAGGGCATTTTTATCTATAGTATCTATTCTGTAAGAAGCACAGTTAAGAGAAGAAGTTATTTTTATTATTTTTTCATTTATTTCAGGAGCAAATGTGGTAATAGTCTGAAACCAAAAAAGTGAATGTTTCTCACTGGAAATGGTAAAAGTTAGTCTTAAAAGGCATTTGTCAGGCTTTTCTCTCCTAGCTGCTGGGGCTGCGTCTGGCCACACAGTTCCCGTAGCAGCAAACTTTTTGTTTGTAACGTGTCAGCAGAAATGGCCTTTATGTTACCTCATCTAATTCTTCACAAATACACTTTGGAAGGCTGTCCCCCATGCATCATCCTAACATTATTTGGCCCTGATAGCATTCTGTGTGTGATGCTCCTGGCCCAGAGAATCTGTTCCTTGTAGTAACTGATTCAATAGACTGTTGACAAATGATTTGTATAATACAGTATGGCCAGCGAGCAAGCTTTGTCTCCATCATCACACAGCACATTCTAAGCCTCCGAAAACACTGCTGTTCCTCTTAGGCTACAGTTCCTTGCGCCATGCTGAATAGCAATCCACAGATCAATACACCGTCTGCTGAAAACAACAGGACATAACAAATGAATGATTTTATTTACAATAAAAGCCCCAGTCACCAAATGGATTCCACTCATGTTCGAATTCATTTTTCATGCTCGACTCAAGAGGCGAGGTGGACAAAGCATGCCACGAGGGGAGGGGCAAGGAGAAGTGCTAACTGTAACGTGCCAATTTATTTAAGCCGTGAACAAGAGCTGAGCTGCATTGAAACACGGGAATAAAATGTTCAACACAATTCTTCAAAACGAGTCTGTTCTCTCACCAAGGAAGATTGGAAAGCATTTTTCTGTACCCAGAAATTAGTGGATTAAAGACATTCTGACATTCTTTTTTGGAGTGTTGCACCACAGAGGCCAGAGCCTATTCAGTTGGCTCTGAGAACCCGGCGAGGAGTGGGAGTATTTGCTTTATGTAAGAGGGAAGGAATTGAAGTGATGCTTTTGTGAATGAAGCGGGGCCTTGCTTCAAAAGCACACCTTTGGCCCCTGGTCGGACAGTTCCTTTTCTACTACAAAAGCTGTCTAAACTCCAGTTAGAGGGAGATGGGGGATGACCCAGTGGGTAAAGACCTTGCCAGGCAAGCATGAGGACAGACGTGTGAACGCCCATAACCCATACAAAATCCGGACATGGCAGCACATGCATGTAATTCAATTCCAGAACTCCCGTGGTGAGATGGGTGGTCCAGACAGGAGACTCCTGAAAGCTGGTCTGCGTACACAGTGGCAAACTGTAAGAGACCCAACTTTCACAAGGCAAGAGAGCACTAACACCCGAGTTCTCCCTGTGCCACCCACATGTGACACAAACACAAACATTTTCTCTTTGAAGTCAATTTAAAAACCCTAAGGGAAAAGGGGTTGGTGGGGACATCGTACTTACAAGACGATCATCAATGGCACCCTCTCCACTGGGTGCTTGGATGTCATTTTTAAAAATAATAAAACCACTATTCCAAGAAAAAATATCCACTTTACGTGAAGTTGCTCTACAACTACCCTGAAAACACAAAACTGTCAACTGATGATGTCTCACTGACTCTCTGTGGGCTGCCCCTGTCACCCCCAAGACAAACAAGTGAAAACAGAGCTGTAAGTGACAAAACAGGAAGGGGAAATCAGGGCGGTCAGCCTGAACACAACCTGGAAACTCTGGAACAGTGCAGTGACGGGAGTTGGCTCTGAGCGTGGCAGTAAGGGCAGAAGGTGCCTTGGCAGGCCCTTATTGCCTTGTCCATTAATTACACCACGGTATTAGCAGTTTCTGCTTTATTTTCACTTACTATAGTCTTAGGATGCTAGAAAAATAAGTAAGAACAAGTCCTCCATCAGAAAGGAATGATTACGCCGAAACGAACAAGAATGTGCAGCGTTCCATTCTGAGGCTGCTTGGAATATGGGGTCATGGTGCCAGGAATAGAGCATGCATGCGTTGAGTAAGCAAGGGCTGAATGAACCAATGTGTGAAGAAGGAACGGAACATCACAAACAGTGAGGTGTCTTTACTAAGAGGGAGGAATATTTACCATAGCACCATAGTTGAAATGCAAAGCCCTGGAAGAGCCTCAAGGAAGAAGGGATCAGGGCAAGTGTTAAAGGGAAATACACATTTAGCAGATGTCTCAGGATGGAAGATAGCGGCTTTCTGCAAGCAAGCAACTGCCTACTAAGATGCTTCTCAAGGCTGCATTTCACCCACCCCCTTAGTCTGCAAAGGAAATATGAAAGGTCCTCAAGGCTGCATTCCACCCCCACCCCCCTTAGTCTGCAAAGGAAATATGAAAGGTTACATAGTTATCTAGGGCAGCACTGTCTCAGTGCATTACCTACTAGCACCAAACCATTCCCAACAGTGGAGTATAAGGAAGGCAGATTCCATATGTGCCAGTTCCCAAAACACCCTGGCTCTCACATCCTCCACAGAAGCAGGATCCCTCCAAAGGTTGTGATGCTCCATGCTCATTAGTTACAATACTCTTGGCATTGTCTCACAGACATGGCAACTGCTAAGGTTAAATTTACAAAATGCTAAGTCCACGGCACAAATGTCACTATTGCTTACGATTCACTGGGACCATTTCCTTAAAAGGAGACATTTCTAGATTTTTTTGTTAGATATTTTTCCAAACTCAGCATCACACTTTCACAGCTGATTCAATAGACCATGTGGGAAAAATCAAATACTATCAAGTTATGAAAGAAAATCCACAAAGCAGAGTCCACTCCATTATTAACCATTTGAAATACAGTATATCTACATGACAACAGAGTATAAAATTCATTCACTTAAATTCTCATTTTCATCCCTATTTCTCTCACCCTTGTTAAAAGTCAGTTAAAGTTATCACAAAGAAAACAATGTAAATTTACTTTTATTCTTTTGACATCTGACTTTATTTTTCTCTAAAAATTTCCCAATGCAAAATGACCACCACGAACTTGCAGTAAAATCAAAGGAAGAAACCAAAATGCTTTTATTCCAAGAATTTCAGGGTCCATTCAAAGAATGCAACATAAAATTAATCTGTAAGATAATAGCTATTTTGTTTCACAGCCTCCTTAGTCAGTCCGCCTTGGGCTTTCCCCATTTCAGAAGCAGAGAAAGCTGGTTTCTCAACATTGAGCAATTAGGCTCAACTTAACCTTTAAAATTTTACAAAAAGTTAAATGATAGAAAGAATAATTTTCATCCAACATTATTTAAAAATTAACTGTTCATTGTTTTTATAATTTTGCAAAATTTAATTAGGTAAAATTTGGCCTTAGGACTGAGAGTTTAGTACAGAATCACAATTTTATTTTTATGCAATTTTTTTTCCTTTCAACCAAGCAAAGCTTATATGGCTAGGAAAGCAAGTTGTTCAGGAAGTTCTCAAGAACTTCAAACATTTTCACTGAAAAAAAGTACTCCAAAAATATCCTGAAATATTTATATATCCAGGACTATACTAAAGAATTAACTTCAAAGACAAACCATGGTTCAGTGTGGAAGATACCTATTATCTTCAAATATGAAGCTCTCTTCTTGTTGCCCCCTGTTTAATAAAATAAGGAGGAATAGAAAAACATTGTGGAAACTATAAAATCCACATGCACACAGCCAGAAGGGATATGTTCAACATGAAAAAAGAATGAGTTCCTCTGAGTGTCCCCTCTATCCCCATCTCCAATGCTGAGGAGAATGAAGCTCCTACTGAACTTCCTTAGTAGAGGGAAAGTTCTTCCAACAAAATAAAATAACTCATCCAGCACTCACAGTGGAGAATGGTCTATAAACCAGTGTTTTTCCCAAGAGAAAATGACATTTCCAGTTCCATCACAGATCACAACATTCATAACATGTTAGATTGTGTTTCCTATTAGTGTCAGAAGCTACACCCATAAACTCTCACCGAGGTGACTGCCCAAACATGAGTGGAACAAGGACAACACCAACAGACATGATAAATGGATGGGGGAATCCCATGAGGCCTTAACCCTACACAAAAAAATATAGGCAATTAAGAAATGCTAAGAGTGGGAGAAACAGTCTTCCTCGGGGAAGACACTCCAATTGGTTATACAATATCAAATCATAAGCCCCGGAAATATACATATGAGAAACATTACATAGACTGAGTAGGTTATAGTTGAAGAATACATATGTATATACATGAATATATATATATGTATCTAACAACAATTAATGAAGAATGAGGCCATTAATTTGAAAGAGAAAAAGAAGGGGTATATGGGAGGGCTTGGAGGGAGGGAAGAGAGAAATGATGTGGTTATTTTACAATATCAAAAATATAGTAAAGTAAAATAAAGGAATAAATTAAACAGTCTCCATTAAGCAAAGAAACAGCCCATCTTTAATTCTCCTGTAATCCCTTAATTCCACCTCACAGAGTCACCATCCACCTTCTAACCCTCCATTAAAATTCACAACGAATAAAAGGAATTCAACGTGCCTACGATATTCATTGGGACAATTTTAGAAACACCTATTTATTTACACAGCTATGGTAGTGAAAAGGTCAACCAAAAATTCCCCTCCAAAGCTACAGTTGCTAAGCAACCCTCCTCAGAAGTTCTGCAACATTGCTCAAGCATATTACGGGTGCCACCAACTGGATTCAAAATAAATATGAATAACATCTTACCTGGTTACTCCAGCGGGGGAGGGAGGGACATACCTTTCGTGGACAGACACTCAAGGCTCACTCTATATTAACATGGCTGGTTAGGTTCAGATGCTTCTTTTACAAGAAAAGGATACGGCCTGGTACAACGGGCTTCCTATTCACCAGGGCAAAGGACAGTTCAGTCTTGAGAAAAACCACAGAGGGCTTGATGAGATGCTGGCCAAATCTAAACGACATGGTTTCACAGGGAATCTGAAAGAGAGAATAATATAGGAAATGAGAATTCAAAGGCCAAGCAACTTGGTTTATGGACCACTTTAGAGAAGGCAAATTCCATTATGAAAAATTCTTAGATGTAAAGAGGATGCCATTTAAACTGGTCCTTTTCATCAGATGAACTCCAGGTAAGTTCTGGAATATTCCCATCTCCCTACAATGCTACCTTGATTCCAGTCAAGGTTGCCAAGTAGAAGCTGGAACATGGATGTCAATGCCACCATTCATGCCTAAATTCTCTGGTGCTTCAGGTTGTCCCCTCAGATCCGTAGGTCCCGCTTGTTGAATACTTACTTGTGCACACGTCATCTTTGCTAATATGGAAATATTCATTGTAAAGTACTGAGTACAAACATAATTCTTAAAAGCTTCTTTCAAATGCTTTTCTCTTTGTTTGTACAACAACAATTTAGCACAAGTACAAACACTGTCTGACCTCGCCTACAATTAGATAACACACATTCTCTGATAACTATTACAATTCAATTGCCAAAATTAGAGAGAAAAGGAAGGAATGAACAAAACAGAGTTTCAGATAGACTAGTTCCTGGCTGACCCAGAGACAGAGCAGGTAAGGAATGTTATCTTTTTTTTTATGTCTTCCTTCTGGGGGAGGCCCCACGACAGTGCTAGAATTTGACATAAAACATTGAGCACTTGGTGCTGGTGTTTTGGGAAGTTCTTAAAAATTTAGAGGAAGGTGATTGGTTGGCAGAAGTAGATGATGTGTGTGTTGAAGGGGGGAGTATACCTGCCTTCTGTGGCTCTCTCTTTCCCATTGCTGCCATGAGGTGAACAGTCCAAGCACCATGATTTTCTGTAAACTAGAACTCTGAAACCTTGAACCAAAGTAAACCCTTCCTACTCTAAGTTGTTTCTAACAAACCTTTTGTCACAGCAATGGGAAAGAGAATGAAATGAAACTGAGCACTTGGCAGCCAGCGTGGACCAAACCCACCTGTGACCCAGGAATAATAAACTAGGTGATTCCTACACATGAGTGACTCCTGAGTGACTATGGCCATTACATTTTTGTAAGTCAGGAGCAGCTCGCTAGGCAACAGATGGCCAAAGAGCAACCTGTAAGAAAAACAGAGATGAAAGATGAATTAAGAATCAGCAAAAAAGGATGAAGTGAAAAAAAAAAAGGATAACTGTTTTAAAGTAGACCAGTAGCTTCATGATGATTTGATGAGGCAAGTGTTTAAAGTGAGCGCTGTATGAAAGTCCTTCTCTGTAGTGAACTGAACTTGACACACTCTGTGCTCAGGACTCAGGGGGAGACTCACATCAAGGATGGAGATACTAGGTTATAAAATATTTAAACCATCTCATAAAAATTAAGGCTTTCAAACACTGTCCAGCCAAGTGGTTTTTTAGGCAAGCTCTCTGGGAAGCTATCAAGACTATGAATTCCTATTTCCTACAGCTCCAGCCGCATTACCTTGCACTTTCCATGGTTATATTTCACCATGTTCTAAACGTAAGCTCTCCTTGCTGTTGAATCCAGGTCTTGGGAATTGACCCAAGTATTCATAATCCCCTAGCCCACTTGTGCTTTGGAGTGGACACGAGGCACCAGGTGAGATAATCAAAGACGATCAAATCCCTCAGCTGATGATCACAGACCACGCCATGAAAAGTCCTGTCTTAAAGCTGAACCATCAGTCTTTTGGAGTAAGACCTCAGCAAACACAACCAGACACAAGCCCACACCCAATGACATTGTCTGAGAAACTGCTTAACAATGCTAGTAGGAACAACATCCCTGACATCTGTTTCCATTTAAGGGTAACTAGACAAATGTGACTCAAGCATGGACACTTATCCTGAGTCCCTGATTGGTACTCCTTTGATCTTACTTTTCCTTTTATTCTCCCTTTCATCCTCTATGCCCCAAATGTTCCTATGTCCTCATAACTCAGGGATTTGCTGTAGCACAATTAAAATAGTATTTATCTTCTTTATAGATTTGTATACATGTCTTCCATATGTGAAAAAATATGGAGGGTTCTCAAAAATCATTTAATTTTACTTTTATATGAATTATTTGTTTTAAATCTCATCTGTTTCTTAATTCTGTTTTATCTACTACTGAGCTAAAAATAGCTCCGGGCTGCTTCTTTCTTCTCACAGAAATCCACTGTGGGTTTTGTGTACTGTTTGCTCCTACTCAAGAGTTAACCTAGCTACAGGATTTTATCACAAACACTGTGATGTCTGTCCTAATGCATAGCCATAATCATATAGCCTTAGAACAGGTCATAATCTTACACAGCTTTTCTAAGACATATGTACCAGTTTGCATTCCCAAGAGCAACATACAAATACTTTCCTCTGTCCTGGTCAGCACTTGACACTATCTGCTTTCATGACTGATAGGTAAAATGCTATCACAGGCACAGCTCATCCACGAGCTTTCCCTGGTGCCTACCCAAGCTATCCTACTCCCATTCCTAAATGAGACCTGAAAACTGACTGCACCAGTTAACAGTGGGACCACAATGGATGGGGGAATGGCACAAGACCTAACCCTAGATGAAGAGCTACAGGCAAATAACTGCTTTGCGAAAGAGACACTCAGAGTTCCTAGGGATAATCCCAGTGATAGGTTACATAAGCGCAAGTGGTCGGCCCTAAAATACATAAGAGCAGGACAAAATGGACTCATCAGACTGTATTTATATGAACACCCCCCACCGTGTGTGTGTGTGTGTGTGTGTGTGTGTGTATGTGTGTGTAACAATAACTAAACAAGATTAGGAGGTGGAATCAAAGGAAGAGCTGAAGTGGGAAGGAGAGAGGAACAGAAATCACACAAATACAGTACTCATGTATAAAATTCTAAAAATAACTCATTAAAATGGCATCTCTTCCTTTTAACTCATTTGTCTGTTGTGGTGTCATGTATACTTTGCCTTCCACAAATTGCTGACTTATATATTTTATCCTCCTTCTTACAAGTCACCTTTCTTCTATTTCCTCACTTTCCAGGGTTCACAGAATGGTCTGAGTATTTAGCATGATAATTATACTTGTTACCCTAAGGAACAAAATGCACTCATTTTGTCATAATCAAAATAATTATTTTTTTGATATTTTTCTCCAAGATTCTTTTTTTTTTTTTTTTTTTTTTTTTGGTTTTTCGAGACAGGGTTTCTCTGTGGCTTTGGAGGCTGTCCTGGAACTAGCTCTTATAGACCAGGCTGGCCTGGAACTCACAGAGATCTGCCTGCCTCTGCCTCCCAAGTGCTGGGATTAAAGGCATGCGCCACCAACGCCCGGCCCAAGATTCTTTTTTTTTCTCCAAGATTCTTATTGAACGTATCTTCCTACATCACAAGGTCTCAGCATCTTCCTCTATGAACTGTATATCTTCATTTTTAACAGTTAGGTGTGTGTCCCATGTAAAGCTTTGTTCAAATTACGACATATGGGGAGCTGAAGAGATGGCTACCTGGTTAAGAGCACTGCCTGCTATTCCAGAGGACCTGTGTTCAATTCCTAGCCCTGACATGACAGCTCACAATTGTCTGTACTCCAGAATAAAACACCCTTGCACAGACACACATGCAGGCAAAACATCAATGCACATGAAATAAAAATATTTAAAAAATAAACCATGAAGTATCAAATAGTTTCATTTTTCTTCTTTCATGAGCCAATGTTCTTATATCCATTCCTGATAACATGCCCATACAGACATAGCAATGAATCTGGACTCTATCAGACCCTACAACTGATACTCTAGAACAGGGGTGGCTAAATCATTCTCTATAAGGGACAGTTGCAAGTGGCTACATAATCTCATAACTGCTCACCTCTGGCATGTAGTATACATGCTGCCACAGCTGTATCTGGGTTCTAATAAAACTTTACTTACAGCAAACTCACAGTCTGGACTTAGCACACAATCTGTAGATTGTCAAGTCTATGTATATCACTACCCCTTCAAAAAATTCCTGGACAGAAGTTGACTGCATTGGATTTAAATTTGATGGAGGGGAGATGGCACATCGTCTCAATATTCAATGAAGCCGTCTCTGGACACTTCTTTTGTGTTGATTAACACTATAATAAAACTCTGGTGACAGTTTTTAATTTCTACTTTATGTTTTAAGTATTCTGTTTTAGCATTCTCCTAGACAGCCTTTGGGCTTTACCAATGCTGTAAATTACTGCCATAATTGTTGGTAACTATTGATTTTTGTAAGTTTGTGTAGCAACCAGGCTATGTTCCCCCATCGCTAATAATGGTCTCCACAGAGTTTCTCTGGATTTCCATATAAAATTTTACTTAGAAATAATGAAAATGTTATCATTTTAATTAATGTATTTTTCTCTTGTGAGATCTCCCACAATGTGTTCAAAGGCAAAAGTAACAATGCTATCCTTGTCTTATTCTAAAATTATAATTAATGAGTGTAAACTTTTGTTTTTCTATTAAAGAAAACATCCACTGTAAGTTTTAGTTAAAAGAAAAAAGAAAGGAAGGAAGGAAAGAAGGAAGGGAAAATAAATAAATAAACAAATTTACATACTGAGCTAGAAGGAAAAAAAAATCTAAGTTTCCTAAAGATTAACTGTATTTATAAATAAATAAATCCACTAAACATATTTCTTATACTACAACTTTGTATTCTTTGCCATTGATGTGATTGGCAGATTTCTTAAAATATTTAACTATCCTGTTACTTTTCAATTGCCTTATCCACTCATATCATTTTATTCTTTAGTGAGCTGTCATATTAGACTTCTGGGTGTTGCAGGTGAAGCTGGTCAAATGCCTTTAAATTTAACTTACCAGGTATTCATTGTCAACATCTACCTAAATAGGCTGGCTCATTTGGCTTATTTTGAAAGAAATTTTATTCCCACTTTCTGTTCCTTTAGCAGTGGTTCTCAACATGTGGGTTACAACCCTTTGGGGTTGAAGGACCCTTTCACTAGCGTCATACACCAGATATCCTGCATTTAAGATATTTACATTATGACTCATAACAGTAGCAAAAATTACTGTTATGAAGTAGCGATGAAAAAATTTATGTTTGGGAGTCACCACAATGCAAGGAGCTGTATTAAAAGGTTATAGCATTAGGAAGATTGAGAACCACTGCTTCAGAGTTGAACAAAACTCATTTGTCAAGCTGTGTGCCTCTTCCTATTACAGGAGGAGGTTTTGACAATCATGATATTTCTTGATTTACCTCAGTGATTTTTTTCTTGTATTAATTTCTAAGCCTTTTCATACCCATTTTAATTTTCATTATAAAAATAATGATTTAATGGGTTAAGAATATAATTGATAATCACTTTTATTATTTATTTTGAGGTTTATCAAAATATGAATATTTTATGTTTTTCTATGTTTTAATTTTATTAATCAAATAATTTTTCTCAGACTGATCACAGTGTCCACTTCCTCCCTCCTCTCCTCCCAGTCACCCTCCCATCTCCTCCTACCATCTACTCCCTCTTCCTTCCCTTCAGAAAAGTACAGGCCTTTCATATATATCAGCCAGCCATGGGATATCAAGTTGCAACAAGACTAGGCACCTCCTCTTCTATTAAGGCTGGATGAGGCAACCCAGCAGGAGAAAAGGGTTCTAAGAGCAAGCAACAGAGTCAGAGATAGTCTCTGCTCCCTCTGCTTGGAGTCTCACAAGAAGACCAAGCCACACAACTGCAACACACATACAGAGGACAATACCCTTCGCAATAGCCACAAATAATATAAAATATCTTGGTGTAACTTTAACCAAGCAAGTGAAAGAACAATGTGGCAAGAACTTCAAGTTTTGAAGAAGCTGAAGAAGATATCAGAAGATGAAAAGATCTTCCATGGTCATTGGTCATCTTACCAAAAGCAATCTACATATTCAGTGCAATTCCCACCAAAATTCCAACACAATTCTTTACAGAACTTGAAAGAACAATACACAACTTCATGTGGAAAAAAATCAGGATAGCTAAAATAATCCTATACAATAAAAGAAGTTGCAGAGGTACCACTATCCCTGATTTCAAGCTGTACTGTAAAGCTACAGCAATAAGAACTGTGTTGTATTGGCATAAAAACAAATAAGTTGATCAATGGAACTGAATCAAAAACCCAGAAATAAACCACATACCTATGGACACCTGATTTTCATAAAGAAGCCAGAAACATTCAATGGAAAAAAGAAAGCATCTTCAACAAATGGTGCTGGTCTAACTGGATATCAACATATAGATCCATATCTATCCCCTTACAGAATACTCAAGTCTAAGTGGATCAAAGGCCCACCATAAAACCAGATACATGGAAGCTGATAGAAGAGAAAATCTGGAATAGCCTTAAACACATTGCCACACGAGACAACCTCCTGAATGAAATACACATAGTGCAGACACTAAGATCTACAATTAATGAATGGGACCTCATGAATCTGAAGTTTCTGTAAGGCAAAGGACACTGTCAAAAGAAAAAATGGCAGCCTACACAATGGGAAAAGATCTTCATCAAGCCCACATTTGACAGAGGGCTGATTTCCAAAATGTATAAAGAATCCAAGAAACAGATTTAAAAACTTCTAATTAAAAAAAAAGGTGTACAGAGCTAAACAGATAATTCTCAACAGAAGAATCTCAAAATGGCCCAGAATCCCTTTAAGAAATGTTCAACATCCTTAGCCATCAGGGAAATACAAATCAAAATGACTCTGAGATGCTATCTTATACCCATCAGAAGAGTAAAGAGCAAAAACACAAAAATACAGTTCATGCTGGCAAGAATGTAGAACAAGAGGAAAACTCCTCTATTGGTGGTGGAAGTGCAAACTTGTACAGCCACTTTGGAAAGCAATATGGTGGTTCCTCAGAAAATTGGGAACCGATCTACCCCAAGATCCACCTATACCACTCCTGGGCTTATATCCAAAGGACACTCCATCTTACAACAAGAACACTTGTTCAACTCTGTTCATAGCAGCTTTATTCATAATACTCAGAAACTGGAAACAACCTAGATATCAACCAAAGAATGAATAAAGAAAATGTGGTACATTTACACAATGGCTGTTAGAAACAATGATATCATAAGATTTGCAGGCAAATAAATGGAACTAGAAAAGATCATCTTGAGTGAGGTTAACACAGACCCAGAAAGACAAACATGATATGTATTCACTTATAGGTGGATATGATCTGTGAAGTAAAGGATAACCATGCCACAATCCACAGACTCAAAGAAGTTAAGTAACAAGGCAGCCTAGGGCTGGGGCATGAATCTCACTGCGAAGGGGAAATAGAATAGACATCACAGGTAGATAGGGGAAAGGATATGGATGGGAGGTGGGCATGGGAACAGGAGGGACCAGGTGGGAGGAGGAGGGAGGGAAAGAGTTCTGGGAAAGACAGCTGGAATCAGGGGCATCCCTGGGATAAACTGGAAACCTAGGGCATTGAAAACTTACAAATATATATGAATGTGACCTTAACTTCTTACATTTTTCAAAGAATTAATTCAGATTGCTCAGCTTTCACTAATTTTACTATTATTCATTTTCTGTACTTTTGTTTCTTCCTTGAAAATATTCTTTATCTCTGCTATTTCTTCAAATTAATGCTATTGCAGTTTTCATACCTACTGGAGTCCAACACCGTATCTGCTGGTTCCTCCGCTGTTTTTCTCTTCAGTCGCTGTTTTTCTCTTCAGTAGCAACAGCTACATTTTGCCTTCAAAGCTGCCTATTAGCTGCATCTTTCTCCTGTGCTTTCATTATTTCTCAGCTCTTGGAAACTGCAGTTCTTGTCATGATTTCCTATTTAACTCTAGGGTTACTTCGCAGTGTGCTTTTTTTATTTCCAGGCACATGGGATGTTTCTCCTATCTGCTTGTTAATAGGTCTGATTTACTGCACTGTGGAGAAGAGAAACTTTATGCCAGTATTGCTTCTGTTTTTGCATTTGAGACTCCTTCCTGGACCATCACAGAGGAACCATGTCCCTAATCTCACACCCTGAAAAATGAAATGTGTTCAGCCCCCACTCAGCCTATTTGTATGATTGACTTCACTGTTGTCCAAATCTCTGTCTCTACTTGTCATATCTGCCTCATTAGTTTCTAGGGGAATTGAATCAAATGTCTTACTACAGTGTTCAAGTCAATGGCACATGTCATACTTGCTGTTTTGTATATACCACAATCATATATGCACAGACCTATGTTCCGTTTGCTTCACTATATTGATTGCTTTGCTCATGTTTGACAAATATGGACATTTCCTATCACTCCATCTTCAACTTTTAAGATAATGTACCCTAGCATCTTGTTTTCTCTGTATTACCGAGGATGCCTGATAACCTGAACCTCTTGTGGATTTTATTTATTCTTTAAATTTGATGTCATTACAAAATTTCATCTATCTTACTTTTTCTCCATTTTCTCAATAAGTTTTCTTCCTTTCTGATTAGGTCAGGCTGGGTGATGGGTGATCCTGAGGGATATGTCTATCTCTGCTTCCTCACTGGGAATACAAAGGTGTGTTCAGCTTTTCCATGGATTCTGTGGGTCAAACTCAGGCTCTCAGCAAGCACTTCACTGGGCTCCTTCTCCCCAGGACCCTTAACACACCCTTACCTCACTGGTGACTTTCAGACATTATACTCCATCTTTCTCGTGTTTGAATTTGGGACATGTCCAAATAATATGGGGCTATAATTTCTAATAACTTATATTTTCCAGACTCCACTGCTTACTTCAGGGTCCCATCTTTGTGCCTCAGCTCATGGAGGCCACAACCTCCTCCTCAGGCTGTGAAGCAATAGGTTCTGGCATTGCTGACCTTGAATCTGACCCTCCTCTTTGGTTCTTAGCATACCATTTCCTCCAGAATTCAGTAATCCTCTGACTGAATACCATGTACTGTATACAATCTTTTAAAATCCGTTTTAATGGAGAAATACCCTGAACACCTATTCCATCATATTCCTAGAGTCTAAAGTTGTCATTACTAATTGATTTCAAAAGAAAAATAGACCACTAAATTCTTTGCTTATTATTTCCCATTTTTCTTCCTTTATGTATTTATTTTTCTATACTTTAATCTCTAAAATTACCTTTAGAAAGGGTCTACATGTGCCATATGTGAATTTTTTTCATAATAATATACTTATTTCACCCTTCAGTTTAAATAAGCAGCCTACAAGAACAGCCTAAACTCTAAGTTTCAAAACTGATCAATTACATATTGACCTCTTTGTATCCTCAGCTGACACTCAGGTTACCGTATAACATGTGTTGTTCTGGTTTCCAATATCAAAATAATGTCTGTATGAAGCCCGAGCATAGAGCTATGTATTAATACCCATCAATAACTATAACAATTATAACAAAGTCAAAGGCTATCCTCTCGGTCAAGTCTTTAATGAGAATTCCTGTCTCTCCCTAGATCCTGTGGCTTACAACAGTCCCTCCTGCATACTGCCTGTGGAGACTCAGTCTCAGTCTCGCCATGCACAGCATCTTCACATGGCCTTTTCTGTGTGCCCTCACATGTTAAACTAATACAGACTGAGGACTGCGGAGAGGGCTCAGTTGGAAAAGTTCCTGCTGCCTAAGCAGTTTCCAGGGAGACTGCTTCTCAACAAGGTGGCTAAGTCCTGAGTGCCTTAGACTGACCTCTTGCAGCTCTCTACACACAGATGCACATATGTGAACATGCATCTGCACACACACTAATAACAGCCACCAGAGATACAAGCCAGTGAGTGTATTTAGGGCCCGGCACAACCCATATGATAACCTCTGAAACAATCACATCTACAGAGACTTTTATTTTCAAGCAAGGTCATATTCTGAAGTTCCTTTTGGGGATTGGAGGGTATGATTAGACTAACATTACTGATTCCCATTGTTTTGTTTTTCTTTTATTTAAATGACACTTTTTTCAATTATTGTGTGTCCTACTGCAGTTTCTCCTCTCTCCTCTCCTCCAGTTCCTACTGCTTTATACACCATAAGGCAGGTGTGAGGCCTTTGGTTTCCATTGCATCCCTTAAATGTCTGGTCTATCGTCTATCTTCAGATTCCCCTTGACACAAGTTAGCACATCAGCTTTTCAGAGATCCTATCTGACATTTCTATTCATTCAGTTTCTCTCTAAGCTCTCATGTCAGTCTTCTCATATCTATTTCTTCCCGATGTCTTTTGGGAAACAGCCTTAAAGCAAAATCCAGCCACTCATTTATCCATTTATTTAGCTCCTAAATTTCTATCAGAAGCTTACTTATACCCAGTTTACCCTCTGTGCCCTGGCTACCCTTCTCTGCATGTCCCACCTTCTGATATATCACTCTTGCCAATAAACTCATATAGTTCTACTATGTATGTTTGCACAAGTCTGGTTTGCCAATAATTTATAATAGTGGATGCCCTCTGGTCTCTCACTAATTCTTCTTCCCCTTTGATGACAGACATAACTGAAACCACTCCCTGTCTAAAGAAAGCAGGAAGAAATGAAGCTGGGGTTCAAAGTTCCCTACTTGACTTAGCCCACTCTGACTCTCTGCAAGGTGATGAACTTCTCATCCATGGATATCTCATTTGAAACCAGGAGATGATGGCATGCATTCAGCATACGTCACTGTCTGACACATGACGTAGGCAGCCAAAATAGAAATATCTTCCACTTTCTCTACAGTGGTCGCATTCTGATTCTCTGTTAATTGTAGAAAAAAAAAAACTTCCCAGTTAATAGACCTCAAATTGTAATTTAAATGAAGAAGAGAAATATTTCAGGGACTGTAAAAAGAACACAAGTGTGTACCATAGTTAAAAAAAAAATAAAACAGCGGTATGATGGTGCTGGCGTCTCCGGGATCTGAAATGGTCTGCAAGACTGAGATAAATGTTAAATATTTTACTCTCATATGAACATGGCAAAAGCAATTTTAGTTTAGGCTAAAGCAAAACTGCTGAATCTTTTCTACCAAACAAGGAAGTTGGATTTACTCTGTTGAGTTTCCAAATGAAAATCACATCCAGGAAACCCTGGTTTTTTTTTTTTAAGCAAATATACAGATAAAATTATTTCTGGAATACAGAAAATTAAGGATTTAGATAATGGGTCATGTACCTCAATTATATTAATTAATACATGCTAGTCAATAAAGAAATTGTAGGGACTTGGTTTTAATTCTCGTTACAAAGAAAATGGGAAGTAGTTATTTTAACCTAAACCAAAGACATATCTTAGCCTTTTTCTCCTTCTTCTTGATATTGTGTGACAATAACTTATTTTCTGTTTCTCCCATTTTTACATCATGAGAGGAATCATCTCTCTGTTCTCACGTATGATCTACTTGTACAATCTCTGTCCCACCTCTGCCCTCTGCTAAATCTATTCCTGTCACTCTTAGTGGCTTGTAAGAACACAAGTTCAAGGACTTCATCCTCAAAGTTAATAAAATGGAAACGAACTAGTGCACCCCCTTTCTGTCCCTCATGTATACAAGTTTGTGAGTCAGTATGGCTGATTAGTGTGGTTGCTGACAGGAATAGTTGAGCCATAGACTTTGTGGACTATGGTTTAGTGACCACGGCAGATGACAACTCATTCCAGGGACGGTCAGGTTTATTCCTGGCTTGCTCTTAAATGTTATGCTAATGTTTCACTAAGCTGCCAATGCTTCAAATCTTTCCAAAAGGAATAGGCAGCTCTAGAATTTCTGGGTGGAAAAGGACCTGTGAGATCACTTAGATCCATTCGTCTCATTTTAGAGACACTGAGCACGTTCAGAAGGCAAGAGGCCTATTCAAATGAACACTGAACTTCAGTGGTCTCGGGGCTTTTTATACAGGATACTATTTAAGCATTGATTAAACTTGGGACCCCAATTTGAGAAGCTAAATTAAAGTTAACACACTCTGGGGGCATCCGTTAGTACTAAATCCATGAGCAATACTCACTATGAGAGGTTTAACAGAGGATTCAGAATATAAGCCCATGTCTCTTAATTTCATATTACCTCTTCCAACAGAGAACTCTATGAACTGCCTTTTTTAGTTTTTGTTATGTGACGACTCATAAAAATCCATGCCCCAACCGTGGAACTTCAGGACTTCCAGTAACCACATGACCAAACACATAAAGATGAGAGATTCTAACCGGCTGACGACCAAAGCATTGCTCCAGGATGAATGCAAAGTTTACGTTTCCATAAACTTAGACATTCAAGTTGTGGCCTGCTGACTAGCAACACCCACCTCACCTGAATGTCATAAATAATGCCTCTTCTGCAGTGCGGCACAGCTATGCCCTAAAGTGTGGAACATGCTCCCCCAGAATGCTAGCTATAATGCTAGGCTGACTAAAACCATCCAGAGAGCTTTCAAAAGGACCCAATTCTTTGACATCATCATACCCTAACTCCAACGGAACCTCTGCGAGGATGAGACAAACATGGCTCCACAGGTACACAGACTTGGGTGCAATGTCTGTTTTCCTTGTGAGCCTATTCATTGTATGACTGTGGCATGCTCCTTAGCTCATGTGCCTCGGTGACACAGGGCACCAATTCCTTCCTCCATACAGTCTCTTAAGTACCTAGTAACTATTTAGTTAACTGCTACATTTTTACCCCAGCAAAAAGTAACCATTAATTGTTTTTAATAAACAAGAGTTGATTTTCAACTAATGCAATATTTAATACTGGTAAGGAACTTGGTACTGATATTATTATAAAATGGCGTTTAGTCACTAAAAATAAAGCAAAATCTGGCATGGTACTGAGTAGACGACACACCTCTCCATGAGATAGTAGTTGTGGTCAAGAAGCAGCGCTCACGTAACGGGAAAAGCGCTGGTGCCTATGCACTGCCTCCAGCCTCCTAACAAGCTAGACGACACATCCTTACTCCTCTGCACAGTCCTACGGAGAAGGCACTCTGCACGTCTGCCTTCGTGGACCCCTAGGATTTTGTCACTTACAACAATTCCTGGATTGTAAAATCACCATGCTCAGAAGATACAGAATTAGGAAGGCTATTGAAATCAATTGCTAAATAGCTCTCAGGACATTTTTGTGATATTTTGCAGTCAACAGTCATGTAGGGTAGATTGCCCATTTCCATAGAACTTTTGTCAATATTGGACATTCTCTAAATCTGTTATACAAATTGTCATTACTTAGGAACACAATACAGAGGGAAATGACTTCTTCAAAATGTTCTAGCTAGAGCAATCTACCATGAACACTAATGTCTCCTAGGCAACCAGGAAACCAAACATGATTAAAAAAGAAATGCTGCTCCTTTTGTTAAAAGAATGGGGGAAAAAAGTGTTTTCTTTAAGCTAGAAAATTAAAGATCTTATTCCATTAGAGCTGGGATTGCAAAGGTTCACTGTGAAAAACAAAGTAATCTCCTACTTCATGCTCTGACAAAACTCAGTGAATGACAAAAGGCTAGAATAACCTTTTGGCATCTATGCCCTGGACTGTTCCAATGGCTAGGGGACTCTATTCCAGTATATATGAAAACTGAGGGCTAACTGTGAACCAAGAATGTAAATGA
This sequence comes from Mesocricetus auratus, assembly GCF_017639785.1. Taxonomy (NCBI): domain Eukaryota; kingdom Metazoa; phylum Chordata; class Mammalia; order Rodentia; family Cricetidae; genus Mesocricetus; species Mesocricetus auratus. Next base: position 80,977,364 of record NW_024429190.1, read on the forward strand.
GCTTGAAAGCTGCTGGCTCATGGATCCCAAGACTCACCTTAGCAGGAAAAATGGCCTGTCATCTAACTGAGCAACAGCACACTCTGGGAGCTGGCCAGAGTCTCAAATATATTTCATTGACTTGGAAAACCATCAAGGTACAAAATGAATGGCTGGAGACATACGTTAAAGTTTATATATTTTTAAAAACCATTCTTTTTTGATATTTGTTTTAATTTAAGTTAGAAACAAGCTTGTTTCACATGTCAATCCCAGCTCACCCTCCCTCTCCTCCTCCCCTGCCCTTCCCACCAGGCCCCCCAGTCCCCCATCCAATCTCCACTCTGATCCCTAGGTAGGGTGAGGCCCTCCATAAAAACCATTCTTAACCTAAACATGTCACAATTCCACGGAGGACAGCATAAGATTCCACAAATGATGGCAAAAGACAAGGAAAGACAACTGGAAATGTCTCTGAATTTATACAAACAAAATAATCTACAGTTTATTAATATAATCTCAATCTTTATTTTCCATATCTAAGCTTTTAAAAAACTTAGGATGCCCATTTATTAAAAGAGAAATAATTCTTTCATTTAGGTAAGTTGAAATGCTTTTCTCCTCTACAATATTTAGTGTCTTGAATATTTCTAAGCTATGTATGATTTAAAGAAGCTAATATTCTGGGACATATACATATATATACATATATGTGTGTGTATACACACATATATATGTCTTATGTGGAGTATACAGTACAATACAATGTGTTACTATAATGTAAATATAGAACACACATACATACATATATTACTCAACACATGTAAGCCGATAAAGTTTTTCTTTGATCATGTTTCAATTTTCGTGATCACACACATCTAAGGTGAAATACTGTACTACATACAAACTATTTTTTTTAACATCTTATCTGCCAATCTGTTTTCTATAGTGACTGTTTATTTCATATTCCTACATGTATGGAAAAAAAAAGGTTCAGATTCTGCACACTGTCAACAGCCCACACTCAGAAACTCACATGTTCTGGATGAGAACTGGACACGGGGTACCTTTTTTTTGTTATGTTCTCTGTGACAAAGACTCAAAGTTCTTTATTCACACTGTTTATATCCAGCTCCTGAAGAATATTCATACCTACTGACCATGTTGCTTACAATGTTCCAGAATTCTTTAGTAGTTTTTTTCATTCTTGTCACACCCCATCAGCCCAACGATGATTTATTCAAAGAGAAAACAAAAATGAAACATGAAAGACAACATCCTATAACAATCTCATGTTTATTTTCCAAGGATAGGGAATACTTTTTTAGTTGTTTTGTTTTCAGAGTTTTTGAAACAGAGATTCTCTGTGTGTGGCTCTGGCTGTTCTGGAACTAGCTCTGTAGACCATGTTGACTTTGAACTCATGGACATTCTCCTGCCTCTGCCTCCAGAGTATTCAGATTAAATCAGTGTGCAGCTGCCCAGTCCTTAGCCACAGAGCTAGCCAGATGAAGAGCCTCCATGAGCAAGGCCCCCACTCCAGAGCGAAAAAAGCTTATGGATAAGAAGTTATCCCTGAAGTTATGTGGCGGCAGACATATTGAAGGGATACTTCAGGGCTTTCATCCCTTTCTTGGTTTTGTGATTGATGAATGTGTGGAGATGTCAATTAGTGGGTAACATAATAACATTGGAATGATGGTCATATGAGGAAATGTGAGGAGCCTTGGAAAGGACCTAATAAATGGCTGTTCAACAGAGGAGTTCACATCCCTCCCTAAAGGACCTATTGGATTATGGTCATATGAAACTTCTTGCTAAATAAACTTTTGTGATATTCAAAGATGAAAGAAAAAGAAAAATGACATTTTAGGTCACTGTGTACCTATATACAAGGAGAACTCTAAAATGGATGGATGGTTTGCCTCATAATTTTGGAGTCAGTTCTTTTATCTTTTCTGCATACTTTCATCTTTGACAAGAACCACAGACAAGAGTACCTGCATTCACCCACAGGAGGAGGGAGAACATGGGCCTGCTTCCAACATACCTTCTGGAGCCCTGCTCAGAGCCTTCCAAGGAATGGGGACTGCACCCTGGGGAACCAGTCCCTAAGTATCAGCCCATCCAGAGTCTGCCAGAATCAAGGTGCTAGTCAAACCTCCACCCACGGGAAGAGATAAGCACGGGTGTGTTTCCAGGCCACCTTCCGGTGCCCTGCTTGGAATCTCCTGAGGCCTGGGGACTGCTGGAGGGGGAAGACATCCCATCCAGAGTCTGCCAGCATCATGGTGCTAGTACTGCCTCCACCCACAGGAGGAGAAGAGCCATCGGAGTACTGAAACTGCTTGCACCAACTGGAAGAGAACCTTGGTCACATACCCACCAGGAGAGGGAGAGACCCCACCAGTACCCACTGGAAGAAATGATGGGAAGACGACAGTATAAGAACACAGTCTGCCGGGCATTGGTGGCTCATGCCTTTAATCCCAGCACTCAGGAGGCAGAGGATCTCTGTGAGTTCAAGGTAAGCCTGGTCTACAGAGCAAATTCCAGGACAACCTCCAAAGCAATACAGAGAAACGCTGTCTCAACCGCCCCCCCCAAAATAAGATGGGCAAATGATCAGGAACTACAGATGCAAAGTATAACCAACAGAATACAAGAGATGGAAGAGAGAATCCCAGGCAATCAAGACACACTAGGAGAAATAGATTCATTGACAGAAAAAAAATCTTAAATCCAACAAATCCCTAACACAAAATATCCAGGAAATATGGGACACCATGAAAGGACCAAACCTAAGAATAATAGGTATAGAAGAAGGTGAAGAAACCTACCTCAAAGGTGAAGAACACATATTCAACAAAATCATAGAAGAAAACTTTCCCAACCTAAAAATAGACATGCCAATGAAAGTACAAAAAGCTTTCAGAACACCAGATAGAGTGGACCAAAAAAAGTCCCCAGACCAAATAATAATCATAACACCAAACATACACAATAAAGAAAGAGTATTAGCAACAGCAAAGGAAAAAGTCCAAGCAACATATAAAGGCAAACTTATCAGAATCGCACCTGATTTCCCATGGAAACTTTGAAAGTCAGAAGCTCCTGGATAGACATTCTACCAACACTAAGAGACCATGGATGCCAGCCCACACCCAATAAAGCTTTCAATCACTATAGATGGAGAAAACAATATGTTCCATGACAAAACCAGATTTAAACAATACATATCCGCTAATCCAGCCCTACAGAAAGCACTGGAAGGAAAACTCCAACCTAAGGAAGTTAACTACACCCACAAAAACATAGACAATAGATAATACCACTCTACCAACAGCCAAAAGAAAAAAAAGGGGGGGGGAGGAATCCACATACAATACCACCACAAACAATAAATCCAAGACAAACAAGAACTAATATTCAATGGTCATTAATATCCATCAATATTAATGGTCTTAAATTGCCTATAAAAAGACACAGACTAACAGAATGGATCCGAAGACAGAATCCATCCTTCTGCTGCATACAAGAAACACACCTCAACTTCAAAGACTGACAATACCTCAGAGTTAAGAATTCCAGAAAATGAAACTAGAAACATGCAGGTGTAGCAATCCTAATATTTAACAAATTAGACTTTAAACTGAAATCAATCAAAAGAGATGAAGATCATTTCCTATTCATCACAGGAGAAATTAATCATGATGAAGTCTCAATTCTGAACATCTATGCCACAAATACAGAGGCATCCAAGTTCATAAAAGAAGCATTACTAAAACTCAAATCACAAATAAAACTTCATACACTTATAGTGGGGGACTTCAACACCCCACTCTCACCACTAGACAGGACCATTAGACAGAAACTTAACAAAAAAAAAAGTAACTAACAGAAGATATGACACAATTGGGTTTAACAGGCATCTATAGAACATTCCATCCAAACACAAAAGAATATACCTACTTCTCAGCACCACATAGAACCTTCTCTAAAATCAACCACATACTCAACAATATAGCAAACCTCAATAGGTACAAAAAATTGGAATAACTCCATGTATCTTATCAGACCACCATGCTTTAAAGTTAGAATTCAACAACACAAATTGCAGAAACTCTACAAACTCATGGAAATTGAACAATGTGCACCTGCACCATTTCTGGGTCAAGGAAGAAATAAAAAAAGGAAAGACTTCCTCAAATTCAATGAGAATGAAGACACAACATACCCAAACTTATGGGACACTGAAAACAGTGCTAAGAGGATAGTTCATAGCACTAAGTACCCACATGAAGAAACTGGAGAATAGTCACACTAGAGAATTGACAGCACAGTTGAAAAGTCTAGAACCAAAAGAAGCAAACTAATGCTGGAGGAGTAGACACCAGGAAATAATCAAATTGAGGACTGAAATCAATAAAGTTGAAACAAAGAAAGCAAGAAAAAATCAACATAACAAAAAGTTGGTTTTTCCAGAAAATCAACAAGATAGACAAACCTTTGTCCACACTAACCAAAAGGAGGAGAGAGACCAAGCAAATTAAAAATATCAAAAATGAAAAGGGGAACATAGCAGTAGACACTGAGGAAATCCAAAGAATCATCGGTTCATACTTTGAAAACCTGTACTCCACAAAATTCAAAGATTTAAAGGAAATGAACAATTTTCTGGAAAAATATAATTTACCAAAATTAAATCAAGAACATATAAGTAATTTAAACATACCTATAACCCTTAATGAAATATAAGCAGTCATCAAAAAGTCTCCCAGCCAAAAAATCTCATGACCAGATGGTTTCAGTGCAGAATTACACCAGAAATTCAAAGAACAGCTAATGCCAACACTCCTCAAAGTGTTCCACACAATAGAAGCATAAGGGTCATTGCTAAACTCTTTTTACAAAGTTACAATTACCTTGGTAACCAAGCCACACAAGGACACAACTAAGAAAGAGAACTTCAGACCAATATCTCTCATGAACATTGATGCAAAAATACTCAATAAAATACTGGGAAATTGAATCCAAGAACACATCAGAGAAATCATCCACAATGATCAAGTAGGCTACTAAAAAACATAACTACAGACCAGTATCCCTCATGAAAATTAATGCAAAAATACTCAATAAAATACTAGCAAATCAGATCAAAGAACACATCAGAGAAATCATCTACCATGATCAAGTAGGCTTCATCCCAGGGATGCAGGGATGGTTCAATATATGAAAATCCATCAATGTAATCCACCATATGAACCATATGAACAGACTGAAAATGAACAACCACATGATCATGTCACTAGATGTTGAAAAAGTCTTTGACAAAATTCAACATCCCTTCATGATAAAGGACTTGAAGATATCAGGGATGATAGTAACATACCTAAACATAATAAAAGCAATATACAACGAACTAGCAGCCAACATCAAACTAAATGGAGAGAAACTCAATATGATTCCTCTAAAATCAGGAACAAGACAAGGCTGTTCACTCTCTCCATATCTTTTTAATATTGTTCTTGAAATTCTAGGAGAGCAATATGACAACAAAAGGAGATCAGGGGGATACAAATTGGAAAGGAAGAATCAAACTTTCACTATTTGCAGATGATATGATAGTATACATAAATGACCTGGAGAATTGTACATGGGAATTCCTAAAGTTGGTAAACACCTTAGCAAAGTGGCAGGATACAAGTTTAACTCAAAAAACTCAGTAGTCCTACTATATATAGACAATAAATGGGCTGAGAAAGAAATCAGAGAAACATCACCCTTTAAAATAGCCACAAACAACATAAGATATCTTGGCATAATGCTAACCAAACAAGTGAAAGTCCTATATAACAAGAACACTGAGTCTTTAAAGAAAGAAATTAAAGAAGACTCCAAAAAATGGAAAGATCTCCCATGCTCTTGCATAGATAGGATCTACATAGTCAAAATGGCAATCTTGCCAAAAGCAATTTACAGATTCAATGCAATCCCCATCAAAATCCCATCACAACTGTGCACATAACTTGAAAGAACAATACTCAACTTTATATAGAAAAACAACAGACCTAGGAGAGCAAAAACAACCCTGTAAAATAAAGAAACTTCCAGAGGCATCACCATCCCTGGCTTCAAGGTCTATTATAGAGCCATAGACCTGAAAACAGCTTGGTATTGGCACAAAAACAGACAGGTAGGCCAATGGAATCATATTGAAAACCCTGTTATTAACCCACACCTCTATGAACACCTGATTTTTGGCAATGGAAAAAAAGTATCTTCAACAAATAGTGCTGGCATAACTGGATGCTGTCATATAAAAGACTGCAGAAGGATCCATATGTAGCACCATATACAAAACTTAAGTCGAAATGGATCAAAGACATCAACATAAATGCAGCCACACTCTGCCTCTTAGAAGAGAAAGTGGGAGGTGCCCTTGAACAAATTGTTACAGGAGACGGCTTCCTGAACATAACTCCAGTAGCACAGAGGCTGAGATCGACAATTAATAAATGGTACCTCCTGAAACTGAGAAGCTTCTGTAAGACAAAGGACACAGTCAACAAGAAAGAACGACACCCCAAAGAATGGGAAAAGATATTCACCAACCCCACATCTGACAGAAGGTTGACTTCCAAAATGTGTAAAGAACTCAAGAAGCTAGTCTCTAAAACACCAAAGGTGGGGTACAAAACTAGAGAATCTAAAATGGCTGAAAGACACTTAAGAAAGTGTTCAATACCCTTAGCCATCAGGGAAATACAAATCAAAACAACTCTGAGATATCATCTTGCTCCTGTCAGAATGATTAAAATCAAAAACACCATTGGCAACTTATGCTGGAGAGGATGTGGAAAAAGGGGAACACCCCTCCACTCTTTGTGGGAATGCAAACTGGTACAGCCGCTTTGGAAATCAGTAAGGCAGTTCCTCAGGAAACTTGAGAATTAGTGTACCACTCTTATGCATATACCCAAAAGATGCACATTCATACAGCAAGGACATCTGTTCAACTATGTTCATAGCAGCATTATTTGTAATATTCAGAACCTGGAAGCAACCTAGATGCCCCTCAACTGAAGAATGGATAAAGAAAATGTGGTACACATAAAAATGGAGGACTACTCGCCAATGGAATCTTGAAATTCTCGGGCAAATGGATGGAACTAGAAGAAAACATCCTGAGTGAGGTAACCAGGTCACAAAAAGAGAAACATGGTATGTACTCACTCATATAAGAATTTTAGACATAGAGCAAAGAATTACCAGCCTACAATCCACACCACCAGAGAAGTTAGGTAACAAGGGGAACCCTAAGAAAGACATACATGGTCCCCCAGAGAATGGGAAAGAGACAAGATCTCTTGAGCTAATTGGAAGCATGGGGGGAGGGCTGAGTTAGGAGAAAGAGAAGGGGAGAAAAGGAGGGGAGCGGAGGACATGTGGGAGCAGGAAGATTGAGTCAGGAGAAGAATAGAGGAGAGCAAGAAAAGAGATAACATAATAGAGGGAGCCATTATAGTTTTAAAGAGAAATCTGGCACTAGGCAAATGTTCAGAGATTTATAAGGAAAACACCAACTAACAATCTAAGCAATACTGGAGAGGCTACCTTAAATGTGCTTCCCCGATAATGAGATTGATGACTACCATATATGCCATCCTAGAGCCTTCATCCAGTAGCTGATAGAAGCAGAATCAGACACCCACAGCTAAAAATTGAGCTGAACTCCTGGAATCCGGTTGCAGAGAGGGAGGAATGATGAGCAAAGTGATTAAGACCCAGCTGGAGAAACTCATAAAAACAGCTGACCTGAACAAGGGAGAGCTTATGAACCCCAGACTGATAGCTGGGACACCAGCACAAGACTGATCCAGAACGTGGGTGTCATTTAGGAGGCCTGGTCAATCTATGGAGCCTCTGGTAGTGGATAAGTATTTATCTCTAGTGTATGAATGGACTCTGGGATTCCCATTTCCCACAGAGGGATACTCTCCTAGCCTAGACACAAGGGTGAGGGCCTAGGCCCTGCTCGAAATGATATGACAGACTTTGAAAATCCCCCATGGAAGGCCATACCCTCCCTGGGGGGCAGAGGAAGAGGGGAGGGAGAGGGAACTGGGATTAACATGTAAAACAAGCTTGTTTCTAATTTAAAATAATTTTTTAAAAAAGAATTGCAGAAAGGATAGTCTGTCTGAAGGGATTTTGTTTTTCAAAAGCCCTCCTGTAATGTTAATCAAGGATCTCAGGATCCAGTAACAAACTTTCCTCTCAGAGGAGAGCACCTGTAAAGCATATTGTCTTCCACAGGCAGACTCATCTAATGATAAATACAGAGTCAACAGATGACATGTATGCTCCATTTGACTCCCAGACCTTGACGATGAAATACAGTACTGTTTATGCAAAAGTGTATACTATTCAGTTTTACTATGCTAAACTAAATACAAAGTGAAACACTACAATATGTATACTGAAGTCCTTTTAAAAAAATGTATTTAGATGATTATCTCTGGGAATGCCAGATGCTTGACCAAAAGTGTCAATTTCTAAACTGAAGGCCTAAGCAGGGTGTAACCCTGTCTCTCATGGAGGCTGAGATTCATCTCAACAAGAAAGATAACCCAAACATGTGTGCCTGTAGACTGATAGCAGAAAGAATACCACAGTTATGCTTGTAGAACACTACTCTAGGAAGAGCATTGAGGTGAAAATATCACTCATGTTATTCTCTCATCTGCGCAATCACATGTGATATGAAGTATGAGAACCCTTCTTCTGGCTTGCTATTTACTCATCTTGTAGCTGAAACCACACTAGCATCTTTATTCAATGCATGAGTCTCTCTCATGGATTAAGAGATACTGGGGTCTTACTTTTCTTTACATCTTAAAAAAAATTTAAAACTAAGAAATACTAAAGCATAAGTACATACATTTTATCGTAGTGAAAATCAACACTGATAAAAACAAATTTTATACACAAATTAATATGATAAGGTCATTATCTCTGCACATAGGAAAGATTATTTTACCAATTCTTCGCCTATGTGGACTTTCTGCATGTATTTTTATGACTGACAAAGCAAGACATGTAGGGCTAATTATAGTGTCAAGTACAGCTATGTGTTACTTGTAATGTATAGGCTGTCTTCTATGGAGTTCTACCATACTCGGTGATTTCTAATTGTATTATACATACGATAATTACATGATTGATAAATTTCCTACTTAACAATGTACCACAGGCAGGTCATACAACCTTGTGAAGGGAAAGGTTTAAAACTATTCAATGAAACCACCCCTTTAACTCACCTCTATGATAAATGGAATGCCCAATGAGAAACAAGGTGTGCATCTAAGACTTTGACCCTAAAGCCAACACAGACCCCCCTACCCACTGAGGTTTTCTAGACTCTGATAAGATGTTGGTTAAATAAAATCACAAGAATCAAACTCTAGCCTCTGAGTTTTATCCTCATTGAAATCATCATGGGCAGAACCTATTTCTACAGCAACAATCAAGAAAGGTTCTCATTCAAGGGTCTTGAAATTGAGCTTCATTTCAACAAGCTTCTATAGTAAAACATGAACTTGAATGCAGTCGAATTTTAGTCGGTCTTCTACCATAATAAATTTACAATGCATCGACAGCTGGGCATCCTCATGAAGAGTCTATTTCCTTCTCTATCTCACCAATGTCTTCCAATTTCCATGCAGATTGACAAACAGTATTTTCCTAGCACTATGGAAACAATAATGGCAGGCAGTCTCTCTCTCTCTCTCTCTCTCTCTCTCTCTCTCTCTCTCTCTCTCTCTCTCTCTCTCTCTCTCTCTCTCTCTCTCTCTGTGTGTGTGTGTGTGTGTTTCTCTCTCTGTCTCCCTCCCTCTTTCCCTCCCTCCTTTTTCTCCCTCTCCCTCATTCCATCCTTCTACCTCTCTCTGTCCCTCCTACCTCTCCCCCATCTCTCTTTCATTTCTTCACCCTCTAACTATGATAGGCACTCATCAGGGGATCTCCATTCCTACTCATCTTATTTCTCTTTCACTCTATCCCTCCCCATTTAAATTCAGAAAACTTTTAATTACTAGATTACTCTGATAAGCAATAATGAGGCTCAGGCTGCCTACCAATGGGCATCATCAAACACTAATGAGCTAGCAGACTGAGACCCACCCCTGAATCCCATCAAGTGATCCCATTGTTCAGGCCAGGTGGGATGCTTCTGTCTACAGGCATGCTTCTGTAGGACAGCTGGAGTTTGCAGGGTGGTTATTATGCATTCACTCCTGTCTCAGGCTTCACACTGACTCAGACAGCTTTCCTGTGTGGTCCTCCTCATTTACACACTGGTGATTACCTCCCCCATAATAATGTCTCACTGTTTCACTCTGTTTCCTTCTTCTTTGTCCTTATCTTTGCTTTTAAAAGGGCTTCTGGAACCAAAACTTCTCAAAAGGAACACTACTAATTGGTCATTATCTTATTTCTACTTTTGATCTCTTCCAGACCTTCAAAGAAAATAGGCCCCATTTGGGTGATCTGTGGGTATACAGGCCTTTCTTGGTACTCCCAGTGGTCAGCTTGTTGCCTCAACATAGGAGATGTTAGACAAATACTGATTGTCATCTATAGTTTCTGAGCACCTAGGGGAGACAGAAAATGTGCCTCCTTCCCCATAGGAAGCATTGATGAAGTTATCTCTACAGTTAACATGGAGTTAACTGGGGAAAATGTGACCAAGTCCACTCCATCCCTTCCCAGACTTCCTAACCTTTCTTTCTTTCTTTTTTTATTTTTTATTACATTGTTTTAGAAAAGAACTTGCTTCACGTATCAATCCCAGCTCCCTCTCCCTCCCCTCCTCCCGCACCCCCCCACAACCCCCCCCCCAGCCTGCCACCCTATCCCCACTCCCTTCCACATAGAGGATATCTAGAGTCTGTCATTTCATTCAGGACAGGGTCCTAACTTTCTTAATAGCAAGAGAACTACTACCAACAACTGGTACTGTCTGCACATTGCCATGTGCCTGGGCCTATACAGAGCACTTGACCTACATTAGCTTGTGTCAACTCTCAGTCTATACAGTCCATATAGAGTCGAGCAAAACCCAGAGAAGTGAAGCATCTCTGTTCAACTAAGAGCTCCACAGTAAGCAATGTGGCCACACGTACTGTTTTAAGAATGGTAGGGAGGCATGAGGGCCCAGCTAGACAACGGGCTGAAGGGGAAAGACAATGGCAACAGAGTTTAAGGGCTTGTGTCTCCTTAGCTATTTCCTCCTAGCCACAAAGATCACCACACTGGACAAATATGAAGGTGCAAAAAAACATTACTGAAAACAGTACATAGGATCAGCATTTATACATGATTCTGACAAGATTACCTCCCACTAAATGTAGAGGACATCAGCCATGATATGGAAACAGCTAGAAGAATATGAAGTAACTTAAGATAATTCAATTTAATGTAAACTATTACTTCCTACAGGTAGGTGACCATAGAGAATGACATGGTGACACAAGAAAAGAACAACAGCCACAAACAAGCAAAGCCACAAGACACGGTGTCATGTAAGCTGTTTTTCAAGTGCTCAGCTGGCTGTGCTCACAGACTGTATCTGCTTTCACATGGCAGAGTCCATGGTGTAGCCACACCGGGCCTCACTGTGTCAAATGGGCAGGCCAAGTGCCCAGCAAGCTCTTCTTAGCTCTCTCATGACATCAGAGGAACTAGGCAGCTGGGATCTAGTCTACTCTAAGGGTGGATTGTAACTGTCACTGTTAAGTAGGTTGAGAAGTATAACATCATGATAAAGAAGACAACAAGCTGTCACTAGTTAAGTATATATGTACTGCCAAGAAATAAGTTTGAGGGAAATGATGAAAAATCTCCCAACATTGAAACTCTTGAGCTCTGCTGTCTTGAAGTTACTTGTTTTAAAAAACTTTTTCAAATATGCTTGCTCTTGATAACTAATACAGTTGACTCTTGATTCATTGACAAATTCAAAGACGGATCATTGCTACTCAAAACAGCAACAAAGAAAAATCGCTTTAACATTTCTCTTGAAAAGTTTTAAGCCAGTTCGAAGTGACTATGTTTAGACGACCCTTATTCTGAGAGCCTGGCTGGAACAGGGCTTTGTGGGCACAACCTAACTCCCTCCTTTTTCCTTGCCTTTGTGTGTCATGGCACAAACTCTGAACAGCAATCCTGGGCACGCAGGTGTGTGCACACCAGCCCCTGCCCCACGCCACTCTCTCAGCCATTCTCGGTCATCTCTCTGATACAGACCAGCAGCCACAGGAAGCTGCTTCATACCAAGCTGCCGCCAGTTCCTGCCAGGCTTCTTAAAATTCAAGGTAGTGCTGTTTAGTACTTCTACCACAGAGCTCAGGAAAAACATATATTCCCTTCTAAATACAGATTCCCAGGCATGCAAATCTCCACTTAAGAAAGTAGAAGTCATTTGGTAAGCTTCCTGCTTGGGTTCCAGGAGGGCACATATATGGCATGAACTCAGTGACTTTCACCTCCCACAACCTTGTCTAATTGACTGCAGCATATCTTCCAGCAAGACCTTACCAGGAGCCTTGCATATGCCAATTACCAGTCAACTGGTGATGCTATCTTTCAGGACAGACAGTAAGAAACCAACGTCATAATAAACCTAGGTTGCTTCCAGGCTAAGAGGTGGGCTGGCCTATCAGTTAGAGTCCTAACCAGGCTTAAGACTAAGAGAAAGCCTCAGAAAATTTCCATTATGGTTTATAACAGATAATTTAAAGAAAATGGAGGAAAGAGGGGAGGGGGGAGGGAAATAGCAGGGGGGGAGGGACGGAGATGAAAGGGGAGAGAGAAAAGCTGGTCTTCTTGACACTCCACTGGAGCAGAGCTGAGAAGATCTCTGCTAAACTGACAGGTAGGGAGGGCTAGGAGCAAAGGTCCCTCCCTGCATGCTTCACGCTGAGAACCTTCAGCAAAAGCCAGGGGACTTTACTCTGAAACCTGGCCTGAAGAATACTTCTAATCAAGGGGGCAGTTCTAATCAAGAACTGCAGTGTTCTCGGGGGTGGGAATTTGCTTTGAGCAATAGGCTGGATCGGACCCAGAAACTGACCTGGCACTTGCTTACTCATACAAGGGGCATACAAGATGGGGTATGCACCTGTTCCTCCACAGGGGACGAATGCCACCCTTATCCCCCCAAAAGTCAGCATAGAGGCATCTAAGCACTTGTGCCCATGTAAGCGAGGACACAGTTATTCCCCTCCCTACGAGGGACTACATAAGGGCAGGACTGGTAACTGCCCTCCATTGCCATAACGTGCTGAACAAAGAAGTCAGCTCCCTGCACACAGACTTGGAAACCTAGTGCTGTTCTCTTTGAGACAGACCTTGTTTAGTTCCTATTTTCAAGTTCATCAACCAGGTTTGCCCTTCCCATCCTTTCACCACCACTTTTTTGTTTGTTACTCAGCTTTCCCAAAGAAAACAGGTTAGCTTGGAGTCAGGCCTCTGGCCTCCTGCATGTTGGGACTTTTTTAGTTAGGTTGCATTCACTTGCCCCTTTCTCTGTTCATTCTATCTTTAACTGCTGTATCTCTCCCTTCCTCTGTATTGCCACCTCTTCAATTGACTTCTTCTATTTTTGATCCCTCGCTCTGATTTTAACACTTAGTTTTCCTCTGTTTATTTCCTTGCCATTCCTACTCTCAGTTATAAACATCAACACACACCATGCAGTGCTTTCCCCGTACTCCACAAAACGAGCGGATTGAAGTGGCAGTATATTAAGCTGACTGCACTGTATCCTCATTGTGGCCATACCCACTGGTCATAGTGTACTCCTCCTGGAGTGCTGTCCTCTCTCTGGAGACTGACAAGGTACTCTAAGGGCTCAGCTACTGGGATATACCTCTAGAGCTGCAGAATGAAACAACACCCCACCCACACTCAGTACACACATGTGAACACTGAAAATGTCTCCACTGAAAGAACATAAGTGATTTTTTAATCCAATCAGAGACCTAATTCCATCTGTGCAAATCTCAACACAGAAACACAAAAATCCTGAGACATCAAGGTAATGTGACTCCTCCAAAGTTTACCAATCCCACAGTGATGGATTTCAATGAGTGTAGATGAGAAACATGAAACATCATAGTAATGTGACTCCTCCAAAGATGACCAATTCACAGAAATGTATTCCAGTGAGAGTAGATGAGAGGAAATCCCAAAGAACTCAAAACAACAGTTGTAAAAATGTTTAACAAAATCAAAAAGGACAGGAATAAACTCTGTAATGAATACAAAGTGTAGACAAATTGCCAAATGAAATAAAGATATCAAAACAGAATACAAAAAAGAAATTCAATAATGAAAAAGAAATATTGAAAAATTCAAATTAATATTTGGAAATGAAGAGTAAGTCAAATTGTCAAAGCACCTTGGGAAGTTTCACCCATTGATCAAACAAAAGACAGAGTAGCAGGGCTTGAAGACTATATAGATGAACTTGAACATTTGGACACTAGCAAGACCAAATGAAGAATTTAGGGATGAAACATGTAAGATCTGAGTGACACCAGTAGAAGACCAAATAGAAGAATCATGGACCTAGAAGAAGCAAATGCTGTTCAAATTAAAGACATAGGAAATAAACAATATTCCAAGTCTAAGAAAGAGATGGTCACCTAGATACCACAGACATTAAAGAAAAAAGCTAAATAAACAAGACTCAAAGAAAACTTTCCAATGACATATTATCATTAAAGGAATAAATATATAGAAACCCCCAAAAAGAATATTAAAATTTATCAGAAATAACTGCCAGTTTCTCAAGAGAAATCCTATGAGCCAAGAGGACACAAAATTTTGAATTCCATGGTCTGAATGGCAGTTGATTGTCATTTCGAATTATCCATCACAGCCACGCTTCAGAACTGAAAGAGAAAGAAAAACTCTTCACAATAAACACAAAAGAAAGGAACTAATGACTTAAGTCTACACTACAGATCATAACTTAAGGACGAGCAGGGCACTTCCATAAGGCCATGGGAAAGAATACACCAGGCTAGAACATCAAACAAGCAAAGTTAGGAATACAGTAAACATTACAAAACAACAAAAGGAAAGGAAGTAATGTATACATTTCATAATCACTTGAAAGACAAACTACCTCCATTTATTTAAAAAGTGCAATAGACGTGATACCAAAGGAAAGGAAGTAGTCAAAGAATCTCTATCTGCAGCACCAGAACACTAGGAAAAGCTTGGTCACAAGGGTTTCCAAAATGAATAAATGCTTCGGGATAAACCTGAACAAAGAAGTAAAGATCTCAGCCTGGTAGTTGTGGCACATGCCTTCAATCCCA
Organism: Mesocricetus auratus; assembly: GCF_017639785.1. NCBI lineage: Eukaryota > Metazoa > Chordata > Mammalia > Rodentia > Cricetidae > Mesocricetus > Mesocricetus auratus. The sequence continues at coordinate 80,992,735 of NW_024429190.1, forward strand.
GCACTCAGGAAGAAGAGGAAGGCAGATCTCTGAGTTTGGGGCCAATCTGGTCCACACAGGTAGTTCCAGGACAGTCAGGGTTACACAGAAAGACCCTGTCTTGAGAAAACAAACCAAAAAAAAAAAATGAGGAAGAAGAGGAGGAGGTGGTGGAAGGAAAGAGAAGGAGGAAGAGAAAGAGGAGGAAGAAGGAAGAAGGAGAAGAGGAAGATCTCTACAACGTTAGTTTTAAAACATGGAGGAAACTGAAGAGGACCTTAGAAAGTTGAAAGACCTCCTCTGGTCATAGAGGGGCAGAATAGTTGAAAACGTCTGTATTACCAAAAGTGTTCTAAAGAATCATTTCAGTTTCCATTAAAATTTCAGTTTTATTTGACAGAGAAATAGAAAAAGAATGCCAAAATTTCATGCAGAAGCACAAAAGAGCCCAGAGAGCCAACACAATCCTAAGCAAAACAAATACAGGTGAAATTATACAAGAGAGCTATAGTAACTAAAACAATGTGGTAATGGCACACAGACATACATGGAAATTATTAGGATACAATAACGGACCCACAATTAAACCTACACAGCTACAGCCACTTGACTTTTGAAAGAATGTGAAAACACATACTGGAGAAAAGCCAGCATCCTCAACAGTTACATGGAAACTGGACCTCCACATGCAGAAGAATAGAAAGGGATCCCAATCTCTCTCAGACTCACTTTAGAGCAATGAGATTATGTCATTCACTGGAAGGTTTATGCAAATGGAGACTACAATATATAGAGATGTAGTTTTATGACAGAAAAGCAGAATGAAGACTGGGAAAGGAAGGAGAAGCATGGAAAAGAGACACAGGTGGGAATTTCAGAATATGGGAGTGAATATGGCTGAATACATCGTATACTTGAAAGAGATCATCGCTAGGAAACACGGCCCTATGCATTATGAGTATACACCAATTTAACAAAAGATCTAGTCTTCATCCCTGGCTCAGGCTTTAAAATAATAACTCATGGGCACTGTTCACAGCAGCCCTAAGATGGCTGCACCCATTTCAGAGGAAGATGTGATTATGTATGCATCTGCCAGCACCTGGACCTTTTGGTGAGGAGCATGAATAATAAGCTCACAAAATTGAAATACTGCATTCTGTGGTAATCCCAACTAATCATCTTGCTAATAAATATCTAAAGACCACATTTTTCTCTGGGCTTCCAGCTTCCAAAGGAACATTTTGATTGTGACATAATTTTTAAATTAGTGGGTTTATTCATAGTTTTATATTAGTAAATGTCAAGCTTATTACTAATGAGCAAACTCTGTAAATCCACAGTAATGTTAATTTTTAACAGTACAAGACATTAATATGAGGAGAAATAAGGAGATAATTAAAAATTTTCTTAGGGGTATTTACTCCTATAAAATTTTGTGCAAAGCAAGAAAATGTGAAGTCACTTTGGAGCATGCATTTAGAAAGGGTGACAAATCTGTGTTACTGCAAGGGGGAAGGGCGAGCATTTCCTTACAGATACCTTCCCTCACAATGCCTCTCTCTGTCCATTGCTATTGAAATTTTCCTGCTGCCCTTTGATTTGCTAAAATGCACATTTCCAGCAAATTTTCATTTCATAAGGATTTGTTGCCTCCTTATTGATGTTGTCACTCTAATCACTGGGGCAATTGCTTTTACTTGAGATGCCAATATTCAGCTCTTCCAAAGCTATGCTGCAAAAGTTCTCTTCCCTAGCCAGGGTTTGCTAACACTGACCTTACTTTCCCTATTAACCTAATGAGTGGTAGCATATGTATCTGTGCTATTTAACCTCCCAGCTCTAAAATATGAGAAGCATATACTTTATGTGGAGACTTATGACACTTCCCTATAAAGCCATCCCACAAACACTCTCAAGCAAATACAGTTGTTTTTCAAACCTTCCTAAAGCTTAAGTCTATTTGCTATGATGCTGGAGGCTTCCTATGTTGGTGGCCATGGAAACCACCTATCTTATGATGGCAAAAGGTCTTTTCCACATTTTTCCTGGAAGCTTTCCAGGTTGCTGGGGACCAGATAGTTCCCTATGTTTTAGGAAGTCAAGTACAGATACTTTGAGTGATAGCTCCCAAAAGTTCCAGATCACAGTTAATATTCTAAAAGTATAACATGGTTTGCTCTGATAGGGAAACTGCATAGTTTTAAGTGCTTAAGCAACCCACTGTGCCAACAACGATAGTATTGATTTGGAGTCACTGTCTTCCCTCATCATGGCTAGCAATATAATTTGTCATACAAGAATGAGATCTTACCCCCACGAATGATGGTCTGAACCAATTAGCATGACACAGGAAGGTGTGTAAGTGGCCATTCTACTCCCTACCGCACCCATTTCCCATAGACAATTTATACAGCCTGCATACAAACGTACACATTTGATTCTCCACCTTGTATAGATGGTGATCTCCTTGGAGGCAGGGAAGGCTGTCCAAAGTTCAAGTTGCCTGTCATCCTTCCCCCAAACTCAGACCTAAGCAGTGCATGGAAGCCAAAACAGCTTTGAATGACTGAGCAGTTCCCATTCAGCTCTGAGAATCTACAGGTAAACACAAACTTGGCTCATGCTAGAACCGAAGTGGATTTTCCTGCTCCTTCACCACCAAGAGGCCAGGTTCACAGAATGAGTCTACAGGAAGAATCACGTGGGCCTTGCCTGGCCTGCTCACCATGAAGAGTCTAAGATGTGCACCATTCACGGCACAGGCAGGTAGGAAAGAGAGGAAGGTGACCCCTCTCCGACCTTAGGTTCTAAGCTTCCCATCACAAACATATCTGCCTTGGCTCAGGTAGTCTCCAGGCAGGGTAGGGAACATTCATCCTGACACAGCATGTGTGGTGGCAAGGCACAGATAGAGGGAAGATGGAAATAAGGGCCACAGACATAGGCTACAGAGAGTTCCTATCCTCAAGGGAAAACAAGCTTGTCACTGCCCTCACACCTATAGCCACTAGCACAGATAAATTCAAAGTGAATTCACTCCCTGACCCTTCCCATGCCCCTGTTGCTAGTACTTAAGTTCTGTTGGAAGTACCTTGGAAGGGCCTGTGGGAACAACAGACCTTGGCCGGAGGCCCACTTCCCCATCAGCCTGGGAGCAGGCAGCTGTAGCAGAGAAAACATGTTTACTAAAAACAATCCAGTGCCCATAAGAAATGTTTACCGGAGCAATAAGTTCCTGATTAAGGGCTCACTCATGGGAACACCCTGACTTTGATCTTTCCGATGGCTAGCTGCCTCTTCCTGACACCACCACCACATAATGTACCCAATCATGTTTACTTCCCAGTCCTCCCAAGTCCATTCCCACCCGTGTTACCTTTCTGAAAACTAAAAAAGAAAAAAAAGAAGAAAAAGAAAGTCCAATTTGTGTTGCCCATATATTCAATGGAGCATGGTCAAACTCCCAGTTCCTTAAAGAAAACTGAGTCCTTCCCCACCCCACCCCTGCTGGAAGCCATCAACTGTGAAGAGCTACACTTCAGCATCTCTATCACAATTTTTAAGAGTTCTCTTCAGTGGCTCCTGTCTAGACCGTTTCTATGTCTCTCATTCCCCACTGTGAGCCTGCAGCCATTAATACCACTGTTAAAGAAGCTTCCCTGGCCTTCAAAGTCAGCAGCAGATATGGATGTCCATATGGTTTCTGGGTGCAGCACGGGCCACAGACATCAACCAGGCTTCCAGTAGCAGCACAGATCATAGGCATCCCCAAGGCCTTCAGTGGTAACAGGGGCCATGGACATTAACATGGTCGGATGGCAGCAGCCCAGACCACACACATGAACATGTAAGCCAAACTTCTATTTATCTATTCATTCAAAGTACCTGAACACAGACTGTGGTATGTGTGTGTGTGTGTGTGTGTGTGTGTGTGTGTGTGTGTGTTTGTGTGCAAGTATGTATATGTATATATATGTATATGTGGAAACAGGATAATTTTGAGTGTTCCTTAGGTACCATGCAACTATTATTTATTTACTTACTTACTTATTGAGATAGGGTTTCTCACTGACTCAGAATTCATTAGAGGTCCCAATTCAAACCCCTGCCCAACACTTCACCAACTGAGTCATCTCTCCCCAGCCCTAAGAGAAATTCTTATTAGTCATATTAATTTATTCTCTCTCCCTCCTTTTTTTGCCACGATTAAGATAGTTACAGCCAAGTCATAAAAGCTCAAATCCCTGTAAGTTGACATTGATAGAGTAAAGGATTGTCAAAGAATGTTTGATCCATTTTTTTTCTCTAGCCTCAGGTGAACAGGAAAAAAAATGTCAACCCCTATCAAGGATGTTGAAATGACCAAATCTACAATAGCCATTTGGACAGAGTACAGGTGAATAGTCCAATTCTTCTTGTAGAAATGGACAAAAGATCCAGACCATTATCCAAGACAACTTAAAAAGATAGCTCAGGGGCTAAAATTTGTGGTTCTGATCCCATCTGAAGAAAAATGAGGGTGAAGACAGTTACCTGGTGGCTCATTCTTTCTCAATAACACCTGTATCAGTGCTTAGCTGTGTCGGTGCACAGTTGTCTCTGACAAAATCTTTAGCACCCTCTAGACAAGAGAAAAAAAATCCTGCAAAAGTAAAATAATTTAAAAGGACTGCTATTGATGACTTAATGTCAAACCACATTCTACCTCTTATTGCCCAGAATATACAAATCTGAAAAATAAAAATTTTAAATAGAAAAGTAAGATAGTCATCCTAATTACATTTAAATAAAGTAATGTCAACAAGTTGATTATTAGAGACTTGATAACTCATGTTTAGTCTAGCACTTTCTTCTATGTGTTTACTTCAGGTGGTCATTAATTATTCAACATCACAAACCAGCCTTTTGTTAGGTGCTAAATACACTAAATAAAGGAGATGGCCCCCATTTGTGGTCAGTTTGGCTTGTGGTAACTACTCCCAGTTACTGTGTTTGACAACTACATGGTTTAAATGTTTCCCTCCACAATGATGAAGGGAAAGCAGTAACAGATAATCAGTTTCCAATCTCTGATCCCAAAGAAAAAGCAAAACAAGCTACAAGCACAGTTTCAGACAGCTAGGCAGCCTGGGCAAAAACAGATGGTGTTATGTAGTTGCACATGGCATTGGAGGCACTGGAGATTAGATGTCCAGGTAGGCTACTCAGAGAGCAAAAGGGGAAGCATGCAAGGCTAGTTGTCAGTTACAGCGGTCTGCTCATCTTCCATTCCCAGGTTTCATGAATAACTACCACTTCAGTTAAAGAACAGGATAGTTTGCCAAGTCAGAGGGATCAATATCAGACAACTGCCTCTTACTACTCAGTGAGAGAAATATGAATTCTCAGCTCCCCAATATGCAGCAATTTGATTCCTAGGTACATCGTTTACTTCTTCTTCTTTCTTTTTTTTTTTTTTCTTTTTTTTTATTGGTTTTCCGAGACAGGGTTTCTCTGTATTGTTTTGGAGGCTGTCCTGGAACTCACTCTGTAGACCAGACTGGCCTCGAACTCACAAAGATCCGCCTGCCTCTGCCTCCCGAGTGCTGGGACTAAAGGCGTGTGCCACCACTGCCTGGCTACATCGTTTACTTCTTAAGATTATGCTAAGTTCAAGCAGACCAGCTTGGCTAAGACTAAAAGTTCATTCATTCTCTTGTTTACTTCACTATTTGAGAACCAAAGAGCAAGGAAAAGGGTTGTGAGGGGATGCCTCTCTAGACCCCTTAAAGGAAAACTTAATCCAAGCTAAATTTGAATAAAAATACATAGAAATACGGCTAAATCATTTAAACTTTGCCTATATTGAAATGCTATTCTGTGGGAATGGATTAAGCAAGAAAGTTATATGACAGTTGCAGATAAGAATCTGTAAACTACAAAGAGAATGAACTACGTGGCCAATCAAGAGAGTACACAGGGAGCCAGATACCAAGGGGAAGGGTGATAGGGTATGTCCTTTTGTATGCAGTGAATATATATTTCTCTAATTGGTTGATGAATATATTCTGATTGGCTAGTAGCCAGGTAGGAAATATAGGCGGGAAGAACAGACTAGGAGAATGAATGCTGGGAAGAGAAAGGCAGAGAGAAGCCTCCAAGGAGATGCCATTGTAGTCACCAAAGCAATAACATGTCGGAGCATTACAGGTAAGCCACAGCCTCATGGCAATTCATAGTTTAGTAGAAATGGGTTAATAATTAAGAGAGAGCTAGCCAATAAGAATCCTGAGTCATCAGCTAAATTGCTTATAATTAGTATAAGCCTCTGTGTATTTTTTGGGGACTAAAGGTCTGTTGGTTCTGGTGGCAAAGAAACTCCATCTTCAGGAAGGACTTGAATCAGTAAGGTAGCAATGAGCAGAGTAGGAGGGGTCACTCCTGTAAACATTTTGAAGATCCAGTAAGCTTTTGTGATGGATGGAATTATGGAGTTGCAGTAGGGCAAGGGGGGATTCCAAGGACCAGACTGATACACTACCTACACTACCAAGCAACTTTCAGGCCCTATGGTCCATCTGGAACTGCTCTGATCCCAAATGCAAAATGAGAATTTGAAAACTACACACCTCTTTGAGTTGTCAGGTAATACCTTAATGCCTAGTTCCTACTTCTCTCTTCCTCACCATGAAATTCTTACCTGCTTTTCCTAAAAAGAAAGATATCAGAGCAATATAGTATTGATGTAAGAAAGGAGTAAAATAATACTTATTTTAAAACAAAATGAACAATAGCTAACTGGGCAGTAGTGGCACATGCCTCTAATCCCAGCATTCGGGAGGCAGAGGCAGAAAGAAGAATCAAGTGAGTTTGAGGCCAGCCTGGTCTAGAGAATGAGTTCCAGGACAGGCTCTAATGCTACACAGAGATACCCTATCTTGGAAAAAAAAAAAAAAACAGCAGTTAAACTTCTATAGGCAAGTGCAGAAAAACCTGACATTAAAAACTAGGACCCCAAGTTTCCATATTACATAGTGAAAGCTTGGCAGTGACAGTCAGAGCATCTTCAGACTTCTGCACACTTCAGAAACAGAGCCTAACTCCTGAAGCCAACTTTAAGTCTCTAGAAAGATCACTTCTAAAGAGTTCCTCAAGTATAAGGCAAGCTCATCCTCTTGACCCTGGTCTTGATTTATAGAAGGAGAAGTTATTCTGAGGTCGGCAGCCATCATCTTTACACAAGGGATGAAGCACCCTCAGAAGCATCAGCATCCCACTCTAGTTGCCTAGAGCACACTTTCAAAGACCTCCTCGTGATGGAGAACCTCTCTTTCCTTCCCAAAGGCTGCTCCTTTCTGTGTATCCTGACACCGGTAAAGCCAGGTCTCCCACCCCCACCCCCCATCCCAAGCACGGCCTCCTCCAAGCACATGTCTGTTCTGGACCTGAAACCCAAATGTGTCCCCTACTATGGCGGAACTATTTTTATGTACAATTTCTACCAAATTCAGCAGAAGGTTGACAAAGGGCAAGGCAGAATTCCAGGCAATTTTTTTTAAAGTAGAATTCTATTTTCAGGTTCTGGGATATATAACATCTAGTTGTCTCTGAGTTTATGTTAATACCAGCATTTTTCTCTTTCTGTGTGTTTCTGGGGTACCCCATAGTCACCCAAGAAAACTAATCCAGTCCCTTCCAGCATTCTAAGAAAGGACGGGAATTATTTTTTCCCAAAGGAGAATTGTATTCCAAAGTCAATTATTTTACAAATTGGATTCATGGCTTACCTAAAGGCTATGGTGAGAATCTATGGGAAAATTCAACAGTTTTCTGTCTTGAGAGTCCTGCCTATCTGGGCTATTCTCTTTTATCTGTCTGGTTTTTTTTTCTTGTTTCCTTCCTTCTTTTCTTTCCTTATTCCTCTCTCCCATCCTGCCCTCCTTCCTTTCTTTCTACATATCTATTCTTCTATCTTAATACCCATGTTTAAATCTGCATTAAAACTGTTTTTTTTTTTAAATAAACTCCAACTTTGCTTCCAAAGGAAGGAAGGAAGGACAGGGGAAGGGAGAGGACAGAGGAATCAGGAAGTGACGGTAAGAGGAGAAGAAGAGGGCAAGAGGCAGGGAACCATCACTACTTCTCTAAGTATGCATCTGTGGAGTAATGAACCTGTAGGGTTGTCTGTGTCTGTGGAGTAATATGAACCTATAGGATTATCTTTGTGTTTGATGATTACAGTTGGTTTCTAACTCTCTATCCCTATTTGCTTGGCAGAAATGCTTTGCAGTTTAGTGCCCTATATGTTTTGTTTGTTCATCTGGTCTGTCTACAGATGACAGCCCAGGCTGTCCTGGAACTTTCATTCCTCTGCCTCAGCCCCCTGTGTGCTGGGATTATAGGCATACAGCAACAGACCAGCATGCATGTTTTAAAATGCAACACCTTGAGATATAATTTGTATATGATTAGGTCACTAGCATGCAAGATTTCAGAGGGTTTTTAATATATTTGTCATATGTGCAGCCATCAACTCAAATGATTTTAGGACATTTCCACTCTTGGAGGGGGGGCTCTTTTGAGAATTTCAGAGCCCACTCTATGCCTCTCATCAATTAAATCTTAGTCTCTTGGTGGCACACAGGTACATGGAGTCTGTGATGCTCCCTAGGCACATAATTTTTGGAAGTAATACTTTGTAGGACCAAAATTAACAATGATAGGAAACACATAGAAATAAAGATATGGACATGTTTAACATAAAGATGAGTCTAAATTATCATAACCCTAAAGAGGTTTTAAGGAAAGCCATATTGAAGATGAAGATAAAGAGAAGGTTGTCCTAAAGAATTATACTTCATTTTGTCTAACGCAGGTGAAATGATCAATTTCTCATCACGAACACATGTTCAGAGTATGGAGTACTCTGAGCATATAAGATATGAACAATAGTGTTGGTGGAGGAGAAAGCAGAAGGGGTGGGAAGCGACAATTCCAGTAGTTATCAAGCTTCCTGCTCTTCTCATAAGCTCCGGGCTGGCATTCGGGATGCTAGTGATATATAGCTCCATTGTGAAATCTCTTCCCATCATGTGTATCGTGCACAGCACCATTAACTTCTGCAACACCTTGTAACCAAGCTCTTACTAGCCAGCAGGTCTCATAGCTGAGGGCCACTCAGCACAGGGACAACTCTTCGGAATCAGTAGTGATACCTTCATTGAAACAACAAAATCTACCTCAACATCCTTTACACTTGCTTTGACACAGAGAAGACAAATATTTGTTGGAATGAACCACAGTGAATTCACAATTACTGTCAAACAAGAAGGAAAAAAAAATAGGGCACTCATCCCAAAAAGCTCAGAACACTCAGTGGCTGCTGTAGCTTGCAGAAGACTGGCTGGCAAACAAGACCTGCAATTTTTCTCTGTAAGGCACATCCTGAGAAGAAACTCTGGGCACTTAATAATTCCAGTGACTAAGTGAGGGGACCACAAGCTGTTATTAAGAGCACTGAATGATGTATTACCAACATGGAGATCAAGAAAAAAATGCTATCCAGGGGGAAAAAGATTAATTAATATCAATTAATTTTCTTTTAAGAAACAGATTATGCAGAAGTCTTCAGACTTCTGAGGAGAATGTGAGAAAATTTTATAGTAGCAGATCGCCAAAGTTGTCCCCTGGGGTATGTTCAAGATGAAGAACAAAGGACAGTGGCATTTGTGTTAGTGTGTAGTCCTCGGGGTGGGAAGGAAAGAATAGCAGGCTTTAGAGGGGCTAGAGAAAGCTTATGGGCTGAAAAGAAAATTGTAATTACAACAGCGCTGTACAGTTACACAATATGCAGTACTATTAAGTACCCTCAGCCAGAAGGAGACTAGTTTTTTGAAACAGAAAATGCAGAAAGCAAGTTAACAAGAACCCCAGGTAAAGTCCATTAGAGGAAGAACTCTTTCCTTAGCCTCCCCTTCAAACACAGGATGATCATGCCTGGTGCGTTCAACCAAAACTGAATATAAGAGATTCACCATCTACCAAACTGGAGCAAGTCATTTTTTGCTCTTTGCTTTTCATTTCTAAATTGAAAGCTTAGACCAAGATAATGTTCTCCAAGTTTGCTGTGTGAGATTTAACACACATTACTTAAAGAAAACACCCATGTTCAAATAGCACTGGGAAGAAATAAGATAATCTGACTACACAGGTTTCTTATGGGACTCATGGAAGGTCTATTGTATTAAAGTCCACTTCCAACTGCAGAATTTAACCTGTGGTATTTCATTAACCAGAGATCTAACCCCCTTTCCCCTCTCTCTTTTGTGTGTTTGTGGTGGTAGTGGAGTGCACATTGTTGTTACCTGTGAAGTATAGAGCTCAGCCTCAACTGTAGCTTCTTAGGTACTAACCATCATGATTTTTGAGATACTGTCTGACCAGTATGGGGCTTGCAGAGCAGGCTTGGCTAGCTAGCCAGGAGCCCTGCGGTTCATCTGTCTCCACCTCCACAGCCTCAATATTATAACATCGCAAAATAACAACTTCACTACTAACCAGGCTAAAAATTTACAAAAAATTAAATACAAAAATCTCCAATTTCAATGCAGCCTTTCCCATCACAGAAGCAAGAAATTCCAACACAATTAACAACTACCTAAGGGCTCCTCCCCTCCCCAGCCATAAACCTGCAATTTCCTAGAAATCTCCACAGAAACCACATCTACAGGAAAAGTGCCATACTAAAGCTCTTGTGCAATACTGTGCAGTACTAGTGTGTCTAGGTTTTGATTTTTACCTTCTCAGGTTACAAGCTCAGCGAATGCTCCTCCAGAGCTACCCTGTAATCTCACCAAAGTAAAGAGAAAAGGTGTTACTGAATTTTTTAGAGGTGTGTGTGTGTGTGTGTGTGTAGGTGTGTGTGTGTGTGTGCATGCATGCGTGCGTGCGTGTGTGTAGGTGTGTGTGTGTAGGTGTGTGTGTGTGCGTGCGTGTGTGTGTGAGTGTGTGTGTGCGTGTGTGCGTGCGTGTGTGTAGGTGTGTGTGCGTGCGTGCGTGCGTGTGTGTGTGCGTGCGTGCGTGCGTGTGTGTGTAGGTGTGTGTGTGCTTGTGTGTGTGTAGGTGTGTGTGTGTGCGTGTGTGTGTAGGTGTGTGTGTGCGTGTGTGTGTAGGTGTGTGTGCGTGCGTGCGTGCGTGCGTGTGTGCGTGCGTGTGTGTGTGTGTAGGTGTCCTTGGAGATCAGAAGAAGACATTGGATTGTCTGGAGCCAGGGGTTCATCACTCCCTTGATGTGGGTAAAGAAAAGTGAGCTCAGGTCCACTGCAAAAGTGTTGTATGGTCTTCAGCACTACGTCAGCTCTCCAGCCTTCAGGAAAAGGCTCTTAAGTGATGTCCTAAGATGTAACTGACCACCAAAATGACTATACTGAAATAGCTGTGATACAATGTTCAACTTCTTCTCATACTGGCTAGTCCGGAGACTCTTTTCCACACGGAAGCAACAGTTCTGTTTTGGTCTGAGGTGCGGTCCCTAAAACACTAGGTAACATCTTCTGGCTGTTGAGAGTTACAGAGCTGTGTCTCTGTCCTCACCCTTCTGACAATAGGAACCCAAGTCTCTGAGCTGCCACATTTCACTAGGAAACCACCAGGGGAAGTCTCAAGAACATCGGTGGCCATTCCCCGCATGGCGTTCTGTTTTCTCTACAAAAGTCCTCAACTTTGAACTTTGGATTTCTTTTGAGAAGCACATGCACTTTCTCTCCCAGTTTCCAGTGCAAAAAACAAAACAAAACAAAACAAAAAACAAAAAACTCAAAGCCCCATCAGGAGTAAAGAAAAGAAAGTTACAGTTGCAGAAAAGGTCTTCCTCCCACATTGGTGTCCATTCCAGCAGCCTCCAGAGTGGACTTGAACTGTGAAAACTACCGGTACCTGTGTTACCCAAGCAAAGGACTGATCCACTGGGTGCAGAGAAGGCCAAGAAGCAGAGGACAGTTCAGGCAGGCGGTTCTCGCCGTGGCTCTCAGGAAGTGACATCAAAAGGCTAGCCGCCCCAATGAAAGTCTGAGGTGGGGGTGGGGCCAGCCCACTCTCCGACCTTTCTCCCGGTCCTGCAGCGGCAAAGACGCGGCAAAGACTCACACTTCCTGATAAGCCGCTGTGTGTGCTCGCTCACGTTGTTCTGCTTCCTAACTAAACAACACGGTGCTGGCCACAAGGGAATTAAGCAGTGGAGACCTGCGGGATAGCCCCTTCCTGGCCTCCAGCTCTCAGTCAAGACACTTCACTTCCCCTCTTCTGTGAAAAACACTTCAGCAGCAGCAAGGCAGTGTAAGCTTGTGGTTTAGCTCAGCAAGTGTTAGCTCCATCCTTCCCTCCCCTATAAGTCTTTCTACTGTAGCTTGCCCCCTGATTTGGAGCAAGGCCAGGAAAAAGTCCTGTGGCTATAGGAGCTTTGAACTGGAGACTGGGGCTAATTACAGCTTTAGACCCCGCCCAGCTTACAGGTTGCAGGTCACTCCAGACAGGAGGGAGTCTG